>NW_016805886.1:5212-7662 GCF_001698545.2 Rhinopithecus bieti | reverse complement strand
GTGCTGTCAGTGGTGTCTAAGAAATCTCTTTTTTTTAAAAAAAAATTATTGATTTTATTTATTTATTTGTAATTGACAAATAATAGTTTGTATATTTATGGGGTACAATGTGATGTTTTGATCTTGTATATATTGTAGAAAGAGTTGATCAAGCTAATTAACATATCTATTACCTGACCAACATATCATTTATTTTTGTGGTGAGAACATTAAAAATCTGTTCTTTTAGCAATTTTGAAATATACGAGACATTATTATTAGCCATGGTTACCCTGCAGTGCAATGGATCACTAAAACTTGATTTTCCCTACCAAATTTATTCCTCTTTAGGTACCTGTTCCTGCTGAAAGCCCAGGAGACACCTGGATTGCCCTCTTTCTGACCCTCCTGACCTCCAATGCATCAGCAAGACCTGTGATTATTTCCAAACCATATTCCCTGATTCCAACCACCTCTTGTGATCTCCACTGCTACCATTATCTAGATCTTATCTACCACCAGGGCTTTCCACACTACTATCTGGTCTCCCTGCTTCCACTCTGGCTCTTCGTATTTCCTCACCCCTAACTCACATGTTCCATGAAATGCATTCTCCACACAGCAGCCAATTATGTCTTGCCAACCTAGTCTAGTCTCAAACTGCACTATAACAAAGCAACAGCAAAAAAACCAAACACCTACAACAAACTTTACCTAGGCTTTGATAAAAGTCAAGGTTTGCATTTCAAAAATTTTCCTCTTTGGAGTTGCAGAAAAGAAATATTCAGGGCTGAATTTCAGCAACCTTCTTATTAATATTTACAAACTAGTTATATTCTGCTAATTTGTAACAACATTGAAAGTGAGGTTTGGCAATAAGTGTACTTTACATTGTGAACATTAAAAACAAACAAGACATATTGTCTGGCAAAATATTTTTTGCTGTTGTTATTGTTGTTTGAAATTGTGTATATTTGAACTATCTTAAAAGATAATCAGAGGAAGTCCCAGCTAGTTAGACATTTAAAAGCTTGTCTTTTTTCTTTGAAAAGAATACATGAAACTTGGAAATTGGGAAAACATATTTACTATAATATTCAAGTCAAAGAATGGAGAATTGCCCAATTAGGGTTTATATAAAATTAGTTTTCAAATTAAAAAAAACCCAGACTAAATTATATCTTTATAATGTACAACCCTTAAGAGTGGTTTATATATCTTTTGATTTGTTTATAAGCAGAAGAGTTGCTGCATTGTTCAGTATCATTTCCCCATATTTCACAGAGAAATGAAGGTCAGAGAGTGATAAAGTTATGTAAGGGCATACATATTATTTTATAACATCTATAGAATTTACATCTTTGGACTCTCATGCCTAAATTTAATTTCCTATTGGTTTATTATTTCATCTCTGCCTGACTTCCATGTTTTATATCCCAAATTAAATTTTGCACAGATTTCCTTATGTATATTATTACTCTATAAAATAGCAATAATCTGTTCACTATAGCCAACACTGTTGCTTAATCATCTTTGTAATTATTTGACCATTTCTCTATTTTTGTTTTGTAATACACATATTTAGGAAAGACAAGTAAAAAAAATTCCTAAATTACACAGTACTATGAATAAATTAAATAGAAGTTGGTGTAGTCAAGCATGAATCTCTGAATAAAGTTATCAACTTTGAGAAGTGTTTCCAATAACTGTAAGTACTTTTTTCTTCACTCCACTCTTTGTAAAACTTGGTGATAAAGGTGTTCACAATGGAACTAAAAGTTATGTGGATTAAAATATTGCTGGTCTGGGATTCATGCTTCCCCAAGCAATATTGATTTGCTGGGGGATTTTTTTTTCTGCTCTTATTCAGTGTTTTCAATTTAAAATATTTTATATTTATGTTGCTTTTTTTCTGATGTTTTATTGAATTAATTCTATAGTTTCCAGGCCACAGCAACTACTGTAAGGGTATGGCCCATACTGTCAGATTATACTATTCAGTGTTCCTCTGCTCATTTCAGATCCTTCAGAGGCTGCTATTTTTACACGTTCTATTAGACATCAGGACTTTTAGGTTTTAATTTTAAAGAAGCGTTTCACATTTGAGCCCTCTGACATACCCTGAGTTATAGTTACAGTTACAGTCAGATAACTTCTCAGAAAAAGTGACTTTGTAGTTTGAACATGTTTTCTCCATCCTTCCATGTTAATTTTTTCCAGTTCACAAGTGAAAACAAGATTAGTATGCTCTGAATCTACCAGCTAGTATGTTTCATCTTCCACCTTAACATTGAGCTGCTTCCTTTCAGCTTATGCATCTTTTTAAACAATACATTCAAGGACTTGGAATATAATTGGCAATTTTGTTGATGATGAATGAGGCTGAGCAATATAATGATGCCTTTTGCTACTCTATAGTACCTTCACTAAAAAGAAATGGCTTCATGACTAAGAGTATATGAAATATGAGT
>NW_016805886.1:0-1893 GCF_001698545.2 Rhinopithecus bieti | reverse complement strand
TTTTTTGGTAGAAAAGTTCTTGTAATATTGATATAAGTAAGAGTGAGAAAAAACAATTAATCTAGCCTTTATTTGATACAGCACTTGTATTTACATATTAACACAGGGTGCCTACATTTTCGGATAGAGATTTTCTCTTCTCCTTCTCCTTTTTTTTTTTTTTTCCTAGAGACAGAGTCTTGCTGTGTTGCCCAAGTTGGAGTGCAGTGGCACAAACATGGTTCCCTATAGCCTCAACTTTCGGACCCCTGGGATCAAGCAATCCTCCTGCCTCAGCATCCTATGCGCCTGGGACCAAAAGCACATGCCACCATGCCAAACATTTTTTTTTTTTTTTTTGTAGAGACAAAGTATCATTTTGTTGCTCGGGCTGACTTCAAACTCCTGGACTCAAGTGTTCCTTCTGCTTTGACCCCCCAAAGTGCTGGGATTACATGCTTGAGACACTGTGTCTGGCTATATTCAGACAGAGATTTTTCTTAATCTTCAGAAAACATAAGCCATTATTTATCTTCAAAACCATATTAATTGCCCAGATTGGTTTTGTAATTTTGAGTCACTATAAGAGAAAGGAGAAATACTTCTTTTGAACCATGTAGTTATAATGATAAAAAATAAAGAATAAAGAATATCATTCTGCAATAATGAATATCATTTCACAATAAGAATAAAGAATATCATTCTGCAATAAGATGAAATGTTCTGCATGTAATACATGGGCAGACTCAGTGCTTAAGGCTTGGGGAAATTGTGACTTATAGCCACAGACCATATATATTTGCCTATTAATGCTAAAACCATAGGCCTCCGGCTTAAGGGAAGGATGAGACTATCTGCTCTGGAAGGGGGGCAGTGGTGTCAAATTCAAGGACATGCACAAATGTTGCAAAGGCTCCTGCAGAGCACTTCTTGTCCATCTAAACTGACCATGCCCTACCTTTCAAAAAGACTTACAATTGAGGTTATGAAGAGAAACACGTTCTATGACATTTACTAAGTATGGTCTTGGCCATAGGAAGCCCTGATGGAGGTGATGGAATGTAACTTAGAAATCCTTTGCTTTTCTGCTCCATTGGTCTATATGTCTGTTTTGGTACCAGTACCATGCTGTTTTGGTTACATGTAGCTTTGTAGTATAGTTTGAATTCAGGTAGTGTGATGCCTCTAGCTTTGTTCTTTTTGCTTAGAATTGTCTTGACTATACAGGGTCTTCTTTGATTCCATATGAAATTTAAAATAGTTTTTTTTTTTCTGATTCTGTGAAGAAGGTCCATGGTAGTTTGATGGGAATAGCACTGAATCTATAAATTACTTTTGGCAGTATGACCATTTTCACTATATTGATTCTTCCTGTCCATGAAAAACCTCAGAAATAACACCACACATCTACAAACATCTGATCTTTGACAAATCTGACAAAAATAAGCAATGGGGAAAGGATCTTCTATTCAGTAAATGGTGCTGGGAAAACTGTCTAACCATGTGCAGAAAACAGACACTGGACCGCTCCCTTACAACTTATACAAAAATTAACTCAAGATGGATTCAAGACTTAAATGTAAAACCCCAAATCCTAAAAACCCTAGAAGAAAACCTAGGCAATACCATTCAGGACACAGTCATGGGCAAAGACTTCATGACAAAAACGCCAAAAGCAACTGCAACAAAAGACAAAATTAACAAATGGAATCTAATTAAACTAAAGAGCTTCTGCACAGCAAAAGAAACTATCATCAAAGTAAACAGGCAATCTACAGAATGGGAAAAAAAATGTTCAATCTACCCATCTGACAAAGGTCTAATATCCAGAATTTACAAGGAACTTAAACATATTCACAAGAAAAAGACAAACAACCCTATCAAAAGTGAGCAAGGGATATGAACAGACACTCC
>NW_016805885.1:0-927 GCF_001698545.2 Rhinopithecus bieti | reverse complement strand
GTAAGGACAGGTACAAACCATCTGGGTGGGCAGACCTTGGTGAAGACTAGAAACCACTGAGACTCAGCAGCTGCCCCAGTGGAACCCACAAATCAAAGGAGGGGCTGGGAGGAGCTAAGGGCTACTGGACGAGCTCCCCATCTGCAAGACAGAAGCAGCTCCAGAGATTCTGGTAAATAATGTAGGTTTCGATACAGTGTGATCTACTCAAAAAAGCAGGGAGAACGAAAAGGAAAAAAAAAGAGCATGAGAGAGAAAGAAAAGAAAAGAAAGGAAGAAAGGAAAGAAGGGAGGGAGGGAAGGAAGAAGGAAGGGACAGAGGGAGGGAGGGTGGGAGGGAAAGAATAAAGAGAGAGAAAGAGAGTTGGAGGGAAGCAGGGAAGGAAGGAAAGGAGGAAGGGAGAAAGGGAGGGAGGGAACAAATTTACATGAAGATGAGAACATTGGGGAACTTACACCACCAATATTTTCCATTAACAGGAACATGCTAACTAGTAACTAGAGAAAGACGCACTACTGTAAAACCATATACTGTCCATGGGGTACAACCCCTTCCTCCTCCTCTGAAACACATTCTCTCGCCCACTATTGCCCGAGGCACTGAGTCTTGTCTTTGGATAAGTTCTGCCAACAAGAATGAGAGGAGACAGTGGACCCCAGAACACCAGGCCACGACCTTCCCTGCTGCTCCTTGTCCACTCCAGAAGTTACCTGGCTGCAGTTGGGGGCCTCAGCCCCTGGGTCTGATGTCATCCAGACTCATCCTTTCTCACTGGACTTCTCTCCTTGCACTGGCTCCCACTCCCCCGGGACCTGGTGGGCGACCACGTGAGAAGGACACAAACAGGCCATGCCCCTTTCTTTCTCTCCCTCTCAATGCCTGCAGTGGTGGGTTCCACGGGGTAGTGACCAGAGATTTATTCATTA
>NW_016805884.1:0-928 GCF_001698545.2 Rhinopithecus bieti | reverse complement strand
TCAATGCGGTCCAGAGAAACCCTTCTCAGGTTCCTCAAAGACAGTGTTAATGGACTACTCCTCGAAACATAAGTGGAAATCTGTGAGATGAATTCACACATCACGAAGAAGTGTCTATGAAAGCTTCTTTCTAGTTTTCATCTGAGGATATTTCCATTGTCACGTAAGCTTCATTGCGCTAAGAAGTACCCGATTGCTGATTTCCAGAAAACTGTGTTAGCAAACTGATGACTGAAGAGATACGTGTAACTCTGTGAGTTGCATTCACACATCGCAATGCAGTTTCTCAGAAGGCTTCTTTCCAGTTTTGATATGAGGATATTTCCTTTTTCACCATTGCCCTCCATGAGTTCTAAATATCACTCTGCAGAATCCAAGACAACAGTGTTAGCAAACTGTTCGAAGAAGGGAAGGGTGGAACTCTGTGTGATGAAGTCACACATCAAAAAGCAATCTCTCAGAAAGCTTCTCTATCGTTTTTATCTGAGGAGATTTCGTTTTTCACCATTGGCCCCAATGGGCTCCCAAAGATCACTTTGCAGATTCCACGAAAAGAGTGTTAGCACACTTCTTCCTGCGGAATAAGCTGTAAATCTGGGACGTGAATTCACAGATCACAAAGAAGTTTCTCAGAGAGCTTCTTTCACGTTTTGAACTGATGATATTTTCTTTCTCACCCTAGGCGTCAATGCGATCCAAAGAAACCCTTCTGAAGTTCCTCAAAGACAGTGTTAAAGGACTGCTCCACGAAACATAAGTGGAACTCTGTGAGATGAATTCACACATCAACAAGAAATGTCTATGAAGCTTCTTTCTAGTTTTCATCTGAGGATATTTCCTTTGTCAACGTAAGCTTCATTGTGCTAAGAAGTATCCCATTGCAGTTTTGCAGAAAACTGTGTTAGCAAATTGATGACTGAAGAGAAAC
>NW_016805883.1:1138032-1140271 GCF_001698545.2 Rhinopithecus bieti | reverse complement strand
AAATGTTTGTATTTTAGTAGAGACGGGGGTTTCACCGTGTTGGTCAGGCTGGTCTCGAACTCCTGACCTCGTGATCCGTCTGCCTCAGCCTCCCAAAGTGCTGGGATTACAAGTGTGAGCCAACGCGCCCGGCATATGTTACTTTTTAAATTAAACAAAAATGTTAAATAAATTTTCATGACGGGGAGAAAAAGAAGGTTAACTTTGTGTGACACTCCTCCTTTATGAACTAATGGAGAACATACACCCTACATTAGTTACATTATTCTGGAAGATAAACGCTCGGCACAGTGCGCTGCCAAACTGTAAGGGTGTCCTCCTTTCCCCGCTGCACTTTATGTCCATCTCTTTGGCCTTTCTGCCTTCCGTGGGCCGAGCTTCCCTCTATGGCCGCATAGATCCTAGATTGCACGTCAGTGGGCGGGCTGCAGAGGAAGGGCGCTGTTCTGGTTGGTCCCAGCCCTACCCCGCCGGAGGGCGCCAGCTGCCCCGGCGACGACACTGGGAAGGGACAGAGCCGCGGGCGGCCAGGGAGGGGCCTGGCTGCAGAAGGAGCTTTCTCACTAGCGACTCGGGCCTCTCAAAACCAGCATCCGCCTCTCAGGCCCTCGGCGCCTGCTTCCCATTGGCTTTTACTGGCAGTGGAACCTTTCCAAAGGAATGCTTCTAGGGCACGGTAAAATAGGCATTTAAAAGTGATACAGTTCATGCCTAGCTTCGCCACCAGATCCCAATTCTTTCCTGAGAGCAGTGCTGAAGTGACAATAGGCCCATAGCATTAAAGGTCGTCTGCTTCCTTCTTCAAAAAAGACCGACCTCAACCAAAAGTTCAATTTCCTCAATGTAAATTAGAGGGAAATCAGCAATCACATTATCTGGAGTAGGCACAATTTGCACGAAGCCTTTGGTAGGCGTTCACCTTATTTTCTTTTCCCACAGAGCGCCATTGAAGGCAACAGGAATGCCCCTGAAATCAATGGAGTGATTTAGGGAACCCCACAGAAGACAAAGGATTTTTTTTCTATTTCTTTTTCTTTCTTTCTTTCTTTCTTTCTTTCTTTCCTTTTTTTTTTTTTGAGACAGAGTTTTGCTCTTGTCACACAGGTTGGAGTGCAATGGTGTGATCTCAGATCACTGCAACTTCTGCCTCCCGGGTTCAAGCGATTCTTCTGCCTCAGCCTCTCGAAGTAGCTAGGATTACAGGCATCTGCCACAATGCCCAGCTAATTTTTTTGTATTTTTGGTTGAGACGGGGTTTCACCATGTTGGCCAGGCTGGCCTTGAACTCCTGACCTCAGGTGATCTACCTGCCTCAGCCTCCCAAGTGCTGGGATTACAGGCGTGAGCCACTGTGCCCGGCCGAGATACTGCATTCTAACACATACACACACACACACACAAAACACCAAAATTGTATGAAGGTTAAAAACCTTTTATTGAGGTATAACTTACAATAAATAGTGCACGTTAAGTGTGCAACTCCATTAATTTTTTACATATGAATACATCATTGAGACTTTCTTTAATCCACATAAGGAAGGGTATAATTCTATCAGATACATTTTACTGCAGTTTGCTTTTTTTTTTTTTTTAGACGTAGTCTCGCTCTGTTGCCAGGCTGTAGTGCAGTGTTATGATCTCGGCTCGTGGCAACCTCCGCCTCCCAGGTTCAAGCGATTCTCCTGCCTCAGCCTCCCGAGTAGCTGGGACTACAGGTGTGCACCACCACGCCCAGCTAATTTTTTTTTGTATTTTTAGTAGAGATGAGGTTTCACCATGTTGGCCAGGATGGTCTCGATCTCTTGACCTCATGATCCACCCACCTCAGCCTCCCAAAGTGCTGGGATTTCAGGCGTGAGCCACTGCACCTGGCCTGCTTTCTTAACTCAACAATTGCTGTGGTAGTTCTTCCATAGGGACATATAGATCTAACTCACACTTTTTATGCTGGCATAGTATTCCATAGTATTAATTACGGTAATCTAATTAACCTTTCCCAACTGATGGATAGATTGTCTTCAATTTTATTTTTTTATTTTTAGATATGATAGGGGTCTCTATGTTGCACAGGCCGGACTTGAATTCCTGGACTCAAAGTACCCTCCTGCCTCAGCCTCTAGAGTAGCTGAGATTATAAGCATATGCCACTGCTCTCAGCTTTGTCTTCTAGTCTTCTATTTTTTTAATATTGCGTGTTAACAGATTTTAAATTTTCTTTTCTTTTTTTTTTTTTTTTTTT
>NW_016805883.1:1130347-1134361 GCF_001698545.2 Rhinopithecus bieti | reverse complement strand
TTTGAGACGGAGTCTCGCTCTGTCACCCAGGCTGGAGTGCAGTGGCCAGATCTCAGCTCACTGCAAGCTCCGCCTCCCGGGTTCACGCCATTCTCCTGCCTCAGCCTCCCGAATAGCTGGGACTACAGGCACCTGCCACCATGCCCAGCTAATTTTTTGTATTTTTAGTAGAGACGGGGTTTCCCCGTGTTAGCCAGGATGATCTCAATCTCCTGACCTCGTGATCCGCCTGCCTCAGCCTCCCAAAGTGCTGGAATTACAGGTATGAGCCCCCGCGCCCAGCATTTTTTTTTTGTATTTTTAGTAGAGATGGGCCTAACCTCGTGTGCCATCCATCTCGACTTTCCAAAGTGTTGGGATTACTGGTGTGAGCCACTGTGCCCAGCCGAGCCAGTTTTACAGTTAGGTAAATCTGTTATTTAAGCAGCAGGGTTAATAACTAACAAAGTTTCATTTTATTTATTTATTTATTTATTTATTTGAGACGGAGTCTCGCTCTGTCACCCAGGCTGGAGTGCAGTGGCCAGATCTCAGCTCACTGCAAGCTCCGCCTCCCGGGTTCACGCCATTCTCCTGCCTCAGCCTCCCGAGTAGCTGGGACTACAGGCGCCGCCACCTCGCCCGGCTAGTTTTTTGTATTTTTAGTAGAGACGGGGTTTCACCGTGTTAGCCAGGATGGTCTCGATCTCCTGACCTTGTGATCCGCCCGTCTCGGCCTCCCAAAGTGCTGGGATTACAGGCTTGAGCCACCGCGCCCGGCTATTTATTTTTTGAGAGGGAGTCTCTGTTACCCAGGCTGGAGTGCAATGGCGTGATCTTGGCTCACTGCAACCTCTGCCTCCCAGGTTCAAGCGATTCTCCTGTCTCAGCTTCCCGAGTAACTGGGATTACAGGTGCCTGCCACCACGCCTGGCTAATTTTTGTATTTTTAGTAGAGACAGTGCTTTGCCGTGCTGGCCAGGCTGATCTCGAACTCCCGACCTCAGGTGATCTGCCTACCTCAGCCTCCCAAAGCGTTGGGATTACAGGCATGAGCCACTGAGCCTGGCCAAAGTTTCATTATAAATTTAATGGCTGGGTGTGGTGGCTAAGGCCTGTAATCCTAGCACTTTAGGAGGCTGAAGCAGGAGGATGGTTTGAGCACAGAAGGTCAAGATTTCAGTGAGCTACAATTGCACCATTGCATTCCAGCCTGGGTGACAAAAGGACTCTGTCTCAAAAAAATAAATAAACGTGGCCAGGCGCGGTGGCTCACAACTGTAATCCCAGCACTTTGAGAGGCCGAGGTGGGCAGATCACGAGGTCAGGAGATCGAGACCATCCTGGCTAACACAGTGAAACCCCGTCTCTACTAAAAATACAAAAAATTAGCTGGGCATGGTGGTGCGCACCTGTAGTCCCAGCTACTGGGAGGCTGAGGCAGGAGAATGGCGTGAACCCGGGAGGTGGAGCTTGCAGTGAGCCGAGATCGTGCCACTGTACTCCAGCCTGGGCGACAAAGAGAGACTCCGTCTCAAAAAATAATAATAATAATAAAATAAATAAATAAACGTTTCCTTCAAATAATGCCCCCCAAAAATGACAGATTTTGTGGACAACTCATATATGCACGGCCTCTCATTCAAGTGTTCCTCGTTTTCCCACCTCCTCTCCAAGATACAGAGGAAGGTTGGGGGACTGTCTGTGGATTGAAACGCCAGACTGTTTGTTTTCCAGACAGAAAGACCCAAGATTGCCACATGGAGTGTGGGCTGAGCCTGCAGGAAAGGATCCATCCTCTGCTGATGTACTGTCATCCCAGCCACAAGATCACAGGAAAAGGAGTGATTGAAGCCTCTGGGAACCCAAAACCCCAGCTTCACAAGGACTGAGCTTGTAGATTTCCCTCATGGGCAAAAGGTTGGCTAGGACCAGTCTTTTATAATCCCTCTTTTCTCAGAAAAATCATCATCATTATCATCATGGCCATCATCAATACTTATTGAGCATTTCCTTCACACCCCAAACTTTATACACACCACTTGTTATTTAACCTCACAATCTATGAATATACTAACATTATCTCCATTTTACTAATGAGAAAAATCAGGTTTCAAGAAGTCAAGTAACTTGTCCAAACTTCACAGTATGGCCTAATAAATAGCAGAGTAGGGCTTGAACCCACTGACTTCAAAGTCCTGGTTCTTTTTTCTTTTTTAGACAGTGTCTCGCTCTGTTACCCAGGCTGGAGTGCAGTGGTGCGATCTTGGCTCACTGCAACCTCCGTCTCCCGGGTTCAAGTGATTCTTCTGCCTCAGCCTCCCGAGTAGCTGGGATTACAGGCACGCGCCACCATGCCTGGCTAATTTTTTGTATTTTTAGTAGAGGCGGGGTTTTGCTATGTTGGTCAGGCTGGTCTCGAACTCCTGACATCATGATCCGCCCACCTCTGCCTCCGAAAGTGCTGGGTTACAGGCATCAGCAACCATGCCCGGCTTTAAAAGCCCTGGTTCTAAATCACTGTATCATTGTATTACACTGGTCTCAGCACCACTGAAGTCAGTATGAGAAAAAGCACAAGTGTGCACACCATCTCCTCCTTTTAGAATATTTCACTGGGCTGGGGCAGGGGGGCGGCGGGCGCAGTGGCTCACACCTGTAATTCCAGCACTTTGGGAGGCCAAGGCTGGTGGATTGCCTGAGGTCAGGAGTTTGAGACCAGCCTGGCCAACATAGTGAAATATAAAAAATTAGCTGGGTGTGGTGGTGGGTGCCTGTAATCCCAGCTACTCGGGAGGCTAAGGCAGGAGAATTGCTTGAACCCAGGAAGCAGAGGTTGCAGTGAGCCAAGATCGTGCCATTGCACTCCAGCCTGGGCAACAAGAGCGAAACTCCATCTCAAAAAAAAGAAAAAGAAAAAGAAAAAAAAGAATATTTCGCCAGAGGAACTCCACACTTGCACAATATCTTATCCAAGGACAGAAGAAGGACAATATTTCTCCTTCCTACTGAATTTTGAACCCCTTTGCACTGAGTGTAGACTGTAGTTCTGTGACATACCATGTAGTGTGTGTGTGTGTGTGTATGTGTGTGTGTGTTTTAAGATAGCTACTGTCTTACCCAAAACCTGTGACTATAAAGTGGTTTTTCCTGAATTGCTCATTATTCAGCCAGTCATTCATGAATTCATTTAACAAGTGTCTCTGAGATGCCAGGCACTGGGGATTAAAAGAGGAACAATAGAGACAAGATCTCTGCCCTCCAGAAACTGACAGTCTATTGAATGAGATAGTTGTCCAACAATTACAATCAAGTGTGATCAATCTCTGGTGACAGGACTCTAACCTAGAGGCATCTGCCTAATCTGGGGTGACTGGTTAGGGAAAACTTCCAAAAAGAGGTGACTTTTAGGCTAAAATCAGACTGCTAACAAACATAAGAAAGTGTTACAGGAAGTAAGTGGCAAAGCTAGTGTCATTTTTTTACTTAGCAGCTTCAGTGAAGTTGGGCACGGATATGGCGTCAGATCCCAACAATAGAATAAATGCTGGTAAGCAGAACACATCCCAAATCTAATTACATTAATGAATGAGAACAACAGTACAAAAGGAATGTAAAATCAAGTATAATTCCTTGGACAAACCACTGTTCCCACTTTTGGCCATGAAAAAATGAGTTACTACAAACTCACAAAGCTTACCTTTCCAAATAAATAGATTAGCCTCTAATAGATAACCTCTAATAGTTAATTTCTTCTTCTTCTTTTTTTTTTTTTTGAGACGGAGTCTCGCTCTGTTGCCCAGGCTGGAGTGCAGTGGCCAGATCTCAGCTCACTGCAAGCTCCGCCTTTCAGGTTCACGCCATTCTCCTGCCTTAGCGTTTTTTGTATTTTTTAGTAGAGACCGGGTTTCACCGGGTTAGCCAGGATGGTCTCGATCTCCTGACCTTGTGATCCGCCCACCTCGGCCTCCCAAAGTGCTGGGAATACAGGCTTGAGCCATTGCACCCGGCCCTTCTTTTTTTTTTTTTTTTTTT
>NW_016805883.1:1122961-1130269 GCF_001698545.2 Rhinopithecus bieti | reverse complement strand
GGGTTCAAGCAATTCTCCTGCCTCAGCCTCCCGCGCAGCTGGGATTACAGGCATTCGCCACCACACCCGGCTAATTTGTTTTGGGTTTTTTTTGTATTTTTAGTAGAGATGGGGTTTTGCCATGTTGGCCAGGCTGGTCTCGAGCTCCTCGGGTGATCCGCCTGCCTCGGCCTCCCAAAGTGCTGGGATTACAGGCATGAACCACTGCGCCCAGCCTCTAATAGCTAACTTCTTTTTTTGTATTTCTTTCTTTTTTTTGAGACGGAGTTTTGCTCTTGTTGCCCAGGCTAGAGTGCAATGGTGAGATATTGGCTCACCGCAACCTCTGCCTCCCGGGTTCAAGCGATTCTCCTGCCTCAGCCTCCCAAGTAGGTGTGATTACAGGCATATGCCAACACACCTGGCTAATTTTTTTTTTTTTTTTTTTTTGAGCGGAGTTTCGCTCTTGTTGCCCAGGCTGAAGTGCAATGGCATGATCTTGGCTCACCGCAACCTCTGCCTCCCAGGTTCAAGTGATTCTCCTTCCTCAGCCTCCCGAGTAGCTGGGATTACAGGCATGCGCCACCATGCCCAGCTAATTTTGTATTTTAGTAGAGACAGGGTTTCACCATGTTCGTCAGGCTGGTCTCGAACTCCTGACCTCAGGTGATCCACCTGCCTCGGCCTCCCAAAGTGCTGGGACTACAGGCATGAGCCACCATACCTGGCCTCTAATTTTGTATTTTTAGTAGAGACCAGATTTCTCCATGTTGGTCAGGCTGGTCTGGAACTCCTGACCTCAGGTGATCCGCCCACCTTGGCCTTCCAAAGTGCTAGGATTACAGGCAGGAGCCACCGCTCCTGGCCTCTAATAGCTAACTTCTAATAGTGGTATCATCTTACAAAGTCTAGAATGTTTTGGGACAATCTTACATTTTAAAACTATACCTTAGGAAATACCAGAAAAAGGGATCATACTGATGCAGCTAGGAAATCAATAACAGGTTATTCAATACTCCTTCATCAGCCATTCTCATAAAACACAATGAGCTCTCCTATAGGGTTGCTGAGATCCAGAAATCGGGAGTTCCCAAACTGCTTGGGCTGTACTCTCTATTCAGTAGTACTTTTCACCACAGCAGTCATCTGCCTATTTATATTAATGACTGTCCTCCTTATCATTTAATCTCCAGCTGTATGACAGCTGTCAGCTGTGGGAACACCTTTGCCAAGGGAAAGCCTCTAAATACTAAAATGTTTGCAGCACTAGGTTAACAACCAAGAGGGGAGATCAAACTCCAGGAACATACAGTGTGCTTGCAATTTCAGTAAGATAACAGAAGGTAAAGCAGGGCCTGTATGATCCACGTGGGGTGAGTGGGAAGAAAAATGACCCCAAGGCAAAATCAATTATGTAAGATCTGAAAATTCTTCACACTCTTTAAAAATTTATAATATTGTTTCTATACATATATCCAATTTACATACAATAAATCTTTAATGTTTGGTTCCATGAGTTTTTTACTTATTTAAATTTTTTGATATGGAGTCTTACTCTGTCATCCAGGCTGGGGTGCAGTGGTGTGATCTCGGCTCACTGCAACCTCTGCCTCTCGGGTTCAAGCGATTCTCGTGCCTTAGCCTCCTGAGTAGCTGGTATTACAGGCGCCTGCCACCACGCCTGGCTAATGTTTGTATTTTCAGTAGAGACGGGGTTTCACCATGTTGGCCAGGCTCGTCTTGAACTTCTGACCTCAGGTGATCTGCCCATCTCAGCCTCCCAGAGTGCTGGGTCATGAGTCACCGTGCCCCGCCAAGGTTCTGTGAATTTTGACAATTGTATAAACTTGTGTAACCTCCAACCAAAACAATAGACAGAACATTTCCATTACCCTAGAAAATTTCCTTGATTGCCTTTTTTTTTTTTTTTTTTTTTGAGACGGAGTCTCGCTCTGTCCTCCAGGCTGGAGTGCAGTGGCCGGATCTCAGCTCACTGCAAGCTCCGCCTCCTGGGTTTACGCCATTCTCCTGCCTCAGCCTCCCGAGTAGCTGGGACTACAGGCGCCTGCCACCTTACCTGGCTAGCTTTTTTGTATTTTTTAGTAGAGACGGGGTTTCACCGTGTTAGCCAGGATGGTCTTGATCTCCTGACCTAGTGATCTGCCTGTCTCGGCCTCCCAAAGTGCTGGGATTACAGGCTTGAGCCACCGCACCCGGCTGCCTTTTTTTTTTTTTTTTTTTAAAGGCTCATGCAGGCTGAGTAATACTGAGAATGGGGTCTCATTATGTTGCTTAGGCTGGCTTCAAACTCTTGGGCTCAGGTGATCCTCCCACCTCAGCCTCCTGAGTGGCTGGGACTACAGGTGACCGCCACCACACCCGGCTAATTTTTTGTATTTTTAGTAGAGACGGAGTTTCACCATGTTAGCCAGGATGGTCTCGATCTCCTGACCTCGTGATCAGCCCGCCTCGGCCTCCTAAAGTGTTGGGATTACAGGCGTGAGCCACCGCGCCAGGCCAAAAATTAGTTTTGTCTGTTTTTGAACTTCATATAAATGGAATCATACAGCCCATATTGTGTTTTTCTTTTCCTTATCATTTTGAGATTCACCCACGTTGTTGAGTGCATCAATAGTTTGACCTGTTATTGTTGGTGTTGAGCAGTGTTCCATTGTTTGAATGTGTCATAATGTGTTACTCCATCCTCCTGTGGATGGATATTTGGGCTGTCTCCAGTTTTGTACTACATTCAAAAAAGGCTGCTATAAATATTTGTGTACAAGTCTTTTTGGGGACATATATTTTCATTTTTCTTGCTTACCAAAGAGTAGAACTGCCGCGTCATATGGTAGATGCATGTTCAACTTAATAAGAAATCACCGGTTTTCCTAACTGATTATACCATTTTACACCCCCATTTGCAATGTATGAGTTCCAATTGCTGTACATCCTTGTCACCACTTACTTCCATCAATGTTTTTTATTTTAACCATTCTAGTGGCTATGAAATGGTATCTCATCGTGTTTTTTTTTTTTTTTTTTTTTTTGAGACAGAGTCTCGCTCTGTCGCCCAGGCTGGAGTGCAGTGGCTGGATCTCAGCTCACTGCAAGCTCCGCCTCCCGGGTTTACGCCATTCTCCTGCCTCAGCCTCCCGAGTAGCTGAGACTACAGGCGCCCGCCACCTCGCCCGGCTAGTTTTTTGTATTTTTTAGTAGAGACGGGGTTTCACCGTGTTAGCCAGGATGGTCTTGATCTCCTGACCTCGTGATCCGCCCGTCTCGGCCTCCCAAAGTGCTGGGATTACAGGCTTGAGCCACCGCGCCCGGCCGATTTTTTTTTTTTTTAAGGCTAGTCAGGTGAAGCAGTGGGAACGGAGAAGGGACAAAGAAATCTGTAACTGGTTGTGATCAATTAGTTGTAAACACCACATCATTCATACTAGCCTGTCATTGTGACTTTAACTTGCATTTCCCTTTTTTTTTTTTTTTGAGACAGGGTCTCACTCTGTCACCCAGGCTGGAGTGCAGTGGCACAATCTCGGCTAACTGCAACTTCTGCCTCACGGGTTCAAGCGATTCTCCTGCCTCAGCCCCCGAAGTAGCTGGGACTACAGGCACATGCTACCACACCTGGCTAATTTTGTATTTTTTGTAGAGGCTGGGTTTCACTGCCCAGGCTGGTCTTGAACTCTTGAGGTCAAGTGATCCACCCACCTCGGCCTCCCAAAGTGCTGGATTACAGGTGTGAGCCACTGTGCTCAGCCAACTTTTATTTCTGTTTTGAGACTGAGTTTCGTTCTTGTTGGCCAGGCTGGAGTGCCGTGTGCAATCTCAGCATACTGCAGCCTCTGTCTCCCAGGTTCAAGTGATTTTCCTGCCTCAGACTCCCAAGTAGCTGGAATTAAAGGCATGCACCACCACGCCAGGTTAATTTTGTATTTTTTTTTAGTAGAGACAGGTTTCACCATGTTGGCCAGGCCGGTCTTGGACTCCTAACCTCAGGTGATTCACCAGCCTCAGCTTCCCAAAGTGCTGAACCTTGATATGAAAATTTGGTGAAGATATTACAAAAAAAGAAAATTATAAATCAATATCCCAGCTGGGTGCAGTGGCTCACACCTGCAATCCCAGCAGTTTGGGAGGCTGAGGCGGGCAGATCACCTGCAGTCTGGAGTTTGAGACCAGCCTGGCCTACATGGTGAAACCCTGTCTCTACTAAAAAAATACAAAAATTAGCCAAGCGATGTGTTGCACACCTGTATCCCAGCTACTTGGGAGGCTGAGGCAGGAGAATCGCTTGAACCTGGAGGTGGAGATTGCAGTGAGGTGGAGATCACACCACTGCACTCCAGGCTGGGCAATAGAGTGAAAGTCCGTCTTAATAAACAAACAAATAAATAAATAAACCAATATCCCTCATGAACACAGATGCAAAAATGTGCATATCTGTTGATGCTGCAGTTTCATTTCTAGGAGTTTATCCTAAAGCACTGTTAGAGGTGTTTACAGATGAAGAGTCTGTTTATCAAGAAGAGTCATATGGATTTTTAAAGAAAAGGATCCTGTTTCTACAAAAAAATACATAAAAATTAGCCAGGCATGGTGGCTCCAGCTTACAGTTCCGGCTACTCAGCAGGCTGAGGTGGGAGGATCACTTGAACCAGGAGTTGGAGGCTGATGTGTACCACTGCACTCCAGCCTGAGGGAGAGACAGGGACCCCATCTCAAGAAAAGAAAAAAGAAAAAAGACGAACTATAGGATATCTAGGATATTTACCACAGCATTATTTTAATAGTAAAAATGGGAAACAAATGTTCCCCAAAATGTGACCAGTTAAATAAATATGGTACATTTATATGTAGCATTAAATAAGGTAGAAATATTTGAAACAGGAAAATTCACGATATATTGTTTATTTTCAAGGTAGGTTACCAAAGAGTATTATGCAATGACCCCACATTTTTCAAAGAAAAATATGTATTGATATTTATATGTAAGGGAAAAAAAGACTAGAAGGACATTAACCAAATGTCAAAAGTGGTAAATTATTGGATGATGAGAGCGTGGGTGACTTTTATTTCCTTCCTTTACTTATAGGTATGTCTAGGTATGTCTTGCAACAAATGTACATTGCTTTTTTTCTTTAAGAAAGGATCTTGCTCTGTCATCACAGCTGAGGTGCAGTGGCACCATCACAGCTCACTGCAGTTTTGACCACCCAGGCTCAAGCTATCCTCCCCACCTCAGCCTCCCAAGTAGGTGGGACCACAGGTGCGTGCTGCCATGCCTGGCTAATTTTTACAATCTTCTGTAGAGATGAGGTCCCACTAGGTTGCCCAGGCTGGTCTGGAACTCCTGAGTTCAAGTGATCTTCCCACCTCAGCCTCCCAAAGTACTGTGATTACAGGTGTGTCCAGCAGCTTTTCTAATATCAAAGTTATTACTGAGAATAAGAAAAAAAAAAACCTGTCCAGTGGAGATTTTTGTACCCCTCCCATCACATTTCTTAGGAAGTAAATATCTGGGGCTGTGAGATGTTCCACTTTACCCTCAACCTCAACCATACCCACCCTGAACCACTGGATACAATTTTCTCTCACTGGGTGCACAGTGGTTCTGTCCTAATGGTCCAACCTTCTCAGTAGGTGAGGCAGTATGAGCTTTGCCACTCACCTGCTGTGTGGCTTTTGGCAAGATCCTTCCCTTAGTTGGGCTCCAGTTTTTTCTTCTCTATAAATTCAGGAGTTAGAATCAATGATCTGCAAGGTCCTTTCTGGATGTAGCAGAAAGGAGACATTTAGAATCAGAAAACGCCAGGGGTAGATTTCAGAATGTGGGCATTACCTCCCAGCAAAATATTCCTTACTATTCTCCTGTGTGAGGCCTCCAGCAAGATAATAAGCACCCTCCAGCCCTGGCTTGGCTCCGTATCTTACACTAGTCATGGTGTAGGACTGGGCACAGGGTAGGTGCTCAGTGATTTAGCTTTTTGTCTCCATCTCCTAAAAAATAATTCCACATATTCTAGGTTTGATTATCAGTGGACCCTCCTGATGAGTATCTGGAGCAGGAGGTTGGTTTTTTTATTTTTTATTTTTTGGAGATGGAGTTTTGCTCTTGTCGCCCAGGCTGTAGTGCAATAGCACGCTCTCGGCTCACTGTAACCTCTGCCTCCTGGGTTCAACCGATTCTCCTGCCTCAGCCTCCCTAGTAGCTGGGTTTACAGGCACCCACCACCACGCTCAGCTAATTTTTTTTTGAGACGGATTCTTGCTGTTGCCTAAGCTGAAGTGAACTGGCGTGATCTCGGCTCACCGCAACCTCCGCCTCCCGGGTTCAAGCGATTCTCCTGCCTCAGCCTCCCGAGTAGCTGGGACTACAGGCACCTATCACCATGCCCCGCTAATTTTTGTATTTTTAGTAGAGAAGGGGTTTCACTATGTTGGCCAGGCTGGTCTCGAATTCCTGATCTCGTGATCCGCCTGCCTTGGCCTCCCAAAGTGCTGGGATTACAGGCGTGAGCCACCGTGCCCGGCCTAATTTTTGTATTTTTAGTAGAGATGGGGTTTCACCATGTTGGCCAGGCTGGTCTCGAACTCCCGACCTTAAATGATGAGCCAGCCTTAGCCTCCCAGCATGCTGAGATTACAAGCGTGAGCCACCACGCCCAGCCGGTTGGTTTTAACTATTTGGGGCACACACTGTGATTTTTTTTTCTGACGCAGCTGGTACAGCGCTTGACTGTAACAATTTGCAATTCACTAAGCTGAGCAAGGTCTGGGCACCTCCAAGGCAGACATGCCAGTGGCTGAAGAGAACACAACATTAAAATCCTCTCCATTTAGGGCCTTGGTCCGGAAGGCCAATCTCACGGCAAGTCGAGCGGCTTTGAGACATCTCCCGCGTGGCGGGTGCCCGAGCTGCAGCCACGCGGCCTCTGGAAAGAGATCTGCTAAGTACCAGGACTTCAGAAGAGTCGTGTGACTTTGGCCAAGTCCCTTCCTCCTTCAGGAACGTTGCAGTGGGCCTGAGTGCCTCCTCCCGGAACTGGTACGGGGACGGTCGTGCGATTTTGACAACATTCGCCTTTTAATGTTTATTGATCTTTTGTAACACGCGCGTCGGTTCCCATCAGAAAGGAAGTCAACGGTAGCGGCGCGGGAGCCTGCAGAACTCGCGCTCTGGCTCTCGCGGGATCACCGCCCAGGGCTTCGCAGCATCACCCCCTCCGCGGCCGTGGCGGTGGCGGTGGCGGTGGCGGTGGTGGCGGTGGTGGCGGCGGCGGCGGCGGCGCGTAGCTTACTCACGGGGGCGGCCCGTATCCCTCC
>NW_016805883.1:1112761-1122550 GCF_001698545.2 Rhinopithecus bieti | reverse complement strand
CGGCTCGGCCCTCCCTCCCCTGGCCCGCCAATCCCCGCGCCTCCCGACCTGCCCCTCGGTCGGGCCCACCCCGTGCTCCCACGGCCCCACCCCGGCGGCGCCGCCCGCCCGCCCGCGCGTCCCTCGGTCCACCTGCAGCAGGCAGGAAGAGAGGCAGTCCCTCCGGCTCTACGACCGAGAGACGCCGGCTGAGCTTGGGCTTTTGCTTTCTGGCGGAGGGATCCGCGGCGGCTGACTAGGCGGCGCTGATCCTGGGAGGAAGAGGCAGCTACGGCGGCGGCGGCGGCAGCGGCGGCGGCGGCGGCTGGGGCGGCGGCGAATAAAGGGGCCGCCGCCGGGTGATGCGGTGACCGCTGCGGCAGGCCCAGGAGCTGAGTGGGCCCCGGCCCTCAGCCCGTGCCGCCAGACCCGCTCTCCTCAACTCTCCATCTTCTCCGGCCGACCGCGATCGCCGAGGCGGCCTCAGGCTCCCTATCCCCTTCCCCGTCCCTTCCCCGCCCCCGTCCCCGCCCCGGGGGCCGCCGCCACCCGCCTCCCACCATGGCTCTGAAGAGAATCCACAAGGTAAGCGGCCGGAGGTCGGCTGCGGGGCTGACCAGCTGAGCAGGTTGCGGCCTGCACTTCCCGCCGTAGTCTCCGCCGGCCTCGCGGCCTCCTTGGATCCCGCTGCCGGTGCTGGCCCCGCTGGGCGGCCTCCATACCCCACTCCCAGTGATGGCGCCCGCGGAGGCCCCGGCGCGCAGCCCGCGCTTAGGCCGGAGGTGCTCTGGCGGCCTCAGCGTTCCCCCCCGGCTGCCCTTTCAGGCCCGCATGGTGTGGATTCTTAGGGCTTCTCTCCAGTCTGGGACTGCCGCTGCACTTAAGGGCCATTGTCCGGCCAGGATGGCGGGGTTGGGGCCGTGGGGGGCGCTGGGGCGTTGGGCGGCCCCTTCGACAGAGGTCGAAAGGGTTTCTCGCCCCATTTCTGTTCCCTCCTCCCACACCTACCCTAGCTCCCTCCACAAAACCGCCTGAGCTCGGGCTGACGGAGGAAGTCGTTTTGCCCGATCCACAAGTATCTCTTGAGTTCACTTACCTCTTGGGTGGCAGCACACATCGGTCCACCCTGCTTGTCCAGAAACTGTTAAGAGTTGGAAGTTCAGAAGAAAAAAAAAAGGTGACTTATGAGGGAGGAGGGAAGTGGAGGGAGAATCATTTTATTCTTTGAGGTTGCAATATGTAGTTAGAAACTAACACTTCGGTTTTGCAGGATTGGATTTAATAGAAAAGCTGTACATTGGCAAAGGTAGAGATAGAAACCTGAACATTGAAAAAACCACCAGAGAAATTACACAAAAGTTCCTTTCACAGTCTCTTCGCAAAATGGGCTTGACGCTATTAAGTGATACGTTTACGGAGACTGTTAACTGGGAAGGGATTTTACTAGATTTTGTATTAAAAAGGATTTCTTTGCTCTTTAAAGTGAAGGATTATTTAGTTATCGATAAGGAGGTTTTCCTAATAATACATCTAGAGTATAAGATTGGGTTAAAATTTAGTTTTTTTCCTTTTCTGATGTTGTAACCTGTTAGTGCCACTTTCATGTTTTTTTCCTTGGAAGTAAGGAGGCACCACTATTAATTTCTGTTCGGTGTTTCACCTGGCTACTCAGATTGGCTATATTAAACTGGCAGCTACTTTTTTCTTCAATACATCTTTTTCCTTTTTGTGGAGAATGGGATCTTGCCATGTTGTCCAGGCTGGTGTCAAACTCCTGGGCTCAAGCTAGCCTCCCACCTCTACCTCCCTTAAGTGTTGGGATTACAGGCATCAGTCACCCACTGCACACGGCCTATACCTGTAGCTACTTACTGAGAAGTAGGTACTGGGGTTATCCATTCTGGATGATGGGATGGGTGTGCAAGAGGAAGAGAACCAGTTTTCACCTTGTCTTAAACTAAGTCAGAATACAGATTGATGATTTAAACACCTCAGCTCAGCGGTTGGTCGTAATTTCATTTTTGCTCAGACTTAGTGTGGAATCAGTCCCATTGGTTACTATAATTAGGTTAGCTCCTTAACTTCTTTTGACTTCGATTTCTAACAAATGAAGAAGGGCAGATTTTAGACAATAAAATCTTATACTAAAATGAAATGGTATTTGTTGAATACCATAAAGAAGCTTGAACCTTAAGCAAAGATGTCTTAACCATTTAAGGGGCAGGAGCACACAGGAATAGTCATCCAAATAAAATGTATACATATGTATTTTTAAGGCATTTAGGAATTGCTAGGTCCTTATAGAATCTAATTGGGAAGTTATCAAATACTTGTAGAAGATTGTGCTTTTATTTTAAAACCTGAGGAAGAGCAAGTGGGTATAATGTGTGATAATTTACAGATAAAGAAATGTAGACTTTAATCTCTACATTGATTTATGTGTGTAATGGACTTATTCAGAGAGGGAAATATCTCTTCGACACAAAACATACATTTTAATTAATAATACTTGCCCTGGTAATATGGTTTCTTATGAGTTGCTACATATTTTCCAGAATAGATTTTCCCTAAAATATGCCTTTGTAAGATTTTTAAATAACATCAAGTTTAGAAATAATTTGAACTTTTTTTGGGGGCAGAGTTTCACTCTTGTTGCCCAGGCTGGAGTGCAATGGCATGATCTTGGCTCACCGCAACCTCCACCTCCTGGGTTCAAGTGATTCTTCTGCCTCAGCCTCCCGAGTAGCTGGGATTACAGGCACGCACCACCATGCTCATCTAATTTTTTGTATTTTTAGTAGAAACAGGGTTTCACCATGTTGGCCAGGCTGGTCTCCAGCTCCTGACCTCCGGTGATCCACCTGCCTCAGCCTCCCAAAGTGTTGGGATTACAGGCGTGAGCTGTCTTGTCTGGTCTGAACCTTTTTTTTTTTTTTTGTTTGAGACAGAGCCTCCCTCTGTTGCCCGGGCTGGAGTGCAGTGGTGGTATCCTGGCTCACTGCAACTTCCGCTTCCTGGGTTCAAGAAATTCTCCTGCCTCAGCCTCCAGAGTAGCTGGGATTACAGGCACCCTGCCGCCATGCCCAGCTAATTTTTGTCTTTTTAGTAGAGAAGGGGTTTCACCATGTTGGCCAGACTGGTCTTGAACTCCTGACCTCAAGTGATTACTCCTGACCTCAAGTGATCTGCCCACTTTGGGCTCCCAGAGTGCCGGGATTACAGGTGTGAGCCACCTCATCTGGCCCGGCCTGAACTTTTAAAATTCGATATTAGCCATTTTCCCCTAGTTTATACCCCTAGAGCTCTTCACAAAGTATGGCTTGACTTCTCTGAGACTGCTGGTGATAAGAAAAATGAAATTTATTTTGATATACCAGTCAAAAGATTGTGAAAACAAAATGGAGATGAATTTTTTTTTCCAAACTGTTTGTACCACAATGTTAAGTTGAACAGCAGACTTACTAGGCATGGATAAGATCAGTTCTATCTTATCTGCAGTCCTAGTAATGTGTCTGCAGTGGAATCCCCATTGCTTGGCTTCTATAATTGATCTTGATCTTGAACCTTCCCAATTGTTCCCTGAAAAAAAAAAAATTCTGCTTAAATACCTTCTTGACTTATATGTCATGAGTTGCTGTATCTGGGTTCTAATGAAATTTTCTAAGAAAACTACATTTGACATGTGACATCTTCAGGAATTCAATATCTTGTTTCTTTGACAGAGGGACACTATTCATGTCTGTGAATTTGGCAGTCTTTGAAATGCCATGTCTTTTTTGGAAAAAGCTTCTGATGGACTTTATTTTGATATACATCTTAAGGTCCCCTGACCTATGCTATAAAAGAGCATAGCAAAGAGTGTCATTATGAACATTGTGTGTAGTTCTGGGCAGGGATTGGGATCCTTTGGGATTGTTGGTATCTATACCACATGGCCCCACCCTGCTATGTTTTGAGGTTTTCTGCTGACTTTTTAGGTCTTCAGCTTTGATTTTGATGCTTTGAGTGCCTGCCTCTAGCAGCACCACCCCCAGCCCTTTTCCAGTTGGCTGCATCTCATCTGTTGTGGGCTAAGAAACCAGATCACAGAGCTTATTAAAATTGTGTCTAAATTAAGATCCAGTAGGCTCTTGACTGAAGAGGGCTTCATGTGCTCCGTGAACTGTGGTTTCCTTGGCTGATCAGAGACCTTTTGACTTGCTTCCTGTTTTCTTCTTTACTTTTGCTATACAGATGTAGGAGGCTTTTTGGTGCTCTTAGAGTGCTGTAATGTTGAAGTATTTGGTTAGTTTCTCTATTCTTGGGAAGGGTAAAAGGCTAAATATCTTGATTCTTTGAGGAGTTGAAGACTGACCAGAGTTGGATACTAAAAGCTTTTCTTAACAGTAATAGGCCGGGCGCGGTGGCTCAAGCCTGTAATCCCAGCACTTTGGGAGGCCGAGACGGGCGGATCACAAGGTCAGGAGATCGAGACCATCCTGGCTAACACAGTGAAACCCCGTCTCTACTAAAATACAAAACTAGCCGGGCGAGGTGGCGGGCTCCTGTAGTCCCAGCTACTCGGGAGGCTGAGGCAGGAGAATGGCGTAAACCCGAGAGGCGGAGCTTGTAGTGAGCTGAGATCCCGCCACTGCACTCCAGTCCGGGCGACAGAGCGAGACTCCGCCTCAAAAAAAAAGCAAAAAACAAACAAACAAAAAAAAAAAACAGTAATAGTGCATTGTACATTTTAATGGTGTCCTACTAGTAGCAGGTAACGTTTAGTATACATAGCTTTCAAACAAAGTAATGCTAGGATTGTCACTTGATCTATTTCTGTGATAGAGATTTTTTTTTCTTTTTTTTTGAGACAGAGTCTCACTCAGGCTGGAGTGCAGTGGCATGATCTTGGCTCACTATGAACTCTGGCTCCCAGGGTCAAGCAATTCTCTTGCCTCAGCCTCCCAAGTAGCTGGGATTACAGGCACCCGCCACCATGCTCAGTTAATTTTGTATTTTTAGTAGAGACAGGGTTTCACCATGTTGGCCAGGCTGTTCTCGAACTCCTGACCTCAGGAGATCCGCCCATCTCGGCCTCCCAAAGTGTTGGGATTACAGGTGTAAGCCGCTGCACCCAGCCTATGGCTAGCTTCTTTTAAGGCGTCTCAAGACAAAGTTCTCAATGAAATAAAGGTATCAGGTCAGGCACGGTGGGTCATGCCTGTAATCCCAGCACTTTGGGAGGCCCAAGTGGGCAGATCACTTGAGCTCAGGAGTTTGAAACCAGTCTGAGCAACATGACAAAACATGATCTTTACAAAAAATACAAAAAATTAGCTGGGTATGGTGGTGGATGACTGTAGTCCCACCTAGGTGGGAGGCTGAGGTGGGAGGATCTCTGGAACCTGGGAGGTAGAGGCTGCAGTGAACCGTGATCAAACCGCTACGCTCCAGCCTGTGCAACAGAGTGAGACCCTGTGTCAAAAAAAAAAAAAAAGATTTCAAATGCTGATGTCTATAAAAGCCAGGCAGGTACCAAAGTGAGCAGAGATAATTTGAGGGAGCTAGAAAATGCATGTGCTATCAGATGAGGGCAACTGCTAACCAGCTCCCTGCAAATGTTGCCATTGCCAAAATCTGTGGACCCAGTGTTGCCATATCTTTCATTAAAAAAAAAAAAAAACAGAGAAGCCACAAATCCAGATTTTTTTGCCAACCGATTCAAATTAAAAAAAAAAATACACGTTTTGGTCGACATCAGTTTAGTATGTGGATTAAAGTAACAAGGGATTGGGGTTCCTTAAGTAATCAGGAGTGTAAAAAGATTAAGTCATTTAAACAATACTTCCTGTGTTTTTAAAAGTTTGAAAGTATTGCTTTATGTAAGATTAAGTTTGTTTTTTAGACAGTCTTTGCTTTGTCACCCAGGCTGGAGTGCAGTGGTATGATCTCGGCTCACTGCAACCTCTGCCTCCCAGATTCAAGCAATTCTCCTGCCTCAGCCTCCTGAGCAGCTGGGACTACAGGCTTGCGCCGCCACACTCAACTAATTTTTGTATTTTTAGTAGAGATGGGGTTTCACCATATTGGCCAGGCTGGTCTTGAACTCCTGACCTCGTGATCCACCCACCTCGGCCTCCCAAAGTGCTGGGAATACAAGCATGAGACACTGTGCCTGGCCTTAACGTAGTTTTTAAATACAATTCTAATTAACTTGCCTTTTTTTTTTCTTTTTTAAATGAGACGGAGTCTGGCTCTGTCGCCCAGGCTGGAGTGCAGTGGCGCGATCTTGGCTCACTGCAAGCTCTGCCTCCTGTGTTCACGCCATTCTCCTGACTCAGCCTCCCGAGTAGCTAGGACTACTGGCGCCTGCCGTCACGCCCGGCTAATTCTTCTATTTTTAGTAGAGACGGGGTTTCACCGTGTTAGCCAGGATAATCTCCATCTCCTGACCTTGTGATCCGCCCGCTTCGGCCTCACAGAGTCCTGGGATCACAGGCGTGAGCCAATGTGCCCGGACAAACTTGCTTTTTTTTTGAGACCTCAGTTGATTTGCCCTCCTCGGCCTCCCAAAGTGCTGGATTACAGGGGTGAGCCACTGCGCCCGGCCAATTTGCTAATTTTTATATGGTTTTGTGTGAGGTCTTGGGAAAACCAGTTTTGTAAATACATTGATCCCGTAGAAGTTTATGTATTAATCTTCCATTATGATCTGTTTCATGTTTTGAGTTTTTCTGTAGACTGACAATACACTTTAAAAATGTCTGAGATTGGGAAGTTACCAAAGCATGATCTTTTTGTTTTGAGACGGAGTCTCGCTCCGTCACCCAGGCTGGAGTGCAGTGGCGCGGTCTCTGTTCACTGCAAGCTCGGCTTCCCAGATTCACGCCATTCTCCTGCCTCAGCCTCCGGAGTAGCTGGGACTACAGGCACCCGCCACCACTCCCGGATAATTTCTTTTTGTGTTTTTAGTAGAGACAGGGTTTCACCGTGTTAGCCAGGATGGTCTTGATCTCCTGACCTCGTGATCCACCCGCCTCGGCCTCCCAAAGTGCTGGGATTACAGGCTTGAGCCACCTCGCCTGGCCACCAAAGCATGATCTTAAAGAAAGTAGTTGTAACGCTGAACAGTGCTGTATTTTAAAAAATTGCTTAGGCTGGGTGTGATGGCTTGCGCCTGTAATCCCAGTACTTTGGGAGGCCAAGGAGGGCTGACCACCTGAGGTCAGGAATTCGAGACCAGCCTGCCCAACATGGCGAAACCCCGTCTCTGCTAAAAATACAAAAGTTAGCCAGGTGTGGTGGCACTCACCTGTAATCCCAGCTACTCAGGAGACTGAGGCAGGAGAATCACTTGAACCTGGGAGGCAGAGGTTGCAGTGAGCCAAGATCTTGCCATTGCACTGCAGCCTGGGCAACAGAGCGAGACTCCATCTCAAAAAAAAAAAGAAAGAAAATTGCTTTAAAATGCCGTAGGCTGGGCGCGGTGGCTCATGCCTGTAATCCCAGCACTTTGGGAGGCTGAGGCGGGTGGATCACACAGTTAGGAGTTCAAGACCAGCCTGGTCAAGATGGTGAAACCCCGTCTCTACCAAAAATATAAAAATTAGCTGGGCATGGTGGTGAGTGCCTGCGATCCCAGTTACTGGAAAGGCTGAGGCAGACAATTGCTTGAACCCAGGAGGTGGAGGTTGTGGTGAGCCGAGATCGCGCCACTGCACTCCAGCCTGGGTGACAGAGCAAGACTTTGTCTCAAAAAAAAAAAAAAAAAAAAAAAAGAGGAAAAAGGCCGGGCATGGTGGCTCATGCCTGTAATCCCAGCACTTTGGGAGGCCGAGGCAGGCAGATCACCTGAGGTCAGGAGTTCAAGACCAGCCTCAACGTGGAGAAACCGCGTCTCTACTAAAAATACAAAATTAGCCGAGCGTGGGGGTGCATGCCTGTAATCCCAGCTACTCGGGAGGCTGAGGCAGGAGAATTGCTTGAACCTGGGAGGCGGAGGTTGCGGTGAGCCGAGATCACGCCATTGTGCTCTAGACTGGGCAACAAGAGCGAAACTCTGTTTCAAAAAAAAGAAAAAAAAAATACTGTACTAGAGGTGTGGTACCATATATTAGATTAATATTAGAGGTAAGGACTGATGGAATTCCTATCAAAATGACGAAATGAATTAACAGGTAGTAGTATTGGGAAGTTTAATAAACGGTTGTCTGAATATGGCTATTTAAATTAGTTTTATCTTGGATAGCAGACATACCTTCTTAATCCAAAAGGTGAGCTTCTTCACATAATTTCTAGGTAGTTTTTTTTTCCCCCACTAAAAAAGTATTATTTCCTTTACAAAAGATCATTGAATTGAAGCACTTTCTTTGGCTCTACTAGGTTGTTATTTAAATATAATTCAAACAGCCATCATTGAGGATAACTGTTAATAAATCTAGGTTTTCTCTGAAGTCTCCCAGTGTATATTACTGTACTGATGACTGACAAGGAAGAGGTTTTGACAAGGTCTAATTCTGTATATTTCTGCTAAAATATCCTAGGCAGTTCCCAGGATAGGAATATCTGACTCATTCCTCATGCTAGCAAAAACTTTTGCAGCCTTATCCCAGAAATGCAGGAACACACTTGTTTTGTCTGTAGAAATAAAGTTTTGATGGTTAGATTTCCAGACAAACCTTCAAAATCATGTTAAACTATAACATAGGGAAATAAAGTAGTATTTCTGTCTGCAGAGTCAAGTGAGATTTCGGGTACTAGAATCATAAAATGTTAGCACTGTAGCACATCTCAAGGCTGCTGTCTGGAAAGGCTGTGTGACCTACCAGATAAGACTAGGTCTGAATTGAGAACCTGGATTTCTTGACTGTGTCCAGTATATTTTCTGGCAAGCCATGTGTTATTGTTACATAGCTGTTAGGTATATAAATCCAGAGGATGCAGCCTTTTTTTCTTTTGTTCAAACAATTGGATATTTAAACTATGGCTTGGAACCCGAAGATCTTCCTCAACTTCCCTTTTTTTTTTTTTTTTTTGAGACGGAGTCTCGCTCTATCGCCCAGGCTGGAGTGCAGTGGCCGGATCTCAGCTCACTGCAAGCTCCACCTCCGGGGTTTACGCCATTCTCCTGCCTCAGCCTCCTGAGTAGCTGGGACTACAGGCGCCCGCCACCTCGCCCGGCTAGTTTTTTGTATTTTTTAGTAGAGACGGGGTTTCACGGTGTTAGCCAGGATGGTCTCGATCTCCTGACCTCGTGATCCACCCGTCTCGGCCTCCCAAAGTGCTGGGATTACAGGCTTGAGCCACCGCGCCTGGCCTCAACTTCCCTTTTTATGGTTGGCAAGGTTGCTCATAAGCCCTCTTAAAACTGCAAATTTATTTAGGCTTGACACAGTGGCTCGTGCCTGTAATCCCATCACTTTGGGAGGCCAACGTGGGAGGATTGCTTGAACCCGGGAGTTCACGGCCAGATTGGTCCATAATGGGAGACAAAAACAAAACAAAGCGAAACAAAATTAGCTGGGCATGATGATGTGTGCCTGTGGTCCTAGCTACTCAGGAAGCTGAGACAGGTGGATCACTTGAGCCTGGATGGAAGATCAGGGCTACAGTGAGCTGTGATCACACCCCTGCACTCCCGCCTGGGCAACAGGGCCAGATTCTGTGTCAAAACAACAACAACAACAACAAAAACAAGTATTGCAAATTTGGTATTCTATTCTCGCTACCACCACCCCCGCCTTTTTTTTTTTTCTCTGAAACAGAGTCTTTACCTCTGTTGACCAGGTTGGAGTGCAGTTGTGCAATCTCGGCTCACTGCAACCTCCATTT
>NW_016805883.1:1093377-1112337 GCF_001698545.2 Rhinopithecus bieti | reverse complement strand
CAGGATGGTCTCGATCTCCTGACCTCGTGATCCGCCCGTCTCGGCCTCCCAAAGTGCTGGGATTACAGGCTTGAGCCACCGCGCCCGGCCTGTTTTTTGTTTTTTTTTTTTGAGATGGAGTCTCCCTCTGTCACCCAGGCTGGAGTGCAGTTGTGTGATCTCGGCTCACTGCAACCTCCACCTCCTGGGTTCAAGTGATTCTCCAGCTTCAGCATCCCGAGTAACTGGGACTACAGGCGCATGCCACGACGCCTGGCTAAGGTTTTTTGTATTTTTAGTAGAGACAGGGTCTCACCATGTTAGCCAGGATGGTCTCCATCTCCTGACCTCGTGATCTGCCCACCTCGGCTGGTTTCGAACTCCTGACCTCAAGTAATCCACCTGCCTCAGCCTCCCAAAGTGTTGGGATTACAAGCATGAGCCACCACCCCCGGCTTTCTGCATATATCTTTTATCAGAGTCAAATGGATTTTTTTTTAAGTGAAAGCGAGTTTATTAAGAAAGTAAAGGAATGTCTACTCCCTAGGCAGAGCAGCCTTAATATCTAAAAAGATTAAAAACCACCGTCTTTCTACCTTAAACATTATTTTAATCTCAGCAGATGAACAGAGTATCTGTTCTGCAGAGAAAAAAGAAATCTTACACGTGAGTTCTTAGGGATTTCCTTCAAGGTATTATAACAACAGATTGGCCGGGTGCGGTGGCTCATGCCTGTAACCCCAGCACTTTGGGAAACCGAGGTGGGTGGATTGTGTGGTCAGCAGTTCGAGACCAGCCTGGCCAACGTGGTGAAACCCCGTCTCTACTAAAAATACAAAAATTAGCCAGGCGCGGTGGCTGAGGCAGGAGAATTGCTTGAACCTGAGAGGCGGAGCTTGCAGTGAGCCGAGATTGCACCACTGTACTCCAGCCTGGTCGACAGAGCAAGACTCCGTCTCAAAAAAAAAAACATTTCAGCTATCCTCTTTAGAATACTCACTGTGCATCAGGAATTACTTGATCTTTTCAGCAATCTTTTAATAATTCTGTTCTCCCCAGGTTAGATAAGGAAACAGTGGGAGATATAAATTTGCTTAAGATTATATGGTTATAGTAGGAAGAACTAGGATTCAGATACAGGCGATCTTGACTGTAGAGCTATTGTCTCACCAGGTTTACTTGTTTTAGTCATTGCCCTTCTCCCCTCTAATCTCTAGAGAAGCGTTACTTTTCCCTTTGCCATACTTAACTTTTGCTTTCCATCCTTTTCTCTCTCTTTCCCTCTTTCCTTCCTTCCCTCCCTCCCTCCTTCCTACCTTTTTCCTTTTCTTGTTTTTGCTCTCCGGTAATTGTCCTTGTTTTCATACTTCCAATCTCTTCTCCACTAACTCCTCTTAGCATCCAAACTTATTGAAGGTTTTCCCCCATTAAAAAAAAAAAAAGGCAGTAAAATAACTTTTAAACTTCCTCTCCCCAAGAAGAGCTACTTCCTTCTTCATCTTTATCCTTCCCATCTCTTACATTTCAGTCCCAAAATTATTGAAAGAATAGTCTTTTCACTGTTGTGGAACTATTTAGTAAGTTCACTAATGATTATTTAATTGCCACATTCAGTGGATACCTCAGTTTTTGTTTAACTTTTGTAATAGTTGGCATCGTTTTTATTCAGTTATTTTGGCTTCTGATAAACTGCTTTCTTCTTCCTCATATCTGGTGTTTCCCAACTTTATTAGAATGCTTATCAAAGTAATATTATTGATGGAATACAAGCCAAAATGTATGAAATCATGCATACTTGTATTAAAATTGAGAGCACTGGCCAGATATGGTGACTCATGCCTGCAATCCCAGGACTTTGGGAAACCAAGGCAGGAGGATCACTTGAGCTCAGGAGTTCAAGACCAGCCTGTGCAATATAGCAAGACCCTGTGTCTACAAAAAATTAAATGTGCCTGTAGTCCCTGCTACTCAAAAGGCCGAGGTGGGAGGATTGCTTGAGCCCAGGAGTTTAAGGCTGCAGTGAGCTGTGATCATGCCACTGCATTCCATGCATTCCAGCCTGGACCACAGAGCGAGATCTGTCTCTTAAAAAAAAAAAAAAAAATTGAGAGCACAAATTATCTCAGATACATTAATAAATACATGCACCACTATGCCTGGCTGTGTATTTTTAGCAGGTTTCACCTTGTTGGCCAGGCTGGTCTTGAACTCCTGGCCTCAAGTGATTCACCCACCTAAGCCTCTCAAAGCGCTGGGATTACAGGTGTGAGCCATCATGCCCCACCCAATCTCAGATAAATTAATTAAAATATATAATCAAACTATGTCACAAACAAAATTATTAAGAACTATCAAGATGAGGCTGGGCGAGGTGGCTCACGCCTGTAATCCCAGCTCTTTGGGAGGCTGAGATGGGCGGATCACAAGGTCAGGAGATCGAGACCATCCTGGCTAACACGGTGAAACCCCGTCTCTACTAAAATATATAAAAAATTAGCCGGGCGTGGTGGTGGGCGCCTGTAGTCCCAGCTACTTGGGAGTCTGAGGCAGGAGAATGGCGTGAACCTGGGAGGCGGAACTTGCAGTGAGCCGAGATCGCGCCACTGCACTCCAGCCTAGACGACAGAGAGTAACTCCATCCCAAAATAAAAAAAGAACTATCAAGATGAAACATCTGTCATTCTTATTTTGCTATCAGTTTTAAGAATAGTATTTTTCACACATAATAAAAGTCATCCTCATCAGGTACCACTTTAAATGTCTTACTGTATATTGTTTTTATTACAGTATATGAAAATTTGTTTCAAACAGATACATGGTAGCAAAAGAAAGAATACAGACTGCGTATTTTGCAGTTAGACTGCTGCTGACATTAATTATCCCATCATGGATAGGTCACCCTAATTTTTCTGAAAAATAAATGCCTGTTCTTTGCTCATGTTTATTTTAACATAATATGACTCCTTGGGTTTAAGAATCAAAGGACTCTGCTTTCAGTTTAAAATGTCTTTCTCGGCCGGGCGCGGTGGCTCAGGCCTGTAATCCCAGCACTTGGGGAGGCTTAGGCGGGCAGATCACGAGGTCAGGAGATTGAGACCATCCTGGCTAACATGGTGAAACCCCGTTTCTACTAAAAATACAAAAAAATTAGCTGGGCATGGTGGCAGGTGCCTATAGTCCCAGCTACTTGGGAGGCTGAGGCAGGAGAATGGCGTGAACTCGGGAGGTGGAGCTTGCAGTGAGCCGAGATCTTGCCACTGTACTCTAGCCTGGGTGTCAGAGCGAGACTCCATCTCAAAAAACAAATAATAATAATAATAATAAATGTCTTTCTCCTAGATATAAGTCAGTTGAGGATGGGTTAGTACACTTGAAATATTTAATATATAATAAGCTTCAGTTAAATAACTTTTTTTTTTTTTTGAGACAAAGTTCATTCTTGTTGCCTAGGCTGGAGTGCAACTGCGTGGTCTCGGCTCACTGCAATCTGCGCCTCCCAGGTTCAAGCAATTCTCTTGCCTCAGCCTCCCAAGTATCTGGAATTACAGGTGACCGTCACCACGCCCAGCTAATTTTTGTATATTCGGTAGAGATGGGGTTTCACCATGTTGACCAGGCTGGTCTTGAACTTCTGACCTCAGGTGATCCACCTGCCTTGGCCTCCCAAAGTGCTGGGATTACAGGCGTGAGCCACGGTGCCTGGCAATAACTTCTCAAATATATATTGAATTATGATAAGAAACATAGGATAGATCTGTGATGGTCAAATAGACAATGCTGGAGACTAAATGATGTTTATACCTCAGAACACAGATGGAAAGTCAAATGTAGGCATCATTTGCTTTCTTGTGTGCAAGTTTCTTAAGGCAAATTACTGCTTTAAAACTACAAAAATATGTAGTATTTCTTAAAAACATGTTAAAAGTGATAGAATTGACCAGGCGCCGTGGCTCTTGCCTGTTATTCCCAGCACTTTGGGAGGCCAAGGCGGGTGGATCACCTGAGGTCAGGAGTTAGAGACCAGCCTGGCCAACATGGTGAAGCCCCAACTCTACTAAAAATACAAAAATTAGCCAAGCGTGGTGGTGGGTGCCTGTAGACCCAGCTACTTAGGAGGCTGAGACAGGAGAGTCGCTTGAACGTGGGAGCTGGAGGTTTCAGTGAGCCCAGACTGAGCCACTGCACTCCAGCCTGGGCAACAGAGTAAGACTGTCTCAAAAAAGAAAAAAAAAAAGCATGCCAGGCATGGTGGCTTAAGCTTGTAATCCTAGCACTTTGGGAGGCCGAGGCAGGTGGATCACCTGAGGTCAGGAGTTCAAGACCAGCCTAGCCAACATGGTGAAACCTTGTCTCTACTAAAAATACAGGAAAAAAAAAATTAGCCGGGTGTGGTGGCGGGTGCCTGTAATCTCAGCCACTCAGGAGGCTGAGGCAGGAGAATTGCTTGAACCTGGGAGGCGGAGGTTGCAGTGAGCTGAGATCGCACACTGCAGTCCAGCCTGGGCAACAAGAGTAAAACTCCATCTCAAAAAAAAAAGTAAAATTTGAAACAAAAATATTACTGTCTTTATTACTATAATATATATTAGTAATATCTCCCGGGGAATGCTGCTGTAGTTGTAACACTTGTAGTTGGTCCTTCCCAGAATCATGTTCTCTTTGATCTTTGTTTAGCACCTTTGCTTATACAGAGAATCTCTTCTCACCCCTCTCCCACCTCCTGAATTCTTTATTCATACTTGGAGACCCAGCAGAAATGGCTTCTCTAGGAAGCATGCATGAGGCATACAGGCAGTCAGAGTTCAACTGTAGAATTGTTTCCTAGTGTGTAGACATGATTGATTGTTCCCTTATTTAGACTGAACTCCCCTGGGCAAAGTTCTTGTCTTATTCTTCGTATTCCTAGTAGCTAAAGCATGGTATTCCATGTTTGCCAATAACATTCAGTGAATGCCAATATCAGGTGGTGTGGCAAAAAAAAAAAAAAAGAAGAAGAAAGAAAAAGTGGAATTTTGGAGCATTTGTGGCCTTAGGCAAGTGACTTAGTGAATTTTCTTGAAGCTCAGCTTCCCTGTCTGTAGAATGGGAATTATACCCTGCAAGCCTGTGGTGAAGATTAGACAGAAGAGGGTTTAGCACTTATGGACTACATAAAAGGTAGTTTTGTTGTTACTTTTTTACAAATGTGCTTGGCAGTTTTATTCACAGTACCCAATATTTAGAAATAACTCAAATATCCATCATTAGCTGAATATATAAACAAAATGTAGAAAATCCATATACTGGAGCATTACTCACCAATAAAAAGGAACAAATAGTGAAACAGCCCTGCCACTTAGCAGTTTATTAGTCGGCTCCAAGTTCACCCTCCAGTACTTGCTCTGCTTTGACTAAATAACTTCTGAAGTATGTATTTGAGCTGGTGAAGGGCTGGACTCTTTCACCTTTGCAGTGAACAAAATGTTGGACTTTGTCAATAGAGGGCACTAGAGGGACATTACAGAGGGAATGGGCCTCTTGGATTTGGTGGACTTTTTTTTTAAGGTTTTTTTTTTTTTTTTTTTGAGGCAGAGTCTCACTCTGTCTCCGGGGCTGGAGTGCAGTGGCCGGATCTCAGCTCACTGCAAGCTCTGCCTCCCGGGTTTACGCCATTCTCCTGCCTCAGCCTCCTGAGTAGCTGGGACTACAGGCGCCCGCCACTTCGCCCGGCTAGTTTTGTATTTTAGTAGAGACGGGGTTTCACCGTGTTAGCCAGGATGGTCTCGATCTCCTGACCTCGTGATCCGCCCGTGTCGGCCTCCCAGAGTGCTGGGATTACAGGCTTGAGCCACCGCGCCCGGCCTTTTTTAAGGTTTTTAAATATTATCATGGTGTCTTAACTTGCCAATAATGTTGGCCTACAGAATTGGTATAATCTCGAAATCTTAGGTGTCAGTGTTAGATATGTGTTTCACATTTTACTTCATTGTCACCCAAGCAAAAAAAAGAAAAAAAAAAAAACCTGAATGTGAAAAGAATGAAGTCTTATAATATTTCTAAACTAAAAAAGGGACTGAATCCCAGTATTCTTCAGCAAACTTCAAAATACTGTCACCTTAAATACATTTTTAATACATGTGATATTTTTGTAGGTCTAGATTTGTGAGATCAATTCTGTTAAACATTATCTTACTGTAGAAGTGTCTGCTGTTATCTTTGAGCACTAACCCCACCACCTGTAATGCATCATGCCAATGTAAGTGATAGAATTGCTTTGCCAAATTCTTAAGGGCTTATGTCAGGGAAAAACTTTGAAATTAGCTGGGTACAGTGGTTCATGCCTATAATCCCAGTGCTTTGGGAGGCCAAGGTGGGAGAATCACTTGGCTGGGAGACCAGCCTGAGCAATTCAGCAAGACCCTTTCTTTACAAAAACTGCAAAACTTAGCCAGGTTTGGTGGCACACGCCTGTAGTCATAGCTACTGGGAAGACTGAGGTGGAAGAGGAGGATCTCTTGAGGCCCAGAGTTCAAGGTGGCAGTGAGCTATAATCTGCACTGCACTCCAGCCTAGGTGACAGAGCGAGATCCTGACTCAAAACAAGCCTTGAAATCAAAGTTGATTTTTACAAAAGCCTCAGTGGTAGGAGTGTTAGATTTCTTAAAATAATAGCACACTAATGGAGTGAGTGATTTTCTTTAGATTAAATGTTTACGTATTTATACCATCTGTATTAGTTTCTTAGGGTTGCCATAATAAATTACCACAAACTGGGTGGCTTAGAGTAACAGAGCTATATTCTCTCACAGTTCTGGAGGCCAGCAGTTTAACGTCAGTGTGTCTTCAGGTCCATACTCCCCCTGGATGTTCTAAGGGAGAATCCTTCCTTGCCTCTTCCAACTTTGGTGGCTGTCAGCATTCCTTGGCTCCTTTGTTTTGTGGCTACATCACTCCAGCATCTGCCTCCATCTTTGTATTACCTTCTCTGTGTGTGTCTTCTCTTTTGGGTTTTATATGGCCATTTGTCATTAAACTTGCCCATCCACGGAACCCAAAGATGATTTTTTTTTTTTTTTGAGACGAACTACAGACACGTGCCACCATGCCCAGTTAACTTTTTGTATCTTTAGTAGAGATGGGGTTTCACCGTGTTAGCCAGGATGGTCTCAATCTCCTGACCTCGTGATCTGCCCGCCTCAGCCTTCCAAAGTGCTGGGATTACAGTTGTGAGCCACCGCACCCGGCCAGTAAATTCTTTTTATTACTGTAGTAGATGATACTTGATTAGATGCCATCTTGGGTGCTTTCATTGTGGACAAAGGGGCTCCCATCTCTAAGCTTACATAAAATGTAATTTTAAAAAGATATTTCTTTAGATGTACCTGTTGACATTTTTGTTAATAGTGTCTCATGTCTAGTTTTGGAGGCCGGAATGTTCCAGGGAGCCACAAAATCTCTGTCAGTTGGTGTTTTGAATAATTATTCTGAAATACACTCCTAGGCTTGAAACTTGGATCTGGCTTTTTTTTTTGTAACTTGAATTTTTTTTTCTCTTAAGTTATTCTTAAGAATTTTGCAAATAGAGCCCGTTTTGTAGCATAGTAAAATTTAAGTTTATGTGACTATTGATCTACTCATCTTATAGAGATTGTCTGTCTGTAGGAAGACTGTGGTAACCGTGGTCAGACTCATCATTTTGAACACTCTAGGTTAGTGTTGGAGAATTTGTAAAACAGAAACTTAACCAACTGTGCTTTGAAAGAGTAAAGTCCATGAAAAGTATTACTTTTAAGTTTCCAGGATTTACAGTTTTAGGTTAACAGTTTTTACATACTGTATTTCAAAACATCAGAGTACTGAAACTTACCTATATGCTCCTTACTAAGAATAGCTCATGCAGGGTCTTTTTTTTTTGAGACGGAGTCTCGCTCTGTGGCCCAGGCTGAAGTGCAGTGGCCAGATCTCAGCTCACTGCAAGCTCTGCCTCCTGGGTTGACACCATTCTCCTGCCTCAGCCTCCCAGGTAGCTGGGACTACAGATGCCCACCACCTCTCCTGGCTAGTTTTTTTTTTTTTTTTTTTTTTTTTTTTGTATTTTTTAGTAAAGACGGGGTTTCACTGTGTTAGCCAGGATGGTCTTGATCTCCTGACCTCGTGATCCGCCCGTCTCGGCCTCCCAAAGTGCTGGGATTACAGGCTTGAGCCACCGCGCCCGGCCCATGCAGGTTCTTTTCGGTGATCATAGTTTTACAGAGTATAGTAGAAAACAGGATGCCAGTTAGCATCTCTTTTTTTTTTTTTTTGAGATGGAGTTTCACTCTTGTTGTCCAGGCTGGAGCGCAATGGCGTGATCTTGGCTCTTTGCAACCCCCGCCTCCCGGGTTCAAGTGATTTTCCTGTCACGTCCTCCCGAGTAGCTGGGATTACAGGTGCATGTCACCACGTCTGGCTAATTACTGTACTTTTAGTAGAGATGGGGTTTCATTATATTGGTCAGACTGGGCTCGAACTCCTGACCTCAGGTGATCTACCCGCCTTGACCTCCCAAAGTGCTCGGACTGCAGGCATGAGCCACCACACCTGTGCCTGGCCAGCCAGTTGGCATCTCTTTAAGGTCTCCACTATCCTGCCATGTTAAGTAGCACGAAAACACACCAAGTTAATTATATTAGCATTCATCCCCCCCACCACCACCACATTTTCTCAAGCTTCGTATTACGGTACATGCGTGATTTAGTGTTACAGAAGAGGGTGTCAGTAACCCAACAAATAAGTTCTTCAGATTCTTGGTTTGCTGTGTAGTTACTAAGGAGGGATTCAGCTGGTGGAGGAGATCCTGGCACAAATGCCAGGAAAGAAGCCCTTTTCCTAGCATTTCAGTGTTTCCTTTGAAGCTTAGTGAGTGGTGAAGTCTTTTGGCATAGGTGCTCCACCGTCTGTCTATTCACATAGACTCTTTCCATCTACCTGGCTATGTGCCACCCTTGTTTTGGACATAGAGGGGTAGAGAGCAGAGACCACTGCTTCAGTAACTAGAAATAGATGGAATTTCAGATCCTAACAGAGATTCTCTGTGGAGTCGCCACCCCTGTTCCTCATCTCCTGGAGTTGGTAGCAAGGAACAGCTGATCTGCTTTTGGTACTATGTATACTTCCTAATGCTTTTGTTCCCCTACTTGCTATAGAAGTAGAAGTAGTTTTACTGGCATCCCTACGATTTTCCTGTCCTGTCTCTCTCATTTACTTAGTTATCTTCTACCTTGGCTCTGGTTGCCAAAATTCTAAACTTATGTTTTGTGTATGTGGGTTTTTTTTTTTTTTTTTGGAGACAGGGTCTTGCTCTGTTGCCCAGGCTAGACTGCAGTGGCACAATCATGGCTCACTGCAGCCTTGACCCTCTGGGCTTAAGTGGTCCTCCCACCTCAGCCTTCCCAGTAGCTAGGACAGCAGTTGTGTGCCGCCATACCTGGCTATGTTTTTTATTTTTTGTAGACACAGAGTCTTGCTTTTTGTTTTTTTTTTTTGAGACGGAGTCTTGCTCTGTCGCCCGGGCGGGAGTGCAGTGGCCGGATCTCAGCTCACTGCAAGCTTCGCCTCCCGGGTTTACGCCATTCTCCTGCCTCAGCCTCTGGAGTAGCTGGGATTACAGGCGTCTGCCACCTCGCCCAAATAGTTTTTTGTATTTTTTAGTGGAGACGGGGTTTCACTGTGTTAGCCAGGATGGTCTCGATCTCCTGACCTCGTGATCCGCCCGTCTCGGCCTCCCAAAGTGCTGGGATTACAGGCTTGAGCTACCGCGCCCGGCTGACACAGAGTCTTGTTATGTGGCCCAGGCTGCTCTCAAACTCCTGTATTCAAGTGATCCTCCTGTCCCAGCTTCCTAAAGTGCTGGAATTACAGACAAGAGCCACCGCACTCTGCTAAACTTTATATGATCCCATGGCTGCAGTATCAGAGAATGAGGTTATTGCCTTCCCATGTACCTTATTTCATTGACTCTAAAATGCCATCAATTGAAAGATTTACCATTATTCTACTAAGAAGGAAAGTATACTTAGTGCCAGTTAAGCTGACATGCCATTGATTATGATATGCAGCCTGATTTCAGCTATGTTTTATTTTTAGTTAGTTATTTATTTTTGAGTCGAAGTCTCACTCTGTTGCCCAGGCTGGAGTGTAGTGGCGCAATCTCAGCTCACTGCAACCTCTGCCTCCCAGGTTCAAGTGATTCTCCTGCCTCAGCCTCCTGAGTAGCTTGGATTACAGATGTGTGCCACCACGCCCAGCTAATTATTGTATTTTAATTTTTAAAATTTTTTTGAGATGGAGTTATGCTTTTGTTGCCCAGGCTGGAGTGCAATGGCATGATCTTGGCTCACTGCAACCTCTGCCTCCCGGATTCAAGTGATTCTCCTGCCTCAGCATCTCAAGTAGCTGGGATTACAGGCAAGCACCACCACGCCTGGCTAATTTTGTATTTTTAGTAGAGATGGGGTTTCTCCATGTTGGTCAGGCTGGTCTCAAACTCCTGACCTCAGGTGATCCACCCGTCTTGGCCTCCCAAAGTGCTGGGATTGCAGGGGTGAGCCACCGTGCCTGGCCTAATTTTTGTATTTTTAGTAGAGATGGGGTTTTGCTTTGTTAGCAAGGCTAGGCTGGTCTGGAACTCCTGATCTCAAGATGATCCGCCCACCTTGGCCTCCCAAAGTGCTAGGATTACAGGCATGAACCACTGTGCCCAGCCTCTGCTATGTTTTTTTTTTTTTTAAAGTCTTACAATCAGTGACAATCACTGTAATTATAACTATCTGGTTCTTCAACAGATATTTACTGGGCAGTTTTGATGGACCAGGCTCTGTGTAAAAAGCTGGAAGTCAGGTCCCTATTTGTTACTGTGTCAAGAGACATTAAATAATCACATATGGCCGGGCGCGGTGGCTCACGCCTGTAATCCCAGCTCTCAGGGAGGCAGAGGCGGGAGGATAGCTTGAGCCCAGGAGTTCGAGACCTGCCTGGGTAATACAGCGAGACCCCGTTCTCCACAAAAAAGGAAAAAAAAAAAAAAAGATAAATAATCACATAGATGCCAGGTGTGGTGGCTCACATCTGTAATCCCAGCACTTTGGAAGGCCGCGGTGGGCAGATCACAAGGTCAGGAGTTCGAGAACAGCCTGGCCAACATGGTGAAACCCTGTCTCTACTAAAGATAGAAAAAATTAGCTGGGTGTGGTGGCGTGTGCCTGTAATCCCAGCTACTCAGGAGGCTGAGGCAGGAGAATCACTTGAACCCAGGAGGTGGAGTTGCAGTGAGCTGAGATCATGCCATGCCATTGAGATCATGCAATGCCATTGCACTCCTGCCTGGGCAACAGGGCGAGACTCCGTCTCAAAAAAAAAATTGTTCACATAGATAAGGCTCATGCCTAGTGCTTTTCTTTGAGACAGAGTCTCCTCTTGTCATCCAGCATTGAGTGCAGTGGCACAATCATGGCTTACTACAGCCTCAACTTCCTGGGCTCAGGTGATTCTCCAGGCATGTACCATCATGCCCAGCTAATTTTTTGTATTTTTAGTAAAGGTGGGGTTACACCATGTTGCCCAGGCTGGTCTTGAACTCCTGGGCTCAAGTGATAACGCCCACCTCAGCCTTCCAAAGTGCTGAGATTACAGTCGTGAGTCACCTTGCCTGGCCAGTCCTATCATTTTGAATGGCTGAGGAGAGAGGATGGCTTGAGTCCAGGAGCACAAGACCAGCTGGGACAGTATAACAGAGTGAGACCCTGTTTCTACAAATTTTTTTCTTTTTTGAAACGGAGTCTCACTGCGTGACCCAGGCTGGAGTGCAGTGGTGCGATCTCGGCTTACTGCAACCTCCGCCTCCCGGGTTCAAGCGATTCTTCTGCTTCAGCCTCCTGAGTAGCTGGGACCACAGGCATGTGCCACCACACCCAGCTCATTTCTTATATTTTTAGTAGAGACAGGGTTTCACCATGTTAGCCAGATGGTCTCGATCTCCTGACCTCATGATCCGCCTGCCTCAGCCTCCCAAAGTGGTGGGATTACAGGTGTGAGCCACCGCACCCAACCTCTACAAAAATTTTAAAAATAAACAACAGCCAGGTGTGGTGGCATGTGCCAGTAGTCCCAGCTCACTCGGGATGCTAAGGCAGGAGTATTGCGTGAGCCTAGTTCAAGGTTATAGTGAGGTATGATTCACACCACTGTGCTCCAGCCTGAGCGACAAGAGTGAGACTCTGTCTCAAATAATAATAACCACACAGACAAATATGAACTGTATAAAGTTGTTTAAGCAACCTGGGCTTTACCATAGTACTTAATAAGAAATAAATGGAAATGGCGGAAAGAGGCTTCTGGGAAGGTCTCTAAGGGCAACATTTAAGTGAAGCCTGAAGGTGGATGTGGGGGAGGAGAGGATGGGAAGAATATTCTAGGCAGAGTGTTCCTATGGTCCCGGAGTGGTTGAAATTTAAAAGTTAATTAAGAAAAAGTAGGCCGGGCGCGGTGGCTCAAGCCTGTAATCCCAGCACTTTGGGAGGCCGAGGCGGTGGATCACGAGGTCAGAGATCGAGACCCTCCTGGCTAACACGGCGAAACCCCGTCTCTACTAACACTACAAAAAACTAGGCCGGCGCTAAGTTCGGCGGCCCTGTAGTCCCAGCTACTCGGAGGCTTGAGCGGTGAGAATGGCGGAGACCCGGGAGGCGGAGCTTGCAGTGAGCCCAGATCGCGCACTGCACTCCGCCTGGGCGACACGGGGCTCCGTCTCAAAAAAAAAAAAAAAAAAAGTTAGGGGCTGGGCGTAGGTCACCACGCCTATAATCCCAGCCTTTGGGAGGCTGAGGGGGTGGATCATGAGGTCAGGAGTTTGAGACCAGCCTGCCAAGATGGTGAAACCCCATCTCTACTAAATACCAAAAAAATTGCTGGGTGTGGTGGTAGCACCTGTAATCCCAGCTACTCAGGATGTGGGGCAGGAGAACGCTTGAACCCAAGAGACCGAGGTTGCAGTGGAGCTGGATCACGCCAGTGCACTGTAGCCTGGGTGACAGAGCAAGCTTCGTCTCAAAAAAAAAAAAAAAAAAAGTAGTTGATCTTTCCTCTAATCCAAAATGCTTAGGACCCTAGTGTTTCAGATTTGAATTTTTCTGGATTTTGGATATTTGCATATACATAATTAGGTACTCTTGGGGGTGGGACCCAAGTCTAAAACACAAATTCATTTATGTTTCATATAGGCCTTGTACAATTTTTTGAGCGAGTTATTCAGTTTGTTTTCCTTTTTTTTTCCTTTTTTTGAGATGGAGTTCTCGCACTTCACCCGGCTGGGAGAGGCAGTGGTGCAGTCTCGGCTTGCTGCAACCTCGCCTCCCGAGTTCAGGCTATATCTGCTCAGCCTCCCGAGTAGCTGGGACTATGGCATGCGCCCCACGCCTGGGTAATTTTTGTATTTTTTGGTAGAGATGGAGTTTCACCCATGTTGTCAGGCTGGTTTCAACTCCTACCTTGTGATCCAGCCGCTTGGCTTTCCCAAAGTGCTGGGATTGCCAGGCATGAGGCCACCGTGCCAGCCTTTTAATTTTTTCGAGATAGAGTCCCACTTTGTTGCCAGCTGGAGATGCAATGCAATGGTGTGATCATGGCTGCTGCATCTTAAACCTCCAGTGCTCAAGCCATCCTCCCAAGGACTGGCAGGCACTGTGGTATACAGGTGTATAGGCACTGCCGCCTAGGCTAATTTTATGTAGGACAAGGCCTCACTATGTTGTCTTAGGCTGGTGTTGAACTCCATTGGACTCAAGTATCCTCCTGCCTTGGCTCAGGGATGTTGGAATTTATAGGCTTACGCGATTTTTTTTTTTTTTTTTTAAGATGTTAGTTTTGCTCTGTTGCCCGTCCTGGAGTGCAGTGGTGTGATCTTAAGCTCACTACAGGGCTTCCACTTTTCCTGGGTTCAAGTTAACGTACCAGCTTAATTTTGTATTTTTAGTAGAGACGGAGTTTCGCCCTGTTGGCAGCTGGGTCTTGGACTCCTGACCTCAGTGACCCTCCTTTGGGGCCTCCAGAGTGCTGAGCTTACAGTGTCAGCCACTGTTCTGGCCTTTACACAATATTTTAAATGATTTTGTTCATTGAATAAAATTTGACAGTGTTTTACCTGCTGCCTACCACATGAGCCAGGTGTAGAATTTTCTATTATGGCATTATGTCAGTACTCAGAAAAAGTTTTCAGATTTTGGAGTAAGTTAGATTCAAATTTGTTTTTTTGAGACGGAGTCTTGCTCATATGGCCCTGGCTGAGTGCAGTGGGTCAATTCAGCTCCACTGCAAGCCTTACCTCCTGAGTTCACGCCATTCTACCAGCCTCAGCCTCCCCGAGTAGCTGGGACTACAGGTGCCCGCCACCACGCCCAGCTAATTTTTGTATTTTTAAGTGGAGACAGGGTTTCACCATGATTAGCCAGGATGGTCTTGATCTCCTGGACCTCATGATCCGCCCAACCTCGGGCCTACCCCAAGTGCTGGGATTACAGGCGTGACCACTGCGCTGGCCTTTTTTTTTTGTTGTTGTTGTTGTTGGAGCAGGGTGTCTCACTGTGTTGGCCCAGGGCTGGAGTGCAAGGCGTGATCCGGCTCACTCCATCCTGCTTCTTGGGTTCCAGCGATTCTCCTGCCTTCAGCCTCCCTAGTAGCTAGGATTCGGCATGCACCACCATACCCAGCTAATTTTGTATTTTTAGGAGAGACCCGGTATTCACCAGGTTGGGTCAGACTGGTCTTGAACTCCTGACCTCAGGTGATCCACCTGCCTCAGCCTCCAACGTGTTGGAATTATAGGCTGTGAACCATTGCACGTGACCAATAACCATGTATTCTTAAAAATTGCTGAGAGTAGATTTTTTTAAGTTTTTCACTGCCAAAGGGAAATAAGTAATGGAAGGTAATAAGTATGTGAGATGATAATATGTTATTAGCTCAATTTAGCTATTCCACAGTGTAATTTTCATAATTACCGAACAACTGTTGTGCGTGACAAATTATATTTACATTTTGTCAATTTGAAGAAAGAGTTGGCTAGGCCCGGTGGCTCACGCCTGTTAATCCTATCACTTTGGGAGGCTGAGGTGGGTGATCACCTGAGGACAACGAGGTTCAAGACCAACCTGGCCAACAAAGGGTGAAACACTTGTCTCTACTAAAAATACAAAAATTAGCTGGCGTGGTGCCAGGCGCCTGTAGTCTCAGCTCTCGGAGGCTGAGACAGGGAATCGCTTGACCCAGGAGGTGGGGTTGCAGTGAGCTGAGATCACGCCACTGCACTCCAGCTGCGGCAACGGGTGAGATCCATTCTCAAAAAAAAAAAAACAAGCCGCGCGGTGTTCAAGCCTGTAATCCCAGCAACTTTGGAGCCAAGACGGGGGGGGATCACGATTCAGGAGACATCGAGACCATCCGGCTCAACATGGTGAACCCCGTCTCTTACTAAAAATAAATACAAAAAAAAAAAAAAAATACGGGCAGATGTGCGGGACGCCTGTAGGTCCCAGCTACTCAGAGGGCTTGAAGGCAGGGAAGGCGTGAACCCGGGAGGTGGACGCTTGCAGGCGGCTGAGATCAGGCACTGCGCTCCAGCCTGGGCGACAGAGCGGAGACTCCGTCTTCAAAAAAAAAAAAAAAAGGAAAAATTGTGAAATGAGCAAAGTATAGTGAAAGGTAAATGGGAAGGTTCCTTGTATTCCATAATGAATAGGAGAATACGGTCATATGCCACTAATGACTTTTGGTCATGACAGATGATATGACAGTGGGTTCCCATAAACAGTGGAGCCAAAAAATTCCTGTATGCCTAAGTAACCGTTGATAGCTGTTGTAATGCTAGCGTAATTCCTTTTTTAAAAAAGTAAAATTTACGGGGGCCGGGCGCGGTGGCTCAGCCTGTAATCCCAGCACTTTGGGAGGCCGGAGACGGGCGGATCATGAGGTCAGGAGATTGAACATCCTGGCTAATACAGTGAACCCTGGTCTTACTTAAAAAATACACAAATTAGCGGGCGACGAGGCGGGCGCCTGTAGTCCCAGCTACTCGGGAGGGCTGAGGCAGGAGAATTGGCGTAAACCTGGGGGCGGAGCTTGCATGAGCTGGAGATCGGCCACTGCCACCTCCAGCCTGGGGTGGCAGAGCAAGCTCCGTCTCAAAAAAAAAAGGTAATTAAAAAATAAATTTATTATGGCTGGAGTGCACAGGGGGGGTTTATAAAGTCTGCAGTAGTGTACAATAATCAGTAATGTCCTAGGGACACTTTAACTTCACTCCCATGGACTCATCAGAGCAACTTCCAGTCTTGCAGCTCTGTCTCATGGTGAGTGCCCTATAGAGGGTGTGCCATTTTTTACCTTTTTCCCCCATGTTTGGTTTTTTTTTTTTTCTTTCTTTCTTTTTTTTTTTATTTTTTTGAGACGGAGTCTTGCTCTGTCGCCCAGGCTGGAGTGCAGTGGCCGGATCTCAGCTCGCTGCAAGCTCCGCCCCCGAGGTTCACGCCATTTCTCCTGCCTCGCTCCCGAGTAGCTTGGACTACAGGCGCTCGCCACCTCGCCCCGGCTGTTTTTTTTTTTGTTTTTTAGTTTAGAGACGGGGTTTCAACGTGTTTGCCAGGATGCTCTCGATCTCCTGACCTCTGTGATCTGCCTGCTCGGCCTCCCAAAGTGCTGGGGATTACAGGCTTGCGCACACTGCGCCCGGCCTCCCCCCCATGTTTTTACTGTACCTTTTCTGTTTACATATGTTTAGGATACACAGATGCCATTGTGTTATAGTTGCCTGTGGTATTCAGTACAGTAATATGCTGTATAGATTTGTAGCCTAGGATCAGTAAGGCTGTATACCATGTGGCCTAGGCTGTACCATCTAGGTTTTTGTAAGTACACTTCGATGTTCTACAGCTACAGATTTCTCAGAATATATGCCTTTTGTTAAGTTTAGCATGACTATATTCTCTTCATAAACACATTTCTATCTCAGTGGTTGCTAAAGTACTCAAAGAAAGAAACTCCTTATTCTCTCATGTTTTCCACATTTACCCCAAAACACCTTTTTCTTTCTTTTTTCTTTTTTTTTTTTTTGAGACAGAGTTTCGCTCTTGTTGCCCCGTCTGGAGTGCAATGGTGTGATCTTGGCTCTCTGCATCCTCCGCCTCCTGGGTTCTAGCAATTCTCCTGCCTCAGTCTCCCTAGTAGCTGGGATTACAGGCATGCGCCACCACACCTGGCTAATTTTTGTATTTTTAGCAGAGACAGGGTTTCACCATGTTGGTCAGGAGGGTCTCGAACTCCTGACCTCAGGTAATCCACGTGCCGTGGCCTCCCAAAGTGTTGGGATTATAGGTGTGAGCCACTGCGCCTGGCCCAAAACACCTTTTTCATTCAAGTTCAGTAATTACATCGTAATATATTGTGTATGTCACTATAAACTAACTTTTTTTTCTTTTTAAGATGCATTTTCGCTGTTGTTCCCCAGGGTGGAGTGCAGTGGCATGATCTTGGCTCACTGCAACCTCCATCTCTTGGGTTCAAGCGATTATCTTGCCTCAGCTTGCCATGTAGCTGGGATTACAGGTATGCACCACCACGCCCAGCTAATTTTGTATTTTTAGTAGAGACAGGACTTCTCCACGTTGGTTAGGCTGGTCTCGAACTCCTGACCTCACGTGATCCGCCCACGTCAGCCTCCCAGAGTGCTGGGATTACAGGCGTGAACCACCATGCCCGGCCGCATGCAGGTCTTTTCTTTCTTTCTTTTTTTTTTTTTTTTTTGAGACAGAGTTTTACCTTCCCGCAAGATGCTTGAAGTACAGTGGTGAGATTATAGCTCACTGCAGCCTCAAACTTCTGGGCTCAAGGAATCTTACTGCTTCAGCCTCCTGAGTAGCTAGGACTACAGGAATGTGCTACCACATCCCGGCTAATTGTTGTTGTTGTTGTTGTTGTTAATTTTTTGTAGAGACAGGGTCTCACTATTTTGACCAAACTAGTCTCGAGCCCCTGGGCTCAAGGAGTCCTCCAGCCTCAGCCTCTCAAAGTGCTGGGATTATAGCCATGAGTCCCTGTACCTGGCCTGTAGACTTTCTGTTTCCTGGTTATTGGGCTGAATGGACTAGACTTCCTTTTGGAAATTTTTTATTTACCTTTGTAAGTATTTAAGCACTAATTCTGCTTGCTACCCTACTAAGCATTAACCCACTCAAGACATTTGAGTGTCTCTCACGTTCCAGTCTCTACAGAATGTGGTGAAGAATATGATACACCTTGTCTCTCATTCAAGGAGTCATAATTAAACATTAAAGGGATAGAGATGAGTTTGTGCAGAGGTTAACTTCTGGTAGTTGTAGATAATTTAAAAATGAAATATAGGGAGGCTGAGGGAGGGGAATCACTTGAACCTGGGAGGCGGAGATTGCAGTGAGCCGAGATTGCGCCACTGCACTCCAGCCTGGCGATAGAGCAAGATCCTGTCTCAAAAAAAAAAATATATATATATATATGTATATATATATATACACACTTATAGCTATATAGTGCCATATATGATACTAGATTTGTATAGTACAGTTAATAAAATAGCTTTCTAGGAAAAGGAGGCCTATAAAGAATAAAGAGTTAAGATTTTTTTCATCCTAAGAAAGATAAGTCTAATCTTTTTAATTGCAAATGTTTAGTGTTGATGTTTTAAAACCATAACTGCTGTTGTGAAGATAGGTAAAGATTATCTGGGGTCTAGCTTAGAATTTTTTTTTTAATCTCAGAATTTCATATTGGTTTATCCTTTGTGAAACTTTAAACGTGGTAGGCAAATGTTAATGTCTTAACTACAATTTATTGGATATAAATAACTTACTAGACGGAACTCAATGACTTTAAAACTGCTTTTACCATAGCTGCCCTTTTCTTTTTTTTTTTTTTTTTTTTTTTTTTTTTTTTTTTTTTTTT
>NW_016805883.1:1077776-1090267 GCF_001698545.2 Rhinopithecus bieti | reverse complement strand
CCGCCCGACTCGGCCTCCTAAAGTGCTGGGATTACAGGCTTGAGCCACCGCACTCGGCCTTTTTCTTTTTTTTTTGAGACAGAGTCTCGCTCTGTCACCCAGGCTGGAGTGCAGTGACGCGATCTCGGCTCACTGCAACCTCCGTCTCCTGGGTTCAAGTGATTCTCCTGCCTCAGCCTCCTGAGTAGCTGGGACTACAGGCAAGTGCCACCACGCCCAGCTAATTTTTGTATTTTTAGTAGAGACGGGGTTTCACCACGTTGGCTAGGCTGGTCTTGATTTCTTGACGTTGTGATTTGTCCGCTTCGGCCTCCCAAAGTGCTGGGATTACAGGCATGAGCCACTGCACCCGGCCGATTCTCAGACATTTCTAACTTGTACATTTCTAATATTTTAGATCCAGATTTAAAGAACCATGGTATAGCAGGACACTCAAGTCCTTACCCTTGGGTTACTTTGTATTTTGTTTTCTTATAAAATTGGGAATACTTCTAAATGATGTCTTATGACCCTGAAATTTTATATATACATATGTATTTTAATATATGTTTTTAATATGTAAAAAAATATAACATAATGTATACATTGTTATATAATGTATATAATGTATAACATGATGTATATATTATGTATATAATGTATATATAACACACAAATACGTATGTATGTATGTAATAAACACATACGTAACATATGAAAAATGTATTTTAAAATATGTACTTTTTTTTAGAGATGGGCTCTCACTTTGTTGCCTAGGCTGGAGTATAGTGACACAATCCACTGCAGCCTTGAACTCCTGGGCTCAAGCAATCCTCCTACCTCAGCCTCCCAGGCAGCTAGGACTACAGGCTCCCTCCACCATGCTGGGCTAATTAAAAAAATTTTTTTTTTGTGGAGATAGAGTCTCACTGTGTTGACCAAGCTGGTCTGGAGCTCCTGGCCTCAAGTCATCCTCCCTGCTTAGCCTCCCAAAGTGTGGGGATTACAAACGTGAGCCACCATGCGCAGCCCTGAAATTACAATGCTATGAATCATAATCTTTGTTTAAATATTTTCATAGTGTGATTTTAACCACCAAAGAGCCTTGATTTGTATAGCAATATTCAGACTACTAAAACTTGACTTCAGAGCCATTTTTCTACAAAGTTAATCATAACCCCTTTCAGTTTCCCGTCTTGTTCCTTTCACCTTACACCATAGGGTGAGGACCAAGGGTAAACACATCTTTCCCATGCTATTTTTATTTTGTTTCATAATTGTTATGATTAGGGAAGGAGGGTAGTTTGTAAAGAAGCATTAATTTTTACTGACTAATAGCTTGAGTTGCCTACTCAAGGATATAGTGAAAGGGAAATCTGCACATCCCTTGAAGGATGCCTTCCCCTCAAGGAATTTAGAGGGTTTCTTTTTGCTATAGTGGTGTGATGCATATATGTCTTTGGGTTTCAAAGTTTTAGTATTCTACTTTAATTATCTTTTTTTTTTTTCCTTAAAATTTCTTTTTTTTGAGACAGTCTCTATTGCCCAGGCTGAAGTGCAACAGCACGATCTCAGCTTATTGCGGCCCCTGCTTCCCGGGTTCCAGCAATTCTCCTGCCTCAGCCTCCTGGGTAGCTGGAATTACAGGCACGCACCACCACACCTGGCTAATTTTTGCATTTTTAGTAGAGACTGGGTTTCACCATGTTGGCCGGGCTGGTCTTGAACTCCTGGCCTCAGGTGATCCACCCGCCTCAGCCTCTCAGAGTGCTAGGATTACAGGCGTAAGCCACTGCACCGGGTTGAGAATCTTTTTATAAATTGAGAATGTTCTACTTTAACTGTCAAAGTTCCTTACCTATCACTTTTTTCTAAACGTAATTATATATACATTCCTCCCTCAGTATCCATGAAAGGTTGGTCCCAGGTGCTTCCATGGATACCAAAATCTACAGATGCTCAAGTCCCTGATATAAAATGGCATAATATTTGCATATAACCTGTGCACATCTTCCTGTATACTTTAAGTCATCTCTAGATTACTTACAAAACCTAATACAGTGTAAGTGCTCTGTGAATAGTTGTTATGCTGTGGTGTTTAGGGAATAATGACCAAAGAAGTCTGCACATGTTCAGTACAGACATCATTTTTTCCCCAGTGTATTTGACCCACAGTTAGTGGAACCTGTAGACACAGAGGGCTGGCTGTACTTTATTTCTCTGTTGTTCTTTCTCATAAAATAGTTAAAATTAATGTATAGGTTTAAAGCCAACTGTTAAAACACAGCCTGATATATTGGGATATTATTTTTTTCTGCCCACATGTTCCAACTAGATTCAACTTCAGTTTTCATCATGATGTAGAGATAATCAGTTTTATAGATTGTATGTTTATTTGCTGTAATTGGGTTTTCACTATTTAGATTACACTGCAAATGATGACAATTTTTTTTTTTCTTAAGTCGGTATCTCGCTCTTGTCACGCAGACTGGAGTGGAGTAGTGTGATATTGGCTCATTGCAACCTCTGCCTCCCAGGTTCAAGCAATTCTCCTGCCTCAGCCTCCTAAGTAGCTGGGATTACAGGAGCCCCCACCACGCCCAGCTAATTTTTGTACTTTTAGTAAAGATGGGGTTTTGCCATGTTGGCCAGGCTGGTCTTGAACTCCTGACCTCAGGTGAGCCACTGTGCCCGGCCATGATGACAATTTTTAACAGCTATTTTAATCCACATTTGTGGTCAGGATAATTCTTGCACAGACCCACTTGGTTAAAAAAAGAGAAAAAAAATTTTAAAGGGTAATTTATTTTTCAAATAGGCAGTATACACACTTTTATAAAATTCAAAATGTATAAAAGGAATATAGTTCCCATTCTCACCCCTAAGCTTTCCTTCCTAAAGGCAATTATTTATTGACTAGTTTTGTGTGTGTGTGTGTGTGTGTGTGTGTGTGTGTGCGTTTTGAGACAGAGTCTCACTCTGTCACCCAGGCTGGAGTGCAGTGAAGACATCTCAGCTCACTGCATCCTCTGCCTCCCAGGTTCAGGCAATTCTCCTGCCTCAGCCTTCCGAGTAGCTGGGACTACAGGTGTGTGCCACCATGCCCGGCTAATTTTTGTATTTTTAGTAGACACGGGGTTTCAGCATGTTAGCCAGGCTGGTCTCGAACTCCTGACTTCGTGATCCACCTGCCTCAGCCTCCCAAAGTGCTGGGATTACAGCTGTGAGCCACCGTGCCTGGCGTTTCTTTTGTATTCTTTGGAGATATTTTGTGCACATGTAAAGATGGATAGTTATGTGCTTTTTTTCTTTTTTTAAAAAGATCTGTTTCTGAATCCAAATGTACTGTGTGTGTGTGTGTGTGTGTGTGTGATAGAGTCTCGCTCTGTCGCCCAGGCTGGAGTGCAGTATCACAATCTCAGCTCACAGCAACCTCCGCCTCCTGGGTTCAAGTGATTCTCCTGCCTCAGCCTCCCCAGTAGCTGGGATTACAGGTGTGTGCCACCACACCTGGCTGATTTTTGTATTTTTTTTTAGAGATGGGGTTTCACCAGGTTGGTCAGGCTGGTCTCGAACTCCTGACCTCATGATCCACCCGCCTTGGCCTCCCAGAGTGCTGGGATTACAGACGTGAGCCACTGTGCCCAGCCCAAATGTGCTTTTAAGAATAAAAAACTGGCCAGGCTCTGTGGCTCACACCTGTAATTCCAGCACTTTGGGAGGCTGAGGAGGAAGGATTGCTTGAGTCCAGGCATTAGAGACCAGCCTGGGCAACATAGTGAGACCTTACCTCCCCTTTAAAAAACAATAATAAACAACTTTGAGATACAGTATTACATACCTTAAAATTTAGTGTACAATTTGAGTTTTGACAAATAGGCATATAGTTGTACAATCTCTACCAAAATAATGATTTTGAACACTTCTATCATTCCTCAGATTTTCTTCATGTCTGTTTATAGTTATGCCCCCCTCCAACTCCCTCTAGCCACTGGAACCATGAATCTGCTTTCTGTCACTATAGTTTTGCCTGTTCTAGAATGTCATATAAATGGAATCATACATCATGTAGCCTTATGTCTGGCTTCTTTCACTTAGCAGTATGCTTTTGAGATTCAGCTGTATCAGTGCCGTCAGCCAAGGAAGTGTTGAATGAGCGCGTTAAAGGTCTATTAGTCTGAGTTTGGCTTAGGGTTTTAAAATTATATCATACTGGCTCGTGAAACAGACTGATGGATCTTGTATTCTGCTTAGATAAATCGTAGCTCTTGAGTTAAAAACCTTGATGTCATTCAGCATGGAAAAAAGTAACTCAGTTTGAAAGGAGCAAAAGATTAAAGTGAAATCAAAAGTAAAATTCCACTTAATGAACATGGCAGGACCTCAGAATTGTTCAATTGTTAAATTCAAGTTATATTTTAATAACAACCTGTTGCTACAGCAGTGTCTTAAATAAAGCCAGATGTTCTTAGTTATACCAACCTGTGCTGTCAGTAATATTTGAGAATGGGAACTATTACTTTTTTTCTTGAGATGGGCAGAAAATCTCTATTTTAGAGACACAAAATCCAAAAATTGAGATATTTGAGTAAGTTAATCATCTCAATCCAGAGCCTTCTTTTCAAACTTTCTTTTTTTTTTTTTGAAATGGAGTCTTGCTCTGTTGCCAGGCTGGAGTGCAGTGGTGCAATCTCGGCTCACTCATGCTCCGCCTCCCAGGTTCACGCCATTCTCCTGCCTCAGCCTCCTGAGTAACTGGGACTACAGGTGCCCGCCACCACGCCCGGCTAATTTTTTTATATTTTTGGTAGAGATGGGGTTTCACCGTGTTAGCCAGGATGGTCTCGATCTTCTGACCTCGTGATTCGCCTGTCTCAGCCTCCCAAAGTGCTGGGATTACAGGCAGGAGCCACTGCGCCCGGCCCTTTTTCAAACTTTATCTCTGAACTTTATGCTTTGTACTCCAAACTTACAGACAGGATGAAACAACATAAGAGTCTAAATGGTTTTGGATTTAAAAAATCTTAGACTTTTCTCTTTTACTGTTGTAGTTTTAAAATATAATCGAACACTAGTTCTTGAGAACTTTGTTTTGTCTCAAAACCAAGCTGAGGGGAAATGGAATATAGTATGATTTCCTGCCTTGTAATTTTTCAGGCGTCCCCACCCAATAACAAGTCTCAAGCTTCTGAGCTTTTATGTTTAAAAAGCTGAGAAACTGGTAACTGTTTATAAAGCATTATTACAAATAGAGGAGTCTCTGACTAAAAAGCTTTTTTTTTTTTTGGAGACAGGGTCTCGCTCTGTCGCCCAGGCTGGAGTGCAGTGGCATGATCTCAGCTCACTGCAAGCTCCCTTTCCCGGGTTCTTCTGCCTCAGCCTCTCGAGTAGCTGGGATTACAGGTGTGTGCCACCACTCCCAGCTAATTTTGTGTTTTTTTAGTACAGGGTCTCGCTATGTTGGCCGGGCTGGTCTCAAGCTCCTGGCCTCAAGTGATTGGCGCTGCCTTGGCTTCCCAAAGTGTTGGGATTACAGGTGTGAGCCATCGCTCCTGGGAACTACAAAGCTTTATGGATGGTGGCTTTTATTACTTCAGTCAGCCTTTTAAATACTTATTTTTTTTTTTTTTTGGAGACAAAGTCTCATTCTGTTGCCCCAGGCTGGAGTGTAGTGGCATGATCTTGGCTCACTGCAACCTCTGCCTCCCAGGTTCTAGCAATTCTCCTGGCGTAGCCTCCCAAGTAGCTGGGACTATAGACATGCACTCACTATGCTTGGCTAATTTTTGTATTTTTAGTAGAAATGGGGTTTCACGATGTTCACCAGGCTAGGCTGGTCTCGAACTCCTGACGTCAGGTTATCCTCCCGCCTTGACCCCACAAAGTGCTGAGATTACAAGCATGAGCCACTGTGCCCAGTCTAAAATATATTCTTTCAAAGTTTTTTCTACTTTTAGAACCCTGGTAGTGGACTTCCATTGAAAACGTATCAACTTGTCAGATGGTCCAGTATAATTTTGGAACATTTATGACTTTAGGAGGTTGTCCCAAGTGTAACCTAATAGTTTTGAGGTACTAAAATTAGCCTTAAATTTTTTTTTGAAAAATAATAAATGAAATGTTTACATTAAAACAGTTTTGGCTGGGCGTGGTGGCTCGTGTCTGTAATCCCAGCACTTTGGGAAGCCGAGGTGGGTGGATCACGAGGTCAGGAGATTGAGATCATCCTGGCTAATACAGTGAAACCCCATCTCTGCTAAAAATACAAAAAGTTAGCCAGGTATGGTGGCAGGTGCCTGTAGTCCCAGCTACTCGGGAGGCTAAGGCAGGAGAATGGCGTGAACCCAGGAGGCGGAGCTTGCAGTGAGCTGAGATCGCGCCACTGCACTCCAGCCTGGGCAAGAGAGCGAGACTCCATCTCAAAAAAACAAAACAAAAAAAAAACGGTTTTTATGACTCTTTAATACATAATACATGTTTTTTGTTTTTGTTTGTTTGTTTGAAATGGAGTCTCACTCTATCACCCGGCCTGGAGTGCAGTAGTGCAATCTTGGCTTATTGCAACCTCCGCCTCCCTGGTTCAAGGGATTCTCCTGCCTCAGCCTCCTGAGTAGCTGGTATTGCAGGCATGTACCACCATGCCCAGCTAATTTTTTCTATCTTCACTAGAGACAGTCTTGTTGGCCAGACTGGTCTCGAACTCCTGACCTCAAGTGATCTGCCCGCCTCAGCCTCCCAAAGTGCTGGGATTACAGGTGTGAGCCACCGCTCCCAGCCCATAATACATGTTTTACCTTCCTCATTGTATTTATTTACTAAGCTCTGAACAAAGCAAAAATGACCCACTTTAAAAAATATACATTGCATTGGAGAATCCAAAATACCTTAAAGATTCACCAATCTACTGATCTCTTACTCTGAAGGAATGCTCTTAAAAGAGTTTCACCAGCATGACAGAGAATATTGGTAACAATATAAACTTTAGTAATGGATAAAAGGTACATTTACATTGAATATATTTCTTTTCTTTCTTTTTTCTGTAGGAATTGAATGATCTGGCAAGGGACCCTCCAGCACAGTGTTCAGCAGGTCCTGTTGGAGATGATAGTAAGTATTTAAAAGGAATAATGGAGTAATAGCATAACAGTGGTTATTTGTGTGAAGAAACAATTACGCTATAGGGAAGAGGCAGTGTTTAACCCTTAGTGGCCCATGAATGGAGCAACTCTGTGTTCATCCCATTATCATCTGTGTTGTTCATTACATTTTGAATCTTCTGCCAGGTATTGGCTGTATAGTTAGTTGTTCTGGTCCTCTCCTACCTGACCTTCATCCCTTCTGGGTATTTTCCTGGAGTGAAGGATTTGAGCTTTTACCTACAGCTAGCTATTATTCTTGAGTAAGATAATACTAAGGATGATGGTATATGTGTCTGTGTCTGACTTTCTACTGGCTCATACTTGTGAAATCAGGTCTTTATTTATTTTTTTCTTGAGACAGGGTCTCGCTCTGTCACCCAGGCTGGAGTGCAGTGGCATGATCTCAGCTCACTACAGCCTCTGCTTCCTGGGTTCAAGTGATTCTCGTGCCTCGGCCTCTCAAATATCTGGGATTACAGGTGCATGCTACCACGCCTGACTAAGTTTTATATTTTTAGTAGATTCGTGGTTTCGCTATGTTGACCAGGCTGGTCTCAAACTCCTGGCCTCAGGTGATCTGCCTGCTTCAGCCTCCCAAAGTGCTGGGATTACAGGCGTGAACTACCACGCCTGGCCAAAAGCAGATCTTTATTTTTAAAGTCCAATTTATCTGCTTAATTCTGTCTAAAATAATCTATGAGATGTCTTAATGCATACATTGGATGATAATTTCCTCTGTGTTGCACTTCATTGCAACATAATTTTTTCCCATATAGTGTCTTTGAACTTTTTTAAAGAGGGGATATTTGAACGAGACTGTGCTATGTAAAACTAATTCACAAAAAACTGTAACATTTGGTTGGGTGTGATGGCTCATGTCTCTAATCCCAGCACTTTGGGAGCCGAGGCAGGTGGATCAATTGAACCCAGGAGTTCAAGACCAGCTTGGTCAACATGGTGAAGCCCTGTCACTACAAAAAACACACAAAAAAATTAACCAGGTGTGTTGGTGCATGCCGGTCGTCCAAGCTCCTTGGAAAGCTAAGGTGGGAGGATCTCTTGAACTTGAGCCTAGGAAGCAGAGTTCACAGTGAGCCAGGACCATGCCACTATACTCCAGCTTGGTGACAGAGTGAGATACTGTCTCAAAAACTAAAAACAGGACTGGGCCTGGTGACTCACGCCTGTAATCCTAGCACTTTGAAAGGCCGAGGCGGGCGGATCACGAGGTCAGGCATTCAAGACCATCCTGGACAAGATGGTGAAACCCTGTCTCTACTAAAAATACTAAAAAAATTAGCTGGGCGTAGTGACAGGCGCCTGTAATCCCAGCTACTCAGGAGGCTGAGGCAGAGAACTGCTTGAACCCAGGAGGCAGAGGTTGCAGTGAGCTGAGATTGTGCCACTGCACTCTAGACTGGGTGACAGAGTGAGACTTACTCTCCAAAAAAAATTTGTAACATTTAACAAGTATTTTAAGTATATATACTTACAAATACTTGTGTAAATATGTAGGTTAAGGTCAAAATGAGTACAGGGTTAAATTAGCTTGTGTTTAATATTTTTGTTTGTTTTGTTTTTTAAGACGGAGTCTCACTCTCTTGCCCATGCTGGAGTGCAGTGGCGTGACCTTGACTCACTGCAACCTCTGCCTCCCGTGTTCAAGCAATTCTCCTGCCTCAGCCGTCCAAGTAGCTGGGATTTACAGGCACCTGCCACCACACCTGGCTAATTTTTGTATTTTTAGTAGAGACGGGGTTTTGCCATGTTGACCAGGCTGGTCTTGAATTCCTGACCTCAGGTGATCCACCTGCCTTGGCCTCCCAAAGTTCTGGAATTACAGGCATGAGGTACTGCACCCGGCCTCTAATTGTTTTTTCCTGATTTTTCTTACTAATGTTGTGTCTGGGTCCAGCACAGTGGCTCACACCTGTAATCTCAGTGCTTTGGGAGGCTGAGGCAGACAGATCACTTGAGCCCAGGAGTGCGAGACCAGCCTGGGCAACATGGTGAAACCCTGTCTCTACAAAAAAATACAAAAATTAGCCTGGCCTGGTGGTGCATGCCTGTAGCCCCAGCTACTCAGGAGGAGTTTGAGGTGGGAGGATCGCTTGAATCCAGGAAGTTGAGGCTGTAGTAAGCCAAGATTGCACCACTGTACTCCAGTCTGGGCAACGGGAGCGAGACTGTCTCAAAACAAAAACAACAACAAAAAAGGAAAAAAGAATGTGTCTGGTCTACTAAATCCTGAAGAATCAAAGCAAGGCCCTTTTACAAGGATTACTTTACAGATAAAATAGATAAATACTATAAATTATGAGTCCAAGTACATGTCATGAAAAAACTCATTTACATTATTGTGTTCTGACTTACCTAGCGTGAGTAACTATGGTATTTGGTACCAAACAAGGCAGACTAAGTACCTAAACCATACAAAATGATTTAGTAAGTGCTCTTACACACTGTTGTCTCATTTAAGCCTTACAACAACTCATTTAGGTGACTGGAGTAGAAATTTTAAACTGTTTTAGAAAAGAGTCCCATGAGAAGCTCATGGAGATTCTCCGTGTGGACTCACTCTCAGGTTTTCTCATTCTAGTTTGTCCTTCCACTGTATCATATCGGCCACATCCATCAGCGTACTCTTTCTATTCAGTTGGAAAAGTGCTTTTGTTTTAGGTAAATTCCTCCAAATTAAGAATGGCTGAAAATCTTTAATTAAAAGTGGTTGGAATCAGGGGACTTGATTTCATTTTGGAAGTTTTCTTTAGCATGCTGAAGTAATTTGTCTTTGCTTTGCTTCGCTTCTGCCATAGTTAGCACTATACATTTCTTTCTCAGTTTGAAAAATTGTTCCCTTTGGAGAGTTAAATAAAACTCCCACAGTCGAGTGCGATGGCTCATGTCTGTAATCCTAGCACTTTGGGAGGCCAGGAGTTCAAGACTAGCCTGGCCAACATGGTGAAACCCTGTCTCTACCAAAAATACAAAAATTAGCGGGGCGTGGTGCCACCTGCCTGTAATCCCAGCTACCCAGGAGGCTGAGGCAGGAGAATCGCTGGAACCAGGAGGTGGAGGTTGTAGTGAGCCGAGATCATGCCACTGCACTCCAGCCTGGGTGACAGAGTGACACTCTGTCTCCAAAAAAAAAAAAAAAAAAAGCTGGATGTGGTGGCTCACGTCTGTATGCCTGTAATGCCAGCACTGTGGGAGGCCGAGGCAGGCGGATTACCTGAGGCCGGGAATTCAATCAAGACCAGCCTGGCCTTGAACTCTGCTGAAACTCCATTTACTAAAAATACAAAAAATTAGCCAGGTGTGATGGTGGGAGCCTGTAATCCCATCTATTCAGGAGGCTGAGGCAGGAGAATCGCTTGAACCCGGGAGGCAGAGGCTGCAGTGAGCCGAGATCACGCCATTGCACTCCAGCCTGGGCAACAAGACTGAAACTCAGTCTCAAAAAAACAAGCAAACTCTCCCAAAGCTAATCAGTAAGAGAAAAAAATAGGTATTATTAGACTTCATCAGAATTAAAGATATACAGGCTGCAAATGATGCCATCACGAAAGTGATAAAACACATAGAATGGAAGAAATTTTTGCAAGTCATATATCTGATAAGGGATATATATCCAGTAGATTTTTTTTTTTTTTTTTGAGACAGAGTCTCGCTCTGTGGCCCAGGCTGGAGTGCAGTGGCCGGATCTCAGCTCACTGCAAGCTCCACCGCCTGGGTTTACGCCATTCTCCTGCCTCAGCCTCCCGAGTAGCTGGGACTACAGGCGCCCGCCACCTCGCCCGGCTAGCTTTTGTATTTTTTAGTAGAGACGAGGTTTCACCGTGTTAGCCAGGATGGTCTCGATCTCCTGACCTCGTGATCCGCCCGTCTTGGTCTCCCAAAGTGCTGGGATTACAGGCTTGAGCCACCGTGCCCGGCCTAAGCTAATTTTCATATTTTTAGTAGAGATGGGGTTTCACCATGTTAGCCAGGCTGGTCTTGAACTCCTGACCTCAGGTGATCCGCTCACCTCCACCTCCCAAAGCGGTGGGATTACGGGCGTGAGCCATCCCACCCAGCTGTTTAAAAACTCTTATAACTCAGTATAAAAATAAATAACCCAATTAAAAAATAGTCAAAGGATCCGAATAGACATTTCTCCAGAGAACATGGCCAGTAAGCACATGAAAAGATGCTCAGCATCATTTGTCATTAGGGAAATGCAAATCAAAACTACAGTGAAGAAGAGCCAGGCACAGTGGCTCATGCCTGTAATCCCAGCTACTAGGTAGACTGAGACTGGAGGATCACTTGAGGCCAGCAGTTTTTCACCAGTCTGGGCAACAAAGCAAGACCCCATCTTTAAAACTAAAATTAGCTTGAAGTGGTGGCTCATGCCTGTAGTCCCACCTCTTCATGAGGCTGAGGTAGGAGGAACACTTGAGCCCAGAAGTTTGAGGCTGCAGTGAGCTATGATTGGGCCACTATACTCTAGCTTGGATGACAGATCGAGACCCAGTCTCTACAAAAAAAAAAAGTATTGATCAGATCTTTCTGATGAACCTCACATAAGAGTACATAAAGTATAATTGGATAGCTAAATGTCCTTTTGTCATCTTATTTTTGTTATAAGGAGTCAGAATTTAATCTTAGAAGAAGGAAGACAGAAACTGTTGGCCTTTTGAAACTTTTGAGCTCCTTTTGACTATCCTGGTATCCAAATCCCTCATTACCACATGTTATTGATATTTAGTGTAAAAATGAAGTCGAGACTTGTGCTTTATTTTAAAACATCCAGATTTTAATGTTGATATTTTGTATAAAATAAAGTAGAGATCTGTGCTTCATTTTAAAACATCCAGATTTTAATGTACCAGTAAATTTTTTTTCACTTTCCTGCAAAGATCTGGTAAGCAGGAAGAAATGTACTTCCTGAAAGAAGTAAGCAGCCAGGCCCTGTGGCTCACGCCTGTAATCCCAGCACTTTGGGAGGCAGAGGCGGGCGGATCACGAGGTCGGGAGATGAATACCCTCCTAGCTAACATGGTGAAACCCTGTCTCTACTAAAAATACAAAAAATTAGCCGGGCATGGTGGCGGGCGCCTGTAGTCTCAGCTACTCAGGCAGCTGAGGCAGGAGAATGGCGTGAACCCAAGAGGTGGAGCTTGCAGTGAGCCGAGATCATGCCACTGTACTCCAGCCTGGGCGACAGAGCAAGACTCCATCTCAAAAAAAAAAAAGTAAGCTGAAGATTGAATGGCCATGTGTCTGTTTCCTTCTATCTTCTCTTCCCTCCCCGCCTTTCCCCCTCCCCCTGTGCTGGCATTATAGGCATACAGACATGAGCCACCACACCCAGCCCTTTTTTTTTTTTTT
>NW_016805883.1:1067997-1077538 GCF_001698545.2 Rhinopithecus bieti | reverse complement strand
TATATATATATATATATATATATAGCAATAGGGTCTCACCATGTTTTCTGTGCTGGTCTTGAAATCCTGGGCTCAAGTGATCCTCCTGCTTCTGCCTCCCAAAGCCCTGTGATTACAGCTGCGAGCCACCGCACCCAATTTTCTTTTGTTTTGAACACTTGGTAAATGTGACTGTCTTGAGATCTGTGCATTCAAGTGTAGGTCTCTGGAGATTCAGTCTCATACTACCAAATATTCTCACTGTCCCCTGCTTTTTTGTTTGTTTGTTTGTTTGAGACGGAGTCTCGCTGTGTTGCCCAGGTGTGCAACAGATCGTGCAGTGGCGCGATCTCGGCTCACTGCGACCTCTGCGTCCCAGGTTCAAGCAATTCTCCTATCTCCATCTCCCAAATAGCTGGGATTACAGGCATACACCACCACACCTGACTAATTTTTTGTATTTTTAGTAGAGACGGAGTTTCACCATGTTGGCCAGGCTGGTCTTGAACACCTGACTTCAGGTGATCCACCCACCTCAGTCTCCCAAAGTGCTAGGATTATAGGCGTGAGCCACTGTGCCCAGCCTGTCCCTTTTAACCTCAAGGCTTCATTCAGAATATTAAAGAGTAATCATTCATCTGTGAACTTCACATTTAAACTCTCATAAAACAGATTGTGTAACTTTCAGTTTGCATAATTTGGTTTGATAGTATTAAACCAACATAGTGCTGGGAACTTATTTTTGTTTTTTACTATCAAAACTTTTTATTTTGGTCAATTTTGATCAATCCTAAGATGGATCATTAAAAGAAAGATTTTTGAAATAGATGTTTATGTAAAATGTAGCAATATTTTATACTTAGGGGCCAGTATTTCATTCAGTAACTATTTTTGGGGTCCTTTTTACTTGAACCTCTAGTAATTCTTGAGCTATTTCTCCTTTTGTTTTTTTTTTTTTTTGAGACAGAGTCTCACATTGTCGCCTGCTTGGAGTATAGTGGCATGGTCTCGGCTCACTGCAACCTGTGCCTCCCGGGTTCAAGCAATTCTCCTGCCTCAGCCTCCCGAGTAGCTGGGATTACAGGCACCTGCCACCACGCCTAGCTAATTTTTTGTATTTTTAGTAGAGATGGGGTTTCACCATGTTGGCCTGGCTGGTCTCGAACTCCTGACCTCGTGATTCGCCTGCCTCGGCCTCCCAAAGTGCTGGAACAGGCATGAGCCACCGTGCCTAGCCTACTTGAGCTATTTCTAAAAACATTGTAATGTGAGGCAGGTTTGGTATTCTCTCACTACCTTCTCTGATTTATACTTCTACCTGTAAGAGCTAGGGAGTCTAGAAAGGCTTCCAGAGAGTAACCTAAATCAGTGGTTTTAGTAGGTATCTTTATATTCAACCAATGTGACAAAATTCTCAAGATTTAAATGGTAGGTCTTTAAATGCTTTCATTAATTCAATTCATCTGAATGGGTTTTAGTTTCTCTTTCTCTGCCTTTTTATTGGTACTGTAGATTCTAGATCATTTTATGAGAGGCATAAAGATTACTTGTCTTGGTTGCTACGTTAGTAATTTTTTTCTTCCTTTTCCTTCACCTGTTTTAAAGACTTAGTCCTGTGTATGTGTTTTTGCTCATTTTCTTGATGATGGAATTTGACCTTAATCACAGTGAAGACAAATTAACATAGTGTTATTAGAATGTGAATAGGTTTTTATTCAGAGTTTAGTGCCAATGGATTATATATGTTTAGTCCTGTTGGAATGTTAAACAGATATGATCTACTAAACTAAATAGATATGGATTACAGATGAGGTCACCTATTTTTTTTTATTTTTTATTTTTTTGAGACGGAGTCTCACTCTATCGCCCAGGCTGGAGTGCAGTGGCCGGATCTCAGCTCACTGCAAGCTCCGCCTCCCGGGTTTACGCCATTCTCCTGCCTCAGCCTCCCGAGTAGCTGGGACTACAGGCACCCGCCACCTCACCCGGCTAGTTTTTTGTATTTTTTAGTAGAGACGGGGTTTCACGGTGTTAGCCAGGATGGTCTCGATCTCCTGACCTCGTGATCCGCCCGTCTCGGCCTCCCAAAGTGCTGGGATTACAGGCTTGAGCCACCGCGCCCGGCCGAGGTCACCTATGATGTTGAGTTAAAAGTTTACAATAATGTAAGAATCTTCTGCCTGGTACAATGGTTCATACCTGTAATCCCAGCACTTTGGTAGGCCAATGCAGAAGGATCGCTTGAGGCCAGGAGTTTGAGACCAGCTTGGGCAACATAGCAAGACCTGATCTCTATGAAAATAAAAATTAAAAAAATTAGCAGGACATGGTGACACTCGCCTGTAGTCCCAGCTGCTCAGTTGGCTGAGGTGGGAGGATTGCTTGAGCCCAGGAGTTTGAGGCTGCTGTGAGCCAAGTTTGTGCCACTGCACTCCAGTCTGGGCAATAGAGTGAGACTCTGTCTCTTAAAAAATACATATATATACACATACATATATATGCATATATATGTATGTATGTATACATATATATAAAATATACAGTATGCTAGAGTATCTTTAACTTTTTGTAGTGTGGGTATGAAAGATTGCAATATTAGTTGAAAATATGTTTTTTTTTGCCATCTTCTATCAAGAAGGGTATTCTGGCTGGGCGTGGTAGCTCATGCCTATAATCCTAGCACTTTGGGAGGCCAAGGTGGGTGGATTGCCTGAGCTTAGGAGTTTGAGACCAGTCTGGGCAACATGATGAAACCCCATCTCTACTAAAAATACAAAAAATTAGCTGGGCGAGGTGGTGCACACCTGTAATCCCAGCTATTTGGGAAGCTAAGGCAGGAGAATTACTTGAACCTGGGAGGCAGAGATTATAGTGAGCCTAGATCTTGCTACTGCACTCCAGCCTTGACAGAGCGAGACTCTGTCTCAAAAAAAGAAGGGCATTCTGGGTATTCTGGTTGAGCACTGCTGATGGCTCATGCCTATATTCCCAGCAGTTTGAGAGGCCAAGGCAGGCAGATCGCTCGAGCCCAGGAGTTTGAGACCAGCCTGGGCAACATGGCAAGACCCCTTCTCCATTTAAAAAAAAAAAAAAAAAAAGAAGAAGGGTATTCTTTCCATAATTGTAAACATGAGCAGCTTGTTGGCATTTCTGCTTCAACCCTGTTGGGGATTCTGCATTGTCCGATTGTTAGTAGATTTTGATCCCACAGCCTATTTGTGCTTTGTTTGTGTTAGTAGGAAGAACAGGGAAACACAAAAAAGGAAATATTTAGCTAAAAATTTCTGATTTAAGGCTGCGCCTGGTGGCTTATGACTATAATCCCAGCACTTTGGGAGGCCAAGGTGGGTGGATCACCTGAGGTCAGGAGTTCAAGACCAGCCTGACCAACGTGGTGAAACCCCGTCTCTACTAAAAATACAGCAAAATTAGTCAGATGTCGTGGCACACACCTGTAATCCCAGCTACTCGGGGCTGAGGCAGGAGAATTGCTTGAACCTGGGAGGAGGAGGTTGCAGTGAGCCAAGATCGAGCCACTGCACTCTAGTCCAGGCGACAGAGCAAGACTCCATCTCAAAAAAAAAAAAAATTCTGATTTAAATTTTTCTAATAACTTCTTAAGTCTGGTAGTAGTATTAGCAAGAAAAGAAGAAGATTGATTTTGAAAAGACTAGGAGGAAAGAATTAGTACTTAAATGGTTAATGGAAAATTTAATTTTTTAAATTGTCTCAATATTTTTATATTTTGGCTGGGTATGGTGACTCACACCTATCACACCTATAATCCTAGCACTTTGGGAGGCTGAGGTGGGTGAATTGCTTGAGCCCAGGAGTTCAAGACCATCCTGGACAACATAGTGAGACCTCATCTCTCTCTCTTTTTTTTTTTTTTTTTTTCAATGAGATGGAGTTTCGCTCTTGTTGCCCAGGCTGGAGTGCAATGGCGCAATCTTGGCTCACCGCAACCTCAGTCTCCCAGGTTCAAGCGATTCTTCTGCCTCAGCCTCCCAAGTAGCTGGGATTACAGGCAATGCGGCACCATGCTTGGCTAATTTTGTATTTTTAGTAGAGACGGGGTTTCTCCATGTTAGTCAGGCTGGTCTCGAATTCCTAACATCAGGAGATCCACCTGCCTCGGCCTCCCAAAGTGCTGGGATTATAGGCGTGAGCCATCGCACCCGGCCACCCATCTGTATTTTAAACAAAAATAAAATAAAATAATACTTTATTAAGTGCTTTCTTTCTTTTTTTTAAAGTGCTTTCTTTTCTTTTCTTTTCTTTTTTTTTTTTTTTTAAGATGGAGTCTCGCACTGTTGCCCAGGCTGGAGTGCAGTGGCACGATCTCGGCTCACTGCAACCTCCGCCTCCTGGGTTCAAGCTATTCTCCTTCCTCAGCCTCCCGAGTAGCTGGGATTACAGGCACCTGCCACCACGCCCAGGTAATTTTTTGTATTTTCAGTAGAGATGGGGTTTCGCTATGTTGGTCAGGCTGATCTCGACTCCTGACCTCAGGCGATCCACCTGCCTTGGCCTCCCAAAGTGCTAGGATTACAGGCGTGAGCCACCGCACCCAGAGACAAGTTTTATTTCTTTAAGAGATGGCCACATTCTTGGAAAGTGTGTAGACTGAAATAAATCACTGTTGAAATGACATCAGTGTGAAACTGCCCATTCCACTGAAGTTCTGAAATCTTTCATCATGTAAATAATTTCCATGTCTCTCTTTTATATTAAACTAATGATATAACTAGTGACAAAAATAAAATCCAAATGCTAGCATTGTCCAGAAAAAATTTACAGGTCTGTTTATAATTGTTATAAAGGTGAACTGCTGAAACTTGTTCACCGAAATAGTTTGATTTGAATTAATGCTTTACATCCTCAATTTTATATTAGAAATTCACACACAAGTTAAAATGGAAAAACTGCCAATACCTGATTTCTGTCCCCTATTTTTCCACTTGCAGTCATATACATAGTTACCTTTTGACCCCATGGGGCAAAATACATCTAACAGAGAACTACCAATAACAGAAAGAAGAAAATAATTTTTTTTTTTTTGAGAATGAAATGTTTCCCAATCTTAAGCACAGTCTCCATGTAATTGGCATGCTAGGTGGATGTCTTTTGGCATACTTGTTACATATTTGGCATGAGTAGCACATAAGTTAGTGTCTTCATAAAGCCCATCAGATAGACCTCACTTGCCTCCTGCAAAGTACCAAAAGCTAGAAGTGTAGATTTGTTTTGAAGTCCTCAGCAACTTTTTCTGTCAGATGCTGGAAAGGAAGTTTGCTAATCAGAAGTTCAGTGGACTTCTGATGAGATCTATTTTCACAGAGTACCACAGTACCAGACCTGTAACAGTGGGGTTTCTTTACCCTTCCAGTAAAGGGTACACTCTTGTGAGTAACTTCCGTAGCCAGTTGCTTCCTGGGTGCTTTACCACTGGGCCAATTTGCTGATAATCTACCTTCTACTAGTCATGATCTAGATACCTCCTTGCTTATCCGCCTTCTCAGCAAGCTAGAGGTAGCGCAGACATTAGAGATGAGGGCGCCACTGTGGCAGGCAGTGCCTGAGAACACTTAAAAGCAGTGCTTTCTTATTATCTTACCCAACTCTTACAGCTTTGCGCGGGAATGCAGGTACAATTAATACTCTTCCATTATAATCACAAATTTAAATAACATAAAAGAATTAAGTAGAAGAACAGGTCCCTTGGCTAGTTGGTCATTCTTTTGTCTAATAGTGTTTTAGCCTTGTTATTGGGGGTTAATTCTAGTTATCAATGTTTTATTTACTCAAATTGTAAGTATATTTGTGATTAAAAATAGAGTGAGATTCATGTGTATGTGTGCATGCATGCGTGTGAGCATGTGTGTGTGTGTGTGTTGTAGTCTTGTTTTTATTTTTTCGGAAACAGGATCTTGCTATGTTGCCTGGGCTGGGCTTGAACTCTTGGGCTCAAATCATCCTCCCAACTCAGCCTCCTGAGTAGCTGGGATTACAGGTGCCTGCTTTTGTGTCTTTAAACAGCATATAAGGGGCTTTTTATAGGACTTCCCTTGAAGATACTAGGTCCAGTTTTAGTGGCCCAGAGTGGCTTTGTCCTTTGCTTACACAATCCATTAAATGGTCGGCAGAGAGTAATATAAGTGTTTCTAAGTACTAGTGAGGGCTAATCTAAGGAAGGGAGCCTCAGCAATTCCTGTCCTTTACCTTTAACTCCTAATCAACGAGCTGCTATTTTTAGGTTCAAGTCCCAGTAAGCAACAAACCAACCATAGGGATTAGTTTCATATTAAGGAGGTTGGAAGGAACTTTAGGATTTGGACTGACATTCTGGTGGATTTTTATATGGCTTCTTAGTCTTCATGTTTCTTCTACCTTGTGACAAGAGTTATCTCGTTTGGGTTGTTCAAATATAACCCCAGTGACAACTTCCCTTAGGTTGCTCAGATCATAGTATGAATGTTAAGTGTGCTAAGTAGTAGCTTGCTTATAAATAAAAACTCTGGCTTTTGATCTCTCATACTGCACTTAGTAACATGAGAACATGGAACAAGCACCATTTTCTGCATTTGGAAGATATTTATTTATTGAACAAGTTTGTAACTTATTGGAAGTATCCCTAGAGCTTGTAATCAACCTTGGGCTTTTAGCTAATATTTTCTTTTTAAATTTCACTCCTTTTTTTATCTTTTTTCCTCTTTAACTTATCCTCTACGTTAGAAGAGATGATGTTTTTCTTTCTTTAATGAGGACCAGTAATGTACAGACCTACACAAGAGTTTTTAGAAATTTGTTCTCATTGTTAAAACCAGTCTTTCTTAATTTGAGTATTATCTACCTTGACTTTACTGTTTTGTCCCCCGTTTACCAGCATTGTAAATGAAGTCATGCCTATAATGCCAGCTTTGGGAGGCCGAGGTGGGTGGATCATCTGAGGTCAGGAGTTTGAGACCTGGCTAAATGTGGCAAAACCTTGTTTCTACTAAAAACACAAAAATTAGCCAGGTGTGGTGGCACTTGTCTGTAGTCCCAGCTACTTGGGAGGCTGAGGCAGGAGAATTGCTTGAACCCGGGAGGCGGAGGTTGCAATGAGCTGAAATTGGCCACTGCACTCCAGCCTGGGCGATAGAGTGAGACTCTGTCTCAAAAAAAAAAAAAAAAAAAAAAAAGGATATTATATGTAATTGTTTTGAAGAAATGATTTACCCTGTGAGGTAAAGAAATAGCTGTTTAAAAGTAGAACTATGAGCCTTGTCAAGAAGTTTGTTTCTCTGACATGAAGTTTCAAGAAGTTTTAGCCCAAATACTTTGTTTTTTTTTGTTTGTTTTTGAGAGAGTCTCGCAGTGGCGCAGTCATGGCTTATTGCAGCCTCCACTTCTCAGGCTCAAGCAGTCCTCTCACCTCAGCCTCTCAAAGTGATGGGATTACAGGTGTGAGCCACCACACCTGGCTCCGAATATTTTTCATTGAGCACCTTATCAGTGTTCTAGGCCATTCTAGTCATTTTTCTTGTTTCTTTAGACTGTTATTTTATGTTCCTCATCTTGCTCATACTCATCATATTATTTATAAATGGATTTGGATTAGAAGGGGAATGATACGTTACTATGGCACAGATACAATGTAGATATTGTTACATGGTGACTTTTTTCTTGTTATTTTTCAGTGTTCCATTGGCAAGCTACAATAATGGGGCCAGTAAGTATTCAGTTTAATTTCAGAATAAACAGTTTATGTAATTTACTTATTTTAATCCCACTTTTCTTTTATCAACAGAATGACAGTCCCTATCAGGGTGGAGTATTTTTCTTGACAATTCATTTCCCAACAGATTACCCCTTCAAACCACCTAAGGTAATTAATTGGAATGTGGCAGTTTTTAATATGCTTTCTATAATACTAATAAACTAGTTTACAGAAAGTTTCCTTTCTTTCTGTAGGTTGCATTTACGACAAGAATTTATCATCCAAATATTAACAGTAATGGCAGCATTTGTCTTGATATTCTACGATCACAGTGGTCTCCAGCACTAACTATTTCAAAAGGTAACAATGGGTATTTGATATCAAGATAACGCAACCGTGTCTTTTGTCTTTTAGAGTTACTTATTTTGAAAAGATTATTTTTCTTTTAAGAAGAGATAGTAATTCTTCTTATTCTGAAGTGGACCTTGAGAACTGAAAACGAGTTGGATTTTTCAAGCAAAAGCGTTCCTTGGTGTAGTGACTACTCTGTTAGTTGTGCTACTCAAGCATAGGTTAGAAGATGGACACTGGGCCGGGCGCAGTGGCTCATGCCTGTGATCCCAGCACTTTGGGAGGCCAAGGTGGGCGGATCACAAGGTCAGGAGATCGAGACCATCCTGGCTAACACGGTGAAACCCTGTCTTTACTAAAAATACAAAAGAATTAGCCGGGCATGGTGGTGGGCACCTGTAGTCCCAGCTACTCGGGAGGCCAAGGCAGGAGAATGGTGTGAACCCAGGAGGCGGAGCTTGCAGTGAGCAGAGATCATGCCACTGCACTCCAGCCTGGGCAACAGAGCGAGATGCCGTCTTACAAAAAAAAAAAAAAAAAAAAGATGGACACTGGTATGAATTTTTTTTAGAGCATAAACACAATTAACATCTCTTCCAACCTTGAGATTCATGAATGAAAAAGATAGATACTATTCCAGAACAGGAAATAGATCAGCCCTTTAGACAAATGCTTATGGTATAAACATAGACATCAGGTTCTTGAAGAATGAAATATTGGTAAATATTTTACCAGCTCTTGTCTTTAGGTTTCTATATCAATGAACTGAGTGATGTAGTTGTCTTATGTGTTGATTTGAAATTGTACAACCCTTGAACATTATTCCCAGATGAAATCACAGTTGGATTAAAATACTCTCTCATTATTCCCAGATGAAATCACAGTTGGATTAAAATTTTCTCTCTCTCTCTGTATATATATGTATTTTTTGTTTGTTTGTTTGTTTGTTTCTTTCTTTTTTTTTTTTTTTTGTGAGATGGAGTCTCACTTTGTCGCCCAGGCTGGACTGCAGTGGCACAATCTTGGCTCATTGCAACCTCTGCCTCCCGGGTTCAAGTGATTCTCCTGCCTCAGCCTCCCTAGTAGCTGGGATTACAGGCATCCACCACCACACCCGGCTAATTTTTATATTTTAGGCTGAGGCAGGAGAATCGCTTGAACCCGGGAGGCGGAGGTTGCAGTGAGCCGAGATCACGCCGCTGCACTCCAGCCTGGCCAGCCTGGGGGACACAGCAAGACTCTGTCTCAAAAAAAAAAAAATCTTTATCAGATCTCACCGCTCTACTCTGAGAGGTGATAAAAGAGCTTACTGGATGTACTTTTGTGAAAATGAAATCAGTTGTTTAAGAGAAAAATGAAATATGGTAATGGATTAATATGTTTAAAATATGAAGTACAAAAATCAGAAAAAAAATTCAGATCCTAATAGATGAGTGGACACAGGGGGACCAAAGAATAAATAAATGAATGTTACATTCCCATTTTTTACCTTTTTTTTTTTTTTTTTTT
>NW_016805883.1:1061120-1065307 GCF_001698545.2 Rhinopithecus bieti | reverse complement strand
AAAAAAAAAAAAAAAACTGAAAAAAAACGAAAGGAAGCAGATAAGTGTGTCATAAAGCCATTTGATTACATGTTTTTAGAAGTGAAAGTAACTGTCGTTGTAACACTAGTGAAAATACTGGCCAGGTGCAGTAATGACTGTAATCCACTTTGAGAGGCCGAGGAAGGTGGATCACTTAAGGTCAGGAGTTTAAAAACAGCCTGGCCAACATAGTGAAACCCCATTTCTACCAATAATACAAAAATTAGCCAGGCAGGGTGGTGTGTGTCTATAGTCCCAACTACTCAGGAGGCTGGGGCACAAGAATTGCTTGAACCTGGGAACCTGGGAGGCGGAGGTTGCAGTGAGCCAACATCACACCACTGTGCTCCAGCCTGGGCAACAGAGCGAGACTCTGTCTCAAAAAAAAAAAAAAAAAAAAGTAATACTGATAAATATATATAGGTAAAAGTTCAATGAAGAAACTATACAGGTTATAGAAATAAGAGTTATTATCTTTACAGAAAAAGGTATAGTATATATATCAGCCCATTCTTGCACTGCTATAAAGAAATACCTGAGACTGGATAATTTATAAAGAAAAGAGGTTTGTTGGGCGCAGTGTCTCACGCTTGTAATCCCAGCACTTTGGGAGGCCAACGCGGGCAGATCACCTGAGGTCGGGAGTTTGAGACCAGCCTGACCAACATGGAGAAACCCCATCTCTACCAAAAATATAAAAATTAGCTGGGCGTGGTGGTGCATGCCTGTAATCCCAGCTACTTGGGAGGCTGAGGCAGGAGAATCGCTTGAATCCGGGAGGCAGAGGTTGCAGGAAGCTAGGATCGTGCCATTGCACTCCAGCCTGGGCAACAAGAGTGAAACTGCATCTCAAAAAAAAAAATAAAAAGAAAGTTTAATTGGCTCACAGTTCTGTGGACTATACAGAAAGCATGGCAGTATCTGCTTCCGGGGAGCCCTGAGGGAGCTTTTACTCATGGCAGAAGGCAAAGGGGGAGCCACCTGTCTCACATGGCAGTAGTAGGACCGAGAGAGAGATGGGGGGAGGTGCCACACACTATTAGCCAGATCTCATGAGAACTCTATCACAAGAACAGCATCAAAGGGGTGGTGCTGGCCGGGCGCGGTGGATCAAGCCTGTAATCCCAGCACTTTGGGAGGCCGAGACGGGCGGATCACGAGGTCAGGAGATCGAGACCAAGGTGGCTAACACAGTGAAACCCCGTCTCTACTAAAAAATACAAAAAAACTAGCCGGGCGAGGTGGCGGGCGCCTGTAGTCCCAGCTACTCCGGAGGCTGAGGCAGGAGAATGGTGTAAACCCGGGAGGCGGAGCTTGCAGTGAGCTGAGATCCGGCCACTGCACTCCAGCCCGGGCAACAGAGCGAGACTCCGTCTCAAAAAAAAAAAAAGGGGGGGGGCTAAAGCATTCATGAAGGATGCACTCCCATGATCCAGTCACCTCCCACCAGGCCCCACTTCCAACACTGGGGATTACAGTTGAACATGAGATTTGTGTGGGGACACAGATCCAAACCATATCAGTATATTATAAACCAAAATGAATTTTTCATGAATTCAGGAAGCTAAGTAGTGTACTAAGAATCTTTACAAGGTCCAGATATCCAGTACCCTACTTTCCTTTTCTAGAAAGAAGGAAGAGCCCTTTCTTTAAAACCTGTCCTTTAAAGTTGACATATTAGAATATTTAGAAGAATAAGTTAAAGGAACATTCAAATATTTCTAACTTCCTGTTGTCATTTCCAGGAAATACCTGAGGTCTTTCCTAATTGATGTTAGAATGTTCTATGCTTGAAGAGGGCTTCAGGTGATGACACCTGACAGTGGGAAAATGTTTTTGGAATGCCGACTGCCAGAACTGTGGGCAACAGGAATGAAGTCACAAAACATCTTTCCTGATTTTTTTAAAAGAACTTTTCGTATACTCTTAAGGCAAGGAAATAGCATTTTTGTTACCAAACCGAATAGGGCATGTCAGCTTTTTCTTTACTTCTCAGAAGCCCTTGATCTCTATAGGATAGATTTGATAGGAATATGAGCAAATCCTTTCCCTGCTGGATTTCTGTGCTGGGAGTAAAGTAGGCTGAGAGTTATTATCTCTTGGTACAGAACATTAGAGAAAAGAAAGATGGCTGCGCTCTATTAGCATTAGTATAGAAGGATTTAAATTTATTTCATTATGTCAGAGGCTACTGAACTTAATGTAATCAGTGACTTTATGCCCCCTTTGCATTCAGTAAGGAATGCATAAGTTAATGATAGATATGGCCGGGTGTGGTGGTTCACACCTGTAATCCCAGCACTTCCGGAGGCCGAGGCAGGTGGATCACTTGAGCCTAGGAGATCAAGACTAGCCTGGCCAACATGGCAAAACCCAACCTCTACAAAAAATACAAAGAAAATTAGTTGGATGTGGTGGCACTCACCTGTAGTCTCCCCTGTAGAGTGAGGTGGGAGGATGACTTGAGCCCGAGGATGACTTGTGATCCACCCGCCTCCGCCTCCCAAAGTGCTGGGATTACAGGCATGAGCCACTGCACCCGGCCTTCATTTTTGTTTTTTAATGACCTAACCTGAAGTCTGTTTAAGCTTCTTAAAATCCTTGTTGGTAGACTGGACGCGGTGGATCATGAGGTCAGGAGATCAAGAGCATCCTGGCTAACGTGGTGAAACCCTATCTCTACTAAAAATACAAAAAAATGAGCCGGGCATGGTGGCGGGCGCCAGTAGTCCCAGCTACTCGGGAGGCTGAGGCAGGAGAATGGCGTGAACCCGGAAGGTGGGGCTTGCAATGAGCCGAGATTGCACCACTGCACTCCAGTCTGGGCGACAGAGTGAGACTCTGTCTCAAAAAACTATTTGCCAGGCGTGGTGGCTCATGCTTGTAATCCCAGCACTTTGGGAGACCTAAGTGGGTGAATCACGAGGTCAGGAGTTCAAGACCAGCCTGACCAACATGGCGAAACCCCGACTCTACTAAAAATACAAAAATTAGGCCGGGTACTGTGGCTCACGCCTGTAATCCCAGGACTTTGGGATGCCAAGGTGGGTGGATCACCTGAGGTCAGGAGTTCGAGACCAGCCTGGCCAACATGGTGAAACCCCAACTCTGCTTTTATAAAAGAGAAAAAAAAAAAATCCTTGTTGGTTACTGTTAATATAAAGGTAAGTAAAACTTACAAAGCTGTAGGCATTACAGTATAAATTCTTAGAATTTCCTCATGTTTTGGCATCTCATGTTTCTCTCAACCCTTTGCTTTTATCCTCTACTAATTTATACGATTTTTTTCATTCTAGTACTCTTATCCATCTGTTCTCTGTTGTGTGATCCCAATCCAGATGATCCTTTAGTGCCTGAGATTGCTCGGATCTACAAAACAGATAGAGAAAAGTAAGTATGGCCTCAAGATGGAAAGTTGTCTGTGGTGGGATGGAGATGTTTGTCACAAATCTTTCTTGTTTGAGGGCTGAATATGGGCCAAATATTTAAAGTGAAGTCCTAATATACTCTCCTGGGGCTAGAAAAGAAGAATATATGCATTGAGTATTATTATAAGTAGATGATGCCAGTCTTATCCCTGATTGTTTCATGGGACTCCTCTTGTCTACAAAAACTTTTTTTTTTTTTTTTTGAAACAGGGTCTCACTTTGTCACCCAGGCTGGAGTGCAGTGGTGCAGTCTTGGCTCACTGCAACCTCCGCCTTCTGGGTTCAAATGATTCTCATGCCTCAGCCTCCCGAGTAGATGAGATTACAGGTGCAGGCCACCACACCAGGCTCATTTTTTTTGTAGTTTTAGTAGAGACTTTCACCATGTTGGCCAGGCTGGTTTCGAACTCCTGACCTCAAATGATCTTCCTGTCTAGGCCTCCCAAAGTGCTGGCATTACAGGTGTGAGCCACCATGCCCATACAAAAACTTTCCTGTGGTATATTTTTCAACAGCTTCATGTCTTATGCTTGACTTTTGATATATAAAGCATTTTTCATCAAGTACCCATTTGCCTGCTTTGTGAATTTGTATTTGTGAATTAATGGGAAAAGAGAATTGATTTTCTACCATTTGACATAATCTAAAGGAAGAAAGTAAATAAATGCCATTAGGCATGAAAGCCCCAAATTTCTTTCTTTCTTTTCTTTTTTTTTTTTTTTTTTTTTTTTTTTTTTT
>NW_016805883.1:1050135-1061008 GCF_001698545.2 Rhinopithecus bieti | reverse complement strand
TTGAGACGGAGTCTCGCTCTGTCGCCCAGGCTGGAGTGCAGTGGCCGGATCTCAGTTCACTGCAAGCTCCGCCTCCCGGGTTCCCGCCATTCTCCTGCCTCAGCCTCCGGAGTAGCTGGGACTACAGGCGCCCGCCACCGCGCCCGGCTAGTTTTTTGTATTTTTTTAGTAGAGACGGGGTTTCACCGTATTAGCCAGGATGGTCTCGATCTCCTGACCTCGTGATCTGCCCGTCTCGGCCTCCCAAAGTGCTGGGATTACAGGCTTGAGCCACCGCGCCCGGCTCCAAATTTCTTTTAAAAACAAAACTTGATTGTAGAATTTGGGTGTTTTAGAATTGTACTATGAATTACTGAACAGTGGTCAAGATATCAAAAGAGATAGTAGCTAAAAGTGTTCTAGTAGCATTTATTCTTTTCTTTTTTTCTTTTGAGATGGAGTCTTGCTATGTTGCCTAGGTTGGTCTCAAACTCGTGGGCTCAAGTAGTCCTCCTACCTCAGCCTCTGGAGTAGCTAGGATGATAAGCATATACCACTATGCCTAGCACTAATAACATCTGTTGTTTTATGTACTATTCAGTGAAGTTATAAGAGGAAGTAGACAGGAGAGGGTAGATAGTTTTTTTTTTAGGGCCGGGCGTGGTGGCTCATGCCTGTAACCCCGGCACTTTGGGAGGCCAGGGTGGGCGGATCACAAGGTCAGGGGTTTGAGACCAGCCTGGCCACCAGGCTGAAACCCTATCTCTACTAAAACTACAAAAATTAGCCAGGCGTGATGGCGGGCACCTGTAATCCCAGCTACTTGGGAGGCTGAGGTAGGAGAATTGCTTAAACTCAGGACGTGGAGGTTGCAGTGAGCTGAAATTGCGCCACTGCACTCCTGCCTGGGCGACAGAGCAAGATTCCCATTACAAAAAAAAAAAAAAAAAAAAAAATTAAAATAGAAAGGATTTAAGAATTACTTGAATTCTACTGGATTAGAGAGGCATAGATACTTTTTTTGTTTTTAATGGAGGTAACACTGGGAATGGGGTAGTCTAACAGTTGGTTCTTGCTTTTTCCTTTTTGTGAATTTATTCACAAATTTTTTTGATTAGTGAACTGTTTTGTCCAATATTTAGAATTGTGGGCCTGAATGCTTACCGGAAGTCATTTCCCAAGTCAGCATGGAGTAATGTTGAACACTGTTGAACAGAACTTTCCTAAACCGCACTGCCCCCACCCTCTAACACCCCACTTTTTTTTTTTTCAGAGACAGGGTCTTGCTCTTCTGCCCAGACTGGAGTACAGTGGCACAATCGTGGCTCACTGCAGTGTCAAACTCATGGGCTCAAGTGATCCTCCCACCCCAGCCTCCCCAGTAGTTAGGACTGCTAGTACATGCCATTACACCTGGCTAATTTGTTTTATTTGTTTGTAGAGACAGGATCTCACTATGTTGCACAGGCTGGTCTCTAATTCCTGGCCTCAAGCAGTCCTCCCACCTCAGCCTCCCAAAGTGCTGTTGTTATAGGCATGAGCCACCATGAGAGGCCAGCATACCCATCCCCACCCCACTTTGTTTTTGAGTCAGGGTCTTGCTCTGTTGCCCAGACTGGAATGCAGTGACACAATCAACAGCTCACTGTAACCTCAACCTCCCAGGCTCAAGTAGTCCTCCAATCTGAGCTTCCCAAGCAGTTGGGACCACAGGCACATGCCATCACATCCAGCTAATTTTTTTTTTTTTTTTGAGACCGAGTCTTTCTCCATTGCCCAGGTGGAGTGCAGTGGTGCATTCTTGGCTTCCTGCAACCTTTGCCTCCCAGGCTCAAGTGATTCTCGTGCCTCCTGAGTAGCTGGGATTACAGGCGCACACCACCATTCTTGGCTAAATTTTGTGTTTTCAGTAGAGACAGGATTTTGCCATGTTGGCCAGGCTAGTCTGGAACTCCTGACCTCAAGTTATCCAGCCACCCCAGTCTCCCAAAGTGCTGGGATTACAGGCGTGAGCCACCACACCCAGTCACCAGCTAATTTTTAAATTTTCTGTATCAATGGAGTATCCCTATGTTGCCCAGGCTCAGCATCCCTTTTTTTCTTTTTTAAAATTTAATAGAGATTAGGTCTTGATGTGTTGCCCAGGCTGGTCTTGAACTCCTGACCTCAAGCAGTCTTCCTGCCTTGGCCTCCCAAGGTGCCAGGATTACAGGCATGAGCTACCACACCTGACCTTATCTTTCTTTCTTTTTTTTCTAGCTTTTTTTTTTTTTTTTTTTTTTTTTTGAGCTGAAGTCTTGCTGTGTCACCCAGTCTGGAGTGCAATGTCACGATCTTGGCTCACTGCAGCCTCCACCTCCCAAGTTCAAATGATTCTGCTGCCTCAGCCTCCCGAGTAGCTGGGATTACAGGTGAACACCACCACGCCCAGCTAATTTTTTTTGTATTTTTAGTAGAGACCGGATTTCACCATGTTGGCCAGGCCCGTCTCAAACTCTTGACCTCAGGTAATCCGCCCGCCTCAGCCTCCCAAAGTGCTGGGATTAACAGGCGTGAGCCACCGCACCTGGCCTAGCATCCCTTTTTTAATAGAATTATAGAACCATTTGCTCTGCTTACTTTATTCAAACATTCTTCTGAAGCAATAAACCCATTCATTTTGTCAACCGAATTGTTGAAATAAGTTCTACCAGAACCAATTTTATTGATATGAAAGGAAAGTTGGGGTTCCCCCCCCCTTTTTTTTTTGAGACAGAGCCTCACTCTGTCACCCAGGCTGTAGTACAGTGTTGCAGTATCAGCTCACTTCAACCTCTGCCTCCTGAGTTCAAACGATCTTCCCACCTCAGCCTCCTGAGTAGCTTGGACTACAGGCATGCGCCACCACACACTGCTAATTTTTGTATTTTTTGTAGAGACAGGGTTTTATCATGTTGCCCAGACTGGTCTCAAACTCCTGGGCTCAAGTGATCCACCCGACTCAGCCTCCCAAAGTGCTGGGATTACAGGTCTGAGCCACTGCACCCAGCCTTATGTCAGTTTAATCATTATTAGTATATGAGTTCAATAACTATATAATGTAGAATCATGTAGTTTCAAGTACTTTAAATAAATAAATTGAGTTGATGTCTTCTGTAGAAATAGGCCAATCAAGTATAGAATAAGATATATGCCAACAAATACTAAAATTTAATCAGAACCCTCTATAAGTAGCAATTAAAGGAGACTTTCACATTTTACAGCTCCTTCCCATTATCATTGAATTAATGCTTATCAGAAATTTGGGATAGAAAGGGGCCTTTCCTTGAATGTCCTATGAGTTACTCTCTTCACGTTACTTGATGGGATAATGAATGGAATCTGTTGCTTACTGACTCCACACCTGTGTTAAGCCAAGCTTCTCTTTGTGTGTACAGGTACAACAGAATAGCTCGGGAATGGACTCAGAAGTATGCGATGTAATTAAAGAAATTATTGGATAACCTCTACAAATAAAGATAGGGGAACTCTGAAAGAGAAAGTCCTTTTGATTTCCATTTGACTGCTTTCTATGAGCCCACGCCTCATCTTCCCCTGTGCACATGTTTACCTGATACAGCAGTGCTGCGTGTTGTACATACTTGGAACAACAAACTAGAAATACTGTACTTCTGTACCAACATTGCCTCCTAGCAGAGAAGTGTGTGTGTGACAAGCCAGTTCTACAGGCATTACCTAGGTGTGAGACTAAAAGCTTTTCTTACTGACTTAAATTTGGATAACAGCAAGGTGTGAGGGGGGTGGTGGGTATGGTGTGAGCTTGGATGGGAAAGAAAAGGCTCCACTCACCTGTAGGAGATTATTTTTAAGTGGAATCCATTTAAACTCAAAACAGTTATGAAAAGCAAGGTGAAGAACATGAAGCTGTGTCTGTATTCATTTTATTCCGAAGGAGCTACGTCTTAGGCGAAAGTTATGACCAACCAGATTAAACTCTACCCACATCCTGCATTTCAAGGTCTAAGTTTAACTGGTCAACATTTAAATGGATTGGAGCTATTAGTACATCAAGTGTGATGGGCTTTGTTCCCAACTCTTTTACATTTCCCTACCCCTTCAACCTTTGGCCTTTCATCCCTTCTTTCTCTCTTCCATATTCTTTGGTTTGTATGTGGTTTCTCAGTTAATACATAGCTAATAGCTCTTATTTTCTTATGTTTTAACCGCTTAGGTCTATTTGGATGTAAGGGTGAAAATTCATTTGATGGAAATACTTGTGTATATTTAAAGACCCAGTTGCTCCTCTGGAGCTTGTACGTTCAAGAATGATTAATCTGTGTAATAAACTGATTACTACAGTCATTACATATAATTTTGTGTGAATAGGCTTTTGATTTTAAAAGTTTGTCTAGTTGAGATTAGTGGTGGATTTTCTCCCACTTCTGAAATGTTCATTTATACTGGTTGCATTTCAAGATCATGAAACAATTCCAGTTACATAGTAAAAAGGATATCTTAAGAGTGATTTTATTGAACAAGATAGAGGCATAAGCTTAAGAGCATTTCCATGAAACTTAACACATGCAGCATTCCAGGAACCTGATTGTTAAATTCAATAAGAAATTTGCTTTATTAATGAAACTAAGCTGCGTTTCATCAAAACCTTGTGACATTCCCTTGGTACACAGGACATAAAACACAGAGGCATTGCTATTTGGTAAGTTAAGCCTCTGTGATTGTAATCATAAAAGAGCAACATTGACCAAACCTGGGAAACAAGAGCACAATCTTGTTTGGAGAGTCTACATAATTACTTTGCACTAACATTTGCAGGATGTTCATCCAATTTTAAATTGTACTGTATGTGGCTTTTTGAAGTCTTCCCTTGACTCTAGTAAAATATAGCTTGAAACTTGTAAACGACTGTGTTTGCCAGAAACATCAATCATGTGAACTAGGCAAGTTATCTTTTTTTCCCTTCTTTTCCTGATTGTAAACTAGGCCAACCTGAAAGCCATGGCTGATGCTCTAGCCATCAGGTTCTTTCAAATGCATCTTTACACTCTTGCACAAAAATTAAGGAATAAATGTCCACTGCTTTTGGTTTTAAACTTGTTCACCTTGTCTTATCTCTCACTGTCACTGCTCCTCCACCTTGGAACTTGTGTGATAAAACCCAAAACCTCTTACAGTTCTCTTATAAGCATTTCAGGGATGCTTATTAGCATCCTTGACTTTGCAGAAAAGGCTTAACTGTTAACAGTTGTGGGGAAAGGAGTTAGAATTTAGCTTAAGCCTAAAATCACCCTGTATTCTCAGTATTATTGGCAAGTGGGAATTCATCTTTTTTTTTTTTTTTAAGAGAGAGACAGGGCCTCATTCTCTTGCCTAAGCTGGAGTGCAGTCAGAGTCATGACAACACAGCTCACTGTAGCCTCAACCTTCCAGGCTCAAACAGCCCCTGCCTCAGCCTCCCAAGTAGCTGGGACTTATGGCACATGCCACCACACCTGGCTAATTTTCTAGAGACAGGAGTCTCACTATGTTGCCCAAGCTGGTCCTGAACTCCTGGGCTCAAGCGATCCTCTTGTCTCAGCCTCCCAAAGTGCTGGACTACAGACATGAGCCACCATACCCAGCCTTCCATCAATTATTGGCTTGCTATTAGCTATATACTGTTGACTGGGGGTCAGTTGCACAGATCCTGAAAGCTCATTGTATATTTGCCTGTCATCTTAGCATCCATCTTATTACCATTTATTAGATCATAATATGGATATTTTCACAAGAATGTTCTTAAGTATTTTTAGGTGCCAAATAAAAGCCATCCTCCAGGTGCGCAGGTGCCAAATGAAGGGGTTTGGATGGTCACAAACAACATTAGGCCCTTGAATGCGTTTTGGTCTTGCCCAATTTGAGTATGAAGCTTCTTTGGTCCAGTCTGTGTATATGTACCTGGCCAGAATGAAAGCCCAGTGAGGGAAGCCACTTTTCCCACTCACCAAAAAAAAAGTCCCTCTCAGGGTGGTTTTCATCTGGGACCACATTGCTCATCACAGAAGTTTCTATGGCTTTGTCATATGTAAAGGCCAGTCTGTAGAAACCTTGATTATCTTGGAAAAGTTACAGGAGAACGTCAAGTATGGTTTCCTTTTGTTTGCTTCTTAATAGCCAAAAGTACTTTGTCAGGTTAAAGCTGGGGCAGTGTCTTTTGGTAAAAAGTCACTTCAGATACTTACATGCTTTGCTATTGGCCAGTCAGTGGTCAAAGGTAGCATTGTCCTGCGGATTTATGCACTTTTGACTAGTACAAAGACTTGGAAGGAGGGCTGTAGGGGTGGGGAGGAAGAAGTTAGGAAGGTCCGTGGAGAGAAGGAAAAGGTAGTTGTCAGAGAGAGACCCTTTCTCTACGCTAACATAGCAATAGAGGCATTCTTTTTTCACTTCCAACTGCTAAGATACTCTGCTTTCTGAATCATTCCTCTTTGCTTCAGCAGGTTATTTTGAGACCTGGGTAGCTTGTCAGGAGAAATGGATTATTTCTAAATAATGTCTGGAATGCCTATAAACTGTCCCTTGTCTGTAATTAAGGTGAAGCTCTGACTTTGTGTGCTGTATGGCACCCCTTAACTACCCAGGGTAAGTTTTTTTGTTTTTTTGTTTTTTTGTTTTTTTTGAGACGGAGTCTCGCTCTGTCACCCAGGCTGAAGTGCAGTGGCCGGATCTCAGCTCACTGCAAGCTCCACCTCCCAGGTTTACGCCATTCTCCTGCCTCAGCCTCCCGAGTAGCTGGGACTACACGCGCCCACCACCTCACCCGGCTAGTTTTTTTTGTATTTTTTAGTAGAGACGGGGTTTCACCATGTTAGCCAGGATGGTCTCGATCTCCTGACCTCGTGATCCGCCCGTCTCGGCCTCCCAAAGTGCTGAGATTACAGGCTTGAGCCACCGCGCCCAGCCTACCCAGGGTAAGTTTTTAAGAGAAGAACTCTCAGCTGGGCCTGGCGGCTCACGCCTGTAATCCCAACATTTTGGGAGGCCAAGGTGGGTGGATCACCTGAGGTCAGGAATTCAAGACCAGCTTGACCAGCATGGAGAAACCCCGCCTCTACTAAAAATACAAAATTAGCGGTGCATGGCGACGCATGTCTGTAGTCCCAGCTACTCGGGAGGCCGAGGCAGGAGAATCGCTTGAATCCGGGAGGCGGAGGTTGTGGTGAACCAAGATCGCGCTATTGCACTCCAGCCTGGACAACAAGAGCGAAACTCAGTCTCAAATATAAAAAATAAAAAAACCTCTTTTCCCATTCCTGAGTCAGGATTATAAACACATCTTTCCTTCCTTCCAAATCAGGAGTAAGCGTTTTTATTACCCCTACAGAAAACTGCCACTAGCGTTTGGAATCCCATCTCCTTTTGATTTCCTTATTTTCCCTTTGTGAAACACTATTTCAAGTGATAGGTTATTCTGATGAGTGATGTTAGGAGAAAGGAGGTTTGTTTTTTGTTGTTGTTTGGAGACAAAGTCTCACTGTCACCCAGGTTGGAGTGTAGTGGCGCGATCTTGGCTCACGGTAATCTCCACCTCCCAAGTTCAAGTGATTTTCCTGCCTCAGCCTCTTGAGTAGCTGAGATTATAGGCGCATGCCACCACGCCTGGCTAATTTTTTGTGTTTTTAGTAGAGACAGGGTTTCACCATGTTGGCTAGGCTGGTCTTGAACTCCTGACCTCAGGTGATCTGCCCACCTTGGCCTCCCAAAGTGCTGAGATTACAGGCATGAGTCACGGCACCTGGCCAAGAAAGCAGATTTTTAATATGAAAATAACTGAAGGTGGCAAACTGTTTGCACTATACATCCAACAAGAGGAAATAGACTTGCTTTGGGGCACTCCTGGAGCTGGTCCCCCCTTTTTTTTTTTTTGAGACTGGGTTTTGCTCTTGTCGCCCAGGCTGGAGTGCAGTGGCGTAATCTCGGGTCACTGCGAGCTCCGCCTCCTGAGTTCACGCCATTCTCCTGCCTCAGTCTCTCTGGTAGCTGGGACTACAGGTACCCACCACCACACCCGGCTAATTTTTTTATATTTTTAGTAGAGATGGGGTTTGGCTGTGTTAGCCAGGATGGTCTCGATCTCCTGACCTCGTGATCCACCCACCTCGGCCTCCCAAAGTGCTGGGATTACAAGTGTGAGCCATCACACCCAGCTGGTCCCTTCTTTTCTTTTCCTTTTTTTCCTTTCCTTTCTCTTCCTTTCCCTCCCTTTGGCTGGCTGCCTCCCTCCTCCCCGCTTTCCTTTTTCTTTCTTTCTTTACTTTCCTTCCTTCTCTTTTTCTCTCTTTTCTTTTCTTTCTTTCTTTTTTTTTTTTTTTTTTTTGAGACAGGGTCTCACTTTGTTGCACAGGCTACAATGCAGTGGCGCAAACATGGCTCACTGCAGCCTCACACTCCTGAACTCAAGAGTCCACCCACCTGGACCTCCCAAAGTGCTGGGATTACAGGCCACCTCACCCAGCCCATTTTCTTTTACATTGTGCATGCACTTAGATGAAAACTGGCTTTTTCTTAGTTTTCTCCACCCCACAAAAGCCTTTTTTAAGTGTTTCCCTGGCACTATAACCTTTTTTAGTCAAGATTGGTATAAGTGGTTGATATTCAGGCCCCTCTGAATATTTCCAGACCAATTTCTCAGATGAGCTTAGAAATAGGGAAATGAGATGGGATCATATTGTCAAGGTTACTATTCATGAAGCAATTCCTTCATTGTTGCCATATTTTACCTTAGTAAATGTAAGGAGAAAAGCTCAATGATTAGGACTAAGTAAGCCTTTAAGGCCTTTGTCCTCTGACTGAATGTATAATACAATCACCAACCAGCTTTGCTCGTTCTGTGTCTACTCCTGGTCTGGGTAAGGCAGAGGCAGACATTTTTGTGATGAGCAGTCACTTTTCATTAAATTAAATTATTTGTGGATCTTTATCTGATCAGAAACACAGTGTAATCTGCCTCTTAGCAGATGTAAAACTATATGAATACCTTAGTGCCAAGACAGCAGCTTAATAGTTTTCTTTGATTGAGTGGTGGTTTGTTTGTATGTTTGTTCTTAACATCCTGTGTAAGTTGTTATTGGTAGAAGGGTTTTTTCCAGAGCTGAGGAGCCTGATTGCCCAACATTGTACTCTGAAAGCAAATGATTGATCCCATGTGGAAAAGCCAAGAAGAGGCCATTGAGTGTCCAGCCCAGGCCTCCTGTGACTGCTCTACAGGAAAGAGCAGCAGCAGCCTTGGTGAATGTACCATGTTCCTTTCCTAGCTTCTAAGGATGCAAGGAGTGACAACTGCCATTTTCCCAGGCACACCTTTCCCTGCCCTGAGCCACTTGTTCTTGATTCTTTTTAAACTTCCTTTTGGTACTTAAAATCTTAAATCTTAAAAGATGTTTCCCTTCCGTAAACTTTAGAGCCTCTAGAAAATGTAAGTGGGGAGGGTTTGTTTTTTTTTACTTAAAACCTAGTCTTCAAATTGCCAGCTTTCTTGGGTTTAAAGTTCTCCATAGAAAATGAGATTGCTTGGCCAGGCGCGGTGGCTCAAGCCTGTAATCCCAGCACTTTGGGAGGCCGAGACGGGCGGATCACGAGGTCAGGAGATCGAGATCATCCTGGCTAACACGGTGAAACCTCTTCTCTACTAAAATACAAAACTAGCCGGGTGAGGTGGCGGGCGTCTGTAGTCCCAGCTACTCGGGAGGCTGAGGCAGGAGAATGGCGTAAATCCGGGAGGCGGAGCTTGCAGTGAGCTGAGATCCGGCCCCTGCACTCCAGCCCGGGTGACAGAGCGAGACTCCGCCTCAAAAAAAAAAAAAAAAAAAAAAAAAAAAAGTGAGATTGCTTTAGAAGCTCCAAAGCTCCTGGGCCTTCTGACTTGGAGGTTTCTAGAAACACCCCATAAATACAATCTGACATTTGGGATGCAGAGCCAGTACCATCTTGGGTAAGAGAAATGTTCCATGTTTGAGGTAGTTGGCAAATGCTAAGCTGCCTATGTGGCGACAGTTGTCTGGAGCTTTCCCCATCTGATTAAGGGGCAATACTGATTTGGTTGTTGTGGGCAGTTTCTCCTAGCCAGCATCACTGCCATCTTGGAAGGTGTGGCTACCTACCTTTGTTGCACAAAGAGTTGAGGGGAGCTGGCCTTGTTTGAGAGGGCACTCGAGACTTTCAGTCACCTGCTGCAGAGTGACAGGAAGAACAAAGGAAACCAAAGTTTTCCCAAACTTGCCAGAGAAGTTGAGCTTTTTGGAAGGATGGTTCCAGGTGACCTCAGCTTAGTCCTCCTTTGGAGGAAGTAAGGCAAATTGGGGAGGCTCTGGTGCATAACAAGTTATAGGGCAGGTACTGTTTCCTGGATTCAACCTCCAAGCTGCATAAAAAAGGGCACTTTGCCCTTTCCACCATCTTTCCGCGCCGCCACAATGGTGCGCATGAATGTCCTGGCTGATGCTCTCAAGAGCATCAACAATGCCGAAAAGAGAGGCAAACGCCAGGTGCTTATTAGGCCGTGCTCCAAAGTCATCGTCCGGTTTCTCACTGTGATGATGAAGCATGGTTACACTGGCGAATTTGAAATCATTGATGATCACAGAGCTGAGAAAATTGTTACGAACCTTACAGGCAGGCTAAACAAGTGTGGAGTGATCAGCCCCAGATTTGATGTGCAACTCAAAGATCTAGAAAATGGCAGAATAACCTGCTTCCATCCCGCCAGTTTGGTTTCATTGCACTGACAACCTCAGCTGGCATCACTGACCATGAAGAAGCACGACGAAAACACACAGGAGGGAAAATCCTGGGATTCTTTTTCTAGGGATGTAATACATACATTTACAAATAAAATGCCTCATGGACAAAAAAAAAAAAA
>NW_016805883.1:1043841-1050124 GCF_001698545.2 Rhinopithecus bieti | reverse complement strand
TGGCGAATTTGAAATCATTGATGATCACAGAGCTGAGAAAATTGTTGTGAACCTTACAGGCAGGCTAAACAAGTGTGGAGTGATCAGCCCCAGATTTGATGTGCAACTCAAAGATCTAGAAAAATGGCAGAATAACCTGCTTCCATCCCGCCAGTTTGGTTTCATTGCACTGACAACCTCAGCTGGCATCACTGACCATGAAGAAGCACGACGAAAACACACAGGAGGGAAAATCCTGGGATTCTTTTTCTAGGGATGTAATACATACATTTACAAATAAAATGCCTCATGGACAAAAAAAAAAAAAGGGGGGGCACTTCCAGCTGGGCGTGGTGGCTCACGCCTGTAATCCCAGCACTGTGGAAGGCTGAGGCAGGTGGATCACCTGAGGTCAGGAGTTCAAGACCAGCCTGAGCAACATGGAGAAACCCCGACTCTACTAAAAATACAAAATTAACTGGGTGTGGTGGCGCATGCCTGTAATCCCAGCTACTTGGGAGGAGGAGGCAGGAGAATCTCTCGAACCAGGGATGTGGAGGTTGCAGTGAGCCAAGATCACGCCATTGCACTCCAGCCTGGGCAACAGGAGTGAAACTCCGACTCAAAAAAAAAAGGACGGAGAGGGGTCACTTCCTTTTGAAGTTTCAGATGTATATTGGAGGGAGCAGAATTCCTTTGTGATTTCTCCCTTGATACATTGTGTCCCTAAGGTGGTCCCTGTTCTTCCTGTCTCCTGTCAGCCCCCTGGCTCAGAGGACAGCTGAGTGGAGTTGCATTTCAGTGCCCACAGATGACGGTGATGACTGAAGTGTGTTTGCTTACATGGGGAGTGAGATGATGGCTTTGGTGTCTGAGAGGATGCTAGTGCCTTGAGTGGCCAGCAGAGGGCAGTGGTTACCCATAGCTGTGACAACCATGAGGTGTGTGGTCAGTGCATCTGCATGGGCAGAACCCAAGCGGGGCTTTTGTTGGAGTGGGGAGATTCTTTTGGACTTAAGCTTTGTTCGTGGTGTATCCAGAACCAGATGGGCCAGTGCCAAGTTCAGTCAGGTTCTCAGCCTTGCAGTGAAGGAAAAGGCTAGTGACTTGTATTTCAGCCCAAAGCCTACCTGAAGTGTCAAGCTGCCAGCTCCCCTCTGCCCTCCCTGCTGCTACGTTAGCGATATCTCTGTGTGTGAACAGGTGAACCAGGCTCCAGGTTAGGACCTCTGGCCACCTGGCTCCAGGTTACATGGAGGCAAAGACCTGTCCATTGTTTCATGTGAACAAGGAGATCCCATATTTCTAGCAGCTCTCTGGTGCCCACCTGTTACCATTTCACAGAGGCAGCAGTCCCTGTGCTCCCATTCAGCTAGTCCAGTATCACTTGCCTGCCCATCTACCCTGGGCAACCAGCACATGGCTCCTTAGACCTTGAAGATGGAGGCCTGGGGACAGAAGGAGCAGAGTTGGGGGCTAGTGATAGGGCCTGGGAAATGTTCTCGTCTGTTTCAATCTACCTAATATTTTGGGGCCCTGGTCTCCCCAGTCTTCCAGCCCAACAGCTGTGAGCCTCTGGGACCACCACCCAGAAGCCAGCTGCCTCTTCATGGGGAAATCTTTGAAATTCAAGGCTTGGCCATCTGGGTATACAAATATCTCCAGATTTGCTGAGCCCACCAAGTGGCTGCACCCCAGGCAGGGCTGTGAGAATTAACTATCACTACCCCTAGATGGGGAAAGCTGCCTGGGTGCTGTTGGTACCTAGAACCCAAGCTTTTCCCCACTGATAGACTCTAAAGAGAAGGGTGTATTGAGCGCTCCACGAGTCCTGCTGTAGTGCCTAATCATGAGGGATTTTGCTGGATCCAAAGGAATCTCAACTAAGAAAGTTCCTGGAATAAGGAGGGAAGCCTTGGGTCTAGCCTCTCTAGAGGGTGGGAGCTACCTGCAGGGAAAGCTGCTGACTTATTATTATGTCAAACCCAGGGAAAGAACTGGAGCATAGGCAGTGGGCCCCCAGAATTGCTTATTCTCCCCCAGGCCTCCCTCTGGGGCTGGTTATCATGCTGCAGCAGGAGGAATGTGTTCTCTGAGTGGGAAAGGAGGCGGGTCAGGGTCAGGGCGGAAACCTGGGAATTTAGATTCCCTGCCTGCCCGTCCCTGTTAGAAGGAGGGAGCCACGGATAATGTGGCTGACAGGCCCAAGGCATGGAAGAGTTTAGGCCGGCTTGTATGTGTGTGTGCAGAAGGGGACTGCACATGTGTTCAGGAGCTTGAGAGAATTATGAGCATGTACACTCCTCAGTGTTTATGCATCAGGGTGTGATGCATAAACACGAAGGCTCTGTAGCCTTTGAAAAAGCAGGATCAGGTCTGGGTCTGAATCACAAGACCATGGGTTTTCAGTTGGCCAACAAACTTATCTGTCTTTTGCCTTGATTTTCTCATCTAGAAAATGGGCACTTGGTCCCCAGCCTGACCCATAAGCAATGCTTGGTGGAAAATGGCCTTATCAAATTAAAGGGTTGTGACTGTGGGTGCTTATGGTTCAGGGACGTAGTGGACAATGGACAATGGACTGGACAATGGACTGGACAATGAGACATCTTTCTTGGATTCCTGTACAAGCTAGAGGTTTGCCCTTCTTTGAGCTGGGCTAGCTCCTGGGACAACCAGGGACCCGGGGCAGACTGGCTGGGCCCTTTTGCAGCCTATGGCTCACATGTCCACTTGTTAAGGCCTGCAAGAGTGTGCCCACAAACAGGGTGAACAGGCAGATGGATGGACATGCCCAGCCAGCCTGTGTGTCCTTGCCCAGTATCTGTCCTGCTTACCTTGGGGGACAAAAGGGAGTCCAGTTGTCCTGCCTGGTGAATAAAACCCTGGAGTTGGGGGAGGATTTGCCTCCAGCCATGGAGGAGGGGATATGCTGTGGAAGGAGGCCAGATCTCCCCCAGCTGTTTCCCAGCCCTGTTTGAAGGGGAAGGGAGAGGGATAAATGACAAAGTGATTGTGGCACCTCCTACAGCCAGCATCTTTGCTCTCACATTCTAGGTCACAGGCCCACACCTCTCTCCCTAGTCAAAGAGAGCCTCTGTGAGGGGGTTGAAAGGTGTCTCGGATCTATAGGCAGAACTTGGGATCTGGGCACAGAGAGGTTGGGGAATTGACAAAGGTCACACAGCCAGGCAGAACTAGGGAATGCGGGGAGTCATTCTAGACAGGACCTTTAGGGGGAGCTCCCTAGCTACAAGAGATTTCCTGGAAGCCCCTGGGTGGGCCCAGGCCTGAACTGAGGAAGTGAGGGCTACAGCCCAGCTGGCCTTACACTGGAACCACAGGAGTGGCCTTTAAGGGTGTGCTGAAGGACTGACGAATCTTGGCCCTGCTCCCACACACATGCACCGCTGGGAATGGGAATGGGGAGATTGCTGAGCTCTGGGGCCAGCCATGCTTCCTGCTTTGGATTTGGAATGGGGAGAGCCTTTCTGGGGACTGTGAAACTGATGCTTCAGCTTCTCTAGGGGGAAATGGGGGAATGGAGAGGGGGACTGACAAGGGATAGTCTTTAAGGAGCTTATTTGGGAGGTTCTGGGACCCTTTGTAACTAGGTGAGTGACCTTTGGGAGGGAGGTGCTTTGTGTTCTACAGCTTTGTGAGAGTGGCAGGAAATGGGGCGGGTAGCTGTGCACACTAGTTGGGTTGCACCTGGTGAGAGATTGGGGGGGGGGTTTCCCCACCAAGGTCTCTGAGCCAGAGCTTTCAGCTGTATGAGCACAGCCTGCTGCCCCTGTGGAGGGGATTCTGGGGTAGGTGTGGTTGTACACTGGGGGAAGTGAGAATGTGGCCTCTCTGTGGGTGAGTGCAGTGCTGTGAATTGTGTTTGTAACACTTGAGTTGTGTTTCCCAGGTGTATGTGATGGCAGAACTAGTTCTGCTGCTGGGGTGAAGCAGGTTCCTGGAGGGACTAGACTAACATGGAGAGAATGATGCTAAGTAGTTGCAGTCATTATTATATAGATATGATTTAGTAGTATAGAACCAAGACCACCTGTGTGTCAAGTGCTTACCATGTGCCTGGTGCTGTGCTAAGCACATCACCTGCAGTGGCTTATTTAGTCCTGTCAGAACCCTGCAAGTTTATGCTGGTTTGCCTGGTGTTTGTTTATTGTGCCATGTTGGGTGGGTATAATTATATTCATGTTGGAGGATGGAAAACAGCTTTATCCCTCTCTTACTGGGGTGCAACTTATGGCAGCATTTGCCATACTATACTTGGACTCCTGGTCCCATCCTGTTGCCAGTATGGGCACCATTGTGTTGTACAGTGTAGAGACCCAATTTGACAATGTTCTTTGAGGTGGTGGTGATGGATGATATATGACTTTTTTGCTTTATTGTTTGACTGTTGTGCACCCAAAGTATGTAACTCCCTTCTGCTGTGTGGTTGAGACCAGCTAGTGTGTGACTCATTTTGTGTCCCGGTGATATTGTGGGTGTCTAGTGTAGGGACATCTGCTGTGGTATGGTGAACTGGTTGTGAATAGTGTGACTGTATGTCATATCATTAGGTGTGTCTGACCCTGTTGTGTCCTGTTCTGACTTGTGTCAGAGACTGTTGTGGTGTAACTCTGTGTGGTGAGCGTGCCTCCTTTGTGGTGTGGGTGGCCTATGGTGGTACTTGGTACTTCCTTGTACAAATTGTGTGTCCGTGTGACACCCACCCCCCCCAGCCGCCGTGCCCCTTTGCGGGTCTGTGTTGTTTGACCTCGGCCGCGGGTGCCCCTACCCCTGCCGGCCCCGCCGCCCCTCCCCCGCGCCGTCCGCCCGCGCCGCCCGGCGATCGATCGCCATTGATTGTCCCTGACGAGCTGCTCCACTTTCCAGCCAATGTCAGGAGGGGGGATCTCCGCCGCCCTGGCGGTGTCATTTCCACACACTCCCTGGGCTGCCGCCAGCGCGGGCGCCTGGAAGAGCCGGCCTGGATCGCCCGGAGCTCGGGCCGGACCGCCCAAACCGCGCGAGGAAGCCCCCGATGGCGTGGCCCGACCCCCGTCTGCCTGCCTGCCAGCCCTGGGCCTCTGCACCCAGGCCCCCCTTCCCAGCGCGGGTGGATGTAGTCGCCACGGGAGTTTAAGCTGGGCCGGGTATGGGGAGGGACGCTGTGTCGGGTGCGCCCAGCGCCTGCCCTGGTGGGGGCGCGGGGCTGTTTCCGGCGGGCGGAGACGCCGGCAGGCCAACTTTGCCGCGGTCCAAACAGATGCTAATGATTTTCCGGGAGGCGCCGGTTATCTCTGGCCCCAGCCGGCCGGTGTGCTGGGACTGGGCCCCCGGCACTGACACCTCCTCGCCCCCCACCCTCACTCTCGTGAGTCCCACCTAATAACCACTTGGCCCCGAGTGGATGGGCTGGATGGGCGTCGCGGGGAGTCCACAGGCTGCCCCGGGTGTCCTGGAACTTGCTGTGCGGGATTATTTGCGCCACCTCCACCCAGGATGCTACTGTCTTTCTGCGCACTTCCCAAAGCCACACACACACCCGAGCACGGGAAACAGGTTCACAGAAGCTCGGCCCAAGGTCATGCCGACCCATTCCCTGATCAGCTGAGTGGGTCACCCGCTCTGAGAGCCATCCCGTCGGAGGCTGCAGCCCCCTCGTCCCCTTCTTGCTCAGGGTCCTGAGCCAGTTTCCAGACTCCCCGGTTGGAAGTGCTGACGTGGCTCTCTGGGCAGCTGTCTGGGGCCGGGAAGCGGGGCAGATGTCACGCAGCCCAGGGGAGGAGGCGGCTCCGCGGGGAGGACAGGCTGGGCCTCAGGCCTGGCAAGACTGCCTCCTCCCCCTAGGGCCTGGCTCTGCCTGCCTGGGGCTGGGGCACAGCCATGGGCCAGGCTGACCTGCTTCCAAGTCTAGCTCCAACTCTTCAGTGTGGCTACCTGCAAGTGCTAGAGCCTTTCTGAGCCCCTTTCTCTCCTGCTAGAGAATAACAGCACCTGCTTTGAGTGGGTGTGATCCTCTAGTGAAAGTAGAGATGTGCAAAGCCCAGCCCAGTGCCGGGCACACTGTTCCTGCTCAATAAATGTCAGCTGCTATTACTGTTGTTGTCTCTGCAAGTGAGAACTTGGTGTGTCTAAATGCAAAACTGAATCCTGAGGGTGCAAGCCAGCTTCAGAGGTCATTCCAGCCAGCCTCCTGCCTCACTGCCCGTGGCCCTCTTCATTTCTCATGCCTGTCTAGCTTTGTGCCTTCTTGCTGTGCTGTCAGCCCCTCTTGGCTTTGCTTACTGCCAAGCTGACCCCCCCC
>NW_016805883.1:1034207-1043509 GCF_001698545.2 Rhinopithecus bieti | reverse complement strand
CCCCCCCCGTCTCTAATCCATGTGGTTCCCTCCTATCTGGCGGCCACATTGGGTCCCTCGAGCAGCACAGCCCCCTGGGAACAGCAATCGATGGGGCGGAACAGCCTCCCTGACAGATGGACCCACGGAGGCTGGGCTGCTTCAGCAGAGCTCCCTAGGAAACCGGAGACAGGAGCCGAGCCACCATGGCTGCCTCCTAAATAGAAATGAAAGGGAGTGGGGAGATGAGGAGGAGGAGGAGACCAGAGCTTCCAACCAGCCCCCTGGAGGGGCTGGACAGCCCCCACCCTTTTCCATAGCAAAATCCCCGTATGGGCAGGGGTCTGTAGAGTTTGCCTGGAGATGGGACTTGTGAGCCCCCACCATGCTCAGGTGAAGAGCTCTGCCAGGCTCTCCATCGTGGACACCTTTTCTAATAAGCCCAAAGGCTGGTGTGTGGGTAGGGTGTTGGGGGTGCAGGCAGGCAGTTTACCACATTCCTAGGGCCACAAAGGGCCTTGGAAGCCAGAATGGCAGAAGGGCCTTCTCTGCCTGTGGGGGTGGGAGATGATCCCTGGCCCCTGCATGTGTGGTGGGGGATGGAAAATGCCTCCTGCTGGCTTCCATACTCCCAGATCAGTCAGGGAATTCCTTCCAGGGTTTAACCTGGGATTTCTCAACCTCACACTATTGACATTTTGGGCCATTTAATTCTTTATCTTTTGCATTGTAGGATGTCAGTAATGGTAGTGACAACCAAAAATGCCTCCAGACATTGCCAAATATCCCCTGGGAGGTTCTCTAGTTTAGAACCACCAGTCTACCCTCAGGACCAGTCCCCTGGAGGGAGTAGCGAGGACCCCCATGAGGATGCCAAAGATCTGCCATAATGAGGGAGAGAGGTCTTCCAAAACAGCCTTGTCCCCTGCTGTCTCAGGCCCAGAAGGGTGGAAGATGCGGCTCCCCCCGCCCCCCACCATGGTCCCAACTGCCAGGTTGGAGCAAACCATGCTTGCCTGAGATGGCAGGGCTGTTGGCGTCACTGCTCAGCTGCGCCAGGCCTGGTGCCAACACCTCACTGCTGAGGCTACGAGTCATGGGGGCAGGGGAGCAGGCACCGTCAGTGGGCACTCGGGCTGCCTAGGTGTCCTTCTGTCTAGTCAGCTTGAGATAGGGGTAGCCAGCACAGATGACCAGCCTTCTCCCTTCCCGTGGCACCCTGGCAGTGTCTCTGCTTCCTCCCTCTAGGTCAGTTTTGGGCTGGTGTTGGGGCTGGCAGAGCTAGTGGGGGCTACTGCTACTGCCGAGCAAGAGAAAGGATTGTGGACACAGGTCCTGCCGGCCCAGCCAGCTGACAGCTGGGCCACCTGAGCACTGAGCAACTGCCCCCTCCAGGAAGGTGGGAGGGAGGAAGGCACTATGGGTTGGCTAAATGGTACAGAGTCCCCTAACTCACAGCCTTTAAACCAGGGGGTTGGGGAGGGGGCTCCCTCTGGAGACATTTTCTTCCTCTTCCTGCCCAGGAAGACAGGAGGGAAAGCACTCTAGCGCACAGTCTCACTGCTGGGAAGTTCCTGCATCTGTCTAACCTACTTCCTTTCTTTCAGCCCTATAATGGCCTGCAAGCTCTGACCCCAACAGAAACTGGGCCCAGCATTGCAGGCTTTCTGGCCAGGGTGTGCCCTCATTCCTGGGGAAGATAACTCATCCATGGGAGAAATCTCAGAATACAGCTCGATGGATTCCCGTGTGTGGGGAGGAATGAGGGTACCTCAGTGCACAGGGCTGGGGGATGGAGAGGAGCATTGCTGCCAGTTGACAGACTGCCCCAAGACACACTGAATCCTGTACCAGCCTAGGGGGTCCCAGGGCAGGGAGGAAGAAGTGACTGGGAGGTGGGCAGTGGCTTTGTAATCAGAGATGGCCTGGCGGGCTAAGGCGGCAGCTTGGGGCTGGGGTTTAAAATAGCGTCTTGGCCTGGCTAGGACCTGGCCAGGATCGAGTTCGGGTCACCCGCAAGGCAGCGTGGACACCACCATCCGGCTCGGGTTTCTTGCCTTCCTGGATGATTTGGCGGTGGAGGGGGGGGCTCACCCAGGCAGATGAATCTAAGGAAAGGAGTCCAGGTGTGGCCACTAGAGGCCCCACAGCAGGCCCTGGTCCATCTCTTTTTCCTGTGCCCTACCCCCCCCGACATGGGACAGACTTGGTCCAGCCGCATCCCAATGCCGTCCCTAAACATTTAGCACCAACTGGGACCAGGCTCTGGACGGCATGGAGATGGGTAAGGCCTTATCCCTCTCCTGAGCCCCAGGAGTGCACAGGAGAGAGAGATCAGTATGCATTGTGACCCTGTCGCTCCCATGTTTCACTGATGTCCCAGACTCACTCTGAATTGTAGGCCCGAGGAAAAAAAAAAAAACCCTCCCAAGCTGCAGCAAGAGTGGAAGGTGGAGCTTCTGGTAAGCCTTCCACCTGAGAAAATGGCTGCAGTGGGGAGGGGAAGATGTCCTCAAAAGCTAGTGATCATCCTAGAACATTTCCTAGGATGGTTCACTCCCCTAGTGTTCCCTGGAGGGAATGACCAAACAGAGTGATCTCCCCTACCCCTCACCCCTCCCACAAAGATCTCAGACAAGGTCTGAGAGTGCATTCTGGTAATTCTGTCTCCAAGTAGGGTGCCCACTTCCTCAGGCCAACTCAAGGGACAGGGAAAGGGATCAGGGGATATGAAGGGGGTGTCCCCTCTTTAGTGTTTCAAGGGAAGTAGATAGTTATAGCCCTACCATTCTCCATTATGCCATTTGAAAGAGGAAAAAAGTTACTTCCAACAATAAACAGTTCCACCTAACCACAGCCCCAGTGCTCCACTCTCCCTTGCTATAGTCTCTGGGCCCCTGGACACAGTTGCAGTCTCTGGGCAGTGGTCTCTGGGGCCTGGCAGGTAGGGATTCTCTTCACTTTCTCCTCCTTCCCCTAGATTGAGGTGGGTGACACAGGAGGCCAGCCAGCTCAGGGCCAGATCCCCTCTCTCTAGCTGGAGCAATAGCCAGCCCTCCTGATGGAGCTCACATGTATCTAAAACATCGTCTTGTATATCTTAATGATTTCTCAACAGCCCCTGATTGAAGCATGCCCAATTTAGCAATGCCGTAAGTAACTTTTTATATTTCCTTAGGGAATCATTTCACTTATGAATCTTTTCTGAATCTGCAATCTCGATTAAAAGTTGATGTTGTTTTTTCTCATCTCCTCAGCTTCTGAGATGCCTCCCTAGCGAAAAGGGTGGTAGCACCATCAATCCTCCTCATTAGTCTGTCTGGAGAATTTTTCTTGAGGGTGGAGTGGGGGACAGCAACCAAGTCTCCTCTGTGGTGGCACCTAGGGGGGTGTGACCTGGGGGAGGGCTGCCTTCGGGGAGGAGCTTGGAGAGGTTGCAGGGTGGGGGGGCATTGACTGTCTCCTGCCCACATACACTCCCCCACCTGCCCCCATCTCAGGGGCCTCTGACAGTGTCTCAGTCAGTCGGGGAGAGGGCTTGTCCAGCCCATTCTGCCTTTAGGGTGTGTCCTCACACCTGTAGCTTAGGAATTTGAGGAGAGGGCTGAACCCCATTCAAGGCTCAGCTTGATAGCACAAAACTGGACCAAATCCAAGCCCTTTCCTGTACAACTGCCATAGCCTGGGTGAATCAGTCACTCCCCTCTCAAAGCCTCAGTTTCCTTATTTGCAAAATGGGAATCAGATTTCTAAACAGATGACCTAGCATGCTGGTGAAGGGTTCACTTAACACAGTTCCTCTACAAAGGGTCCTGTCCCAATTCTGAACAGTAGTTCTTTTCCTCATCTCATTCACCTTCTAGTCCTGGTGATGCCTTTGAGGTGGAGTGAGTGGGACTGGCATAATTATTTCCAGGAGGAGAAGGGACTGGTGGGATTGGGACTTGCCCAGGGGTTGCCCCAGGAAGCCCACCCAGAGGCCTGCCTCCCCTGAGAGGCAAAGGTCAGAGATGCAGGAAGGCTGGGGGGCAGACGAGGATGATTCTGAATCTGCAATCTCGATGAAAAGTTGATCTCAAAAGAAAGCCCTCCTGCTCCCCTCCCTGTTGCTAGCTGGGGGAAGGACTTGCCCAGGTGCTGGGACCTCTGGCTCTGACCTCTAACCTTTGACTTCTGGGCTGGGATGGGCCTTCTCAGGACCAGAGTCACGACTGGGGGTGGGGCCCAGGGCATCCAGCGGCGGCTGGGCTCTGGGAGTTAACGATTTACGAGGGGCCCTTTTTTGAGGCCTCCCTCCTCCCAGGCCTGGCGGGCAACCCGTGACTGCCCAGGCGGCTAGACACAGAACCAGTCTCACCAGTTCAAAGAGCAGTTCATCCCAGGCCCACCCCCAAGCACTGTCTGAGCACCCCATTCCTTGGAGTCTGAAGGGGAGGGCAGAGTAGGGGGTGATAGCTGGGGTCTTGGGGCCCCAGGTTTGAAGAGAAAGAGACTGGGCCATTTTTGGAAGTCTCAGTGCAGGCCATTTCTGACCCTGCACTGCCCTCCAGGACCAGATTTGTAGAGAGGAGGCTGAGCCCCACCCTGCCTCCTCCAGCAGGCCTCCTCCACACCACCACACCCTAGCCTGCAGGCTTTGGGTCGGGCAGGGCACTTTCAGGGCAGGCTGGCTTCTCCTGCCCAGGGCACCCCTCCTCCAGGTGTAGGGCTCCAGATTGGGACACTGTGCCCTCTGCCTCCCCTAAAGCCCCATTCAGTTACCTCCCCACCTCTCAGCAATGCTCTCCCTCCCTCTTCCTGAAACGGGGCAGGGAGGCTGGAGCCACAGCTTTGGCCTCTGGGAGCACTCAGTCCCACTCCCATAGGACACAGTTGAACCATGATTATGCCTAGAGAAGCCAAGGGTTATTGTCAGGGGCACGAGAGCCCCCAAACTGTCCCTCTCCCCATCAATATCCCATATACAGGCGGAGTTCCCTGTGCCTGCCTGAGAACAGGGCTGTTTTTGGTTGTCTATGGCACATGTGTAGCTGTGTCTGGGCAATGGGAAATATGACTTGCTTCCTGCTCTCTCTCAGCCTCTGTCCCCAGAGTCATTTTGTTCTGGGGCTGGAGAATCCCTTCTGTCCTCATCCTTTCCACTCTGTTTACACAGGTCAAGGCCAGGCATCAGCCACCAAACTGTATTCTCAGGAATGGGCAAGCCTGGGTTACTTGAGAGACCTGGCTTTTTGAATTTTCATTTCACAGCTCTCTGCTCCTTCGGAGGTCATGGGGGTGGGGTGGGGAGGACCTAAAGTCCAGCGGTCAGTGCATAAGGGCCCAGACCCAAAGGCTGGGGGCCACAGTCTGGTGTGGTTAGGCTCCTCCCTGCCTCTGCCTGTGTGTGTACCCCCAAGCCTGCCCTGGGATTTTGGCTGAGGTCACAGTCCAGCATGACCCCACTGAACACTATCCTGTGCCCTGCCCCAGCAGGCAGGGTTTCAAATGCCCTTGCTCCCATCCTTTGTGATACAGGTGACAGAACTGGTACCCAAAGAAGGGTAAACCTTAGACCGAGTTCCAGATTGGCCATCTTTATTGGAGACCCTAACTCCCACACTGTTCTTCATGTGTCCATTTCCAGTCACTGGATGTTTAATCAATGACAGATATTAGCAGATAAATGGCAGTCATGAAAAATGCCTCAGAAAAAGCATGGATTGAAATCCTGGTTTTGGTACTTTGTAACCTCACACGGGTGTCCAAGCCTGTGGATTTAATAAGCCTATGTTCAAAAAGCAATTAGCATGGTCCCTGACAAGCAAGAGCTCAGAAAGATTCTGGCTACAATTGTTATTACTGGTATCTCTTTGGAGGCCAAGCTTCAGGCCCAAGGCAGGTAGGGGACTCCTCCTTACCTTCAAAGCATTTTCATGGCGGGAGGTCGTGGCAAGGGAACAAATAGTGAGATGAGCAAATAAAAGCTATTTCTGTGCCCTGTGGTCACTGTGGCCATAGGAGAGGTCCCAAAGCCAGATGAGGGACCCAAAGCCAGGCCGCATGCAGTGCATGCACTGCAAAAAGGCACCTAGCAAAGGGAGCTAGGAAGCTGAAAGGCAGTCTGTACCTCCTTCGTGGTTTCCTGTATCTGCCAAAAGTGGGTACCTTTTTCTGATTTGCACAAAGGCTAGTGGTGGCCCTGTAGGTATGGCCCAAACTCAGGCTGGAAGTGGCAGTCTGAGACGCTTCCCAGGTGATATGTGCTCCTAGTCTTCCATGAGGAGTTCATGAGCTGAGCTTGATGAGGCCTATCTTAGCAGAGGGAATGGTACATGCAAAGCTCTGGGAACCTGGAGAGGAGTCTTAGGGTGTCAGGGAACTGCCAGTGTTAGATGGCATTGGTCAGCAGGGCCTGGTGGGGAAGAGGGCCAGTTAGGGAAGCCAGGCTGAGTAGGGTAGTCTGTGAGGAACCACTGCAGGATGTGAAGCAGATGAGCCTCACTGGAGGCTGTGGAAAGCCTCCCTAGAACAGCACATGGCCTCAGGGTTCGAGAACAGCTCTGATGCCAATTTCATTTCAGTTTCCTCATCTGAATAAAGGGGATGACATTATTGCAGGGGCTGCTATAAGGACTAAATGAGATAAGGTACCTTAACTGTTTAGCACAATGCCCTGCTCAGGGTAAGGGTTGCACAAATACCAGCCATGGGTGTTATCAGCAGGATCCAGGAGAGCACAATCCAGGATCCCGGGCGGATACACCCCTCCCTAGAAGACAAGGCTGGCGATGCAGGGGCCATCTCCCCCAGCGGTGCTGGAGACTGAAGGAACTTCTTCCTGACTTGAAGGCTGATTGTTTCAAAAAACTCAGCAAAAAGTTTAATAGCAAGGTGAGACTTCAATACTCCTTTTTGAGGTAGGGAGAGGTGGGAGAATAGTGAACCAGGCTTCCCTTCTTCTTGGAGAAGGGGGCTGTGTTGGGGACAGTCTCACCCAAGGGCAGAGACCCTCATCCCATCCTTCCTGGATGTCCCCCACTTGTCTCATTGGCATCTGTGGTGGAGAGTTCTTTGTGGATGGCTTGCACATGACATTTTCTGTTTCTGTAACACTTTCTGTGTGGACAATTCTGCCCTTTTCCTCTGTGGCTCCCACATGGGTTGGATAGGTGAGAGTCTAGGTCTCCCTCCCGAGGTGTTAATTTCCAGCAAGGGAAAACTCCAAGATCCACCCTCTAAACTGGGCCAGACATGTCAACACCCCTTCCCTGCGGAAGCCATCACCACTGGGACCACCTGGCCTTCCTCAATTGCAGCCTGTGGCTCCTTGACCTTTGCCCGCCTGAGTTGGGGTGGGGTGGGGTGTGAGTCTCAAAAAAAAGTGGGTAATAGCAATTCCCTAAAGTGGAATTACTACCCACCCTCCCCTATGGACCCCAGCATAAAGCTTTTTGGGGGGTGTGCATGACCTGACTCTGTACTGACCTTAGGCTTCAGGAGATCTGTGGCATAGAGTTTCACTTCATGGATCCTAACCCTCTGAGACCTGCTGCTGACTCCCAGGGAACAGGTCCTCCCTCACAGTCTGTGCCTCAGCTTCCCCAGAAAAGGCAGATGGAGGTGGGTTAAATGCTTGGAGATCCTACACCTGGGATTTTGCTTCCTTTTTCCTTGCACCGTCAGTGCCCAACACAGTGCCTGATACTCACACTGAGGCCCAGAATACCCATCTTTAAGCAGTTTAGAAGTGATCTTCTGGGGGTGATGGGCATCTTAAAACGGTTTCCATAGCAGGCACCTTACTTTTACTCACATGGCATGTTTGTTTGGAGGGAGGCATTAAAAGGGCTGCTGTGAGGAGGAGAGAAACTAAACACCTCCCCAAGGGAGCCATTTCTTGGCATAGTAGTTAAGGGAGACCACTTCTCAGCATTCGGAAGGAACTGGTTGGGAGCAGGTGTCCACGATGTCTGGGGAAGGGTCACTTCATGTGGTCTTGGATATCAGGAGTGGGAGAGAGGCAACACATTCCAGATGAGTTCTGCCCTTTAACACCTCCCCCCCCACACCACTCCGGCTGGGTCAAGGCCCCAAGGCCACATATAGAAGGCGTGGAAGGTGGGCACCAGCTGCTGCTGCTGCCAGGAGATCCATGCTCCACAGCCCTCGCGCCAGCCTCGGAGACAGCCAGGCTGCGCAGAGCAGAGGAGAGGAAGCAGCGAGGTGGGAGACAGTTTCGCTTCTCCCACCGAGGCCGCGCCTGTGGCTGCAGGCGCCCGGATCTCCTCAGTTAACTCCCTGTTATCTGGGCCCCAATCGATCTCAGGCTGTAACGTTTAACCCTAGGCTGACTTCCCCAACTGGTCCTCCCCCTCTCCCTCCCCTGCTCGGGTCTGGGGACCGCGTTTTCTTCGCCTCGCAGATGAAAGTCGGCTTTGCACAAACACGCCCCCACGAATCCCAAAGAATTGAAGAAAACTTCCACTTTGGGATTATATGCAGTTGGGATTATATGAGCCCGGGGCTTGCACCATGGGTACGTGAGGTGAAGACATCTGCAGCAGCAGAGTTAGCCCAAGATGGGCAGACGAAGGGGGGGCAATGATGGAGTGAAAGCGGGATATGTGGGTCCAACTCTGTCCCCACTGGAAGCCGACTCTGGCAAGGCTGAGTTTTCCTTCTGTCTTTCAACAGCGCTGCTGTTCCAAGCATTGTTTCGGGTTTTGAGTGCGTAGGCCATGGTCTCAAGGTACCAAATGTACGTAGTCGTTTTAGCCCCGGGACTCAAGAGTTGAGGCTGGTGCTTGCCTAAGAGACAAACTATCCTTTCTCGGATCAGTTTCCTCATCTGAGAAATGGGAACGGGAATCTCCGCCCCTTTTCTCCCGGGGCCCTAGTGCCCACTGAATCCATTAAGGTGCTCTTGGAAGGGTGGGGTCTTGGAACCCGCGTCTCCCTCCCAAGAGCCCTAGGCTAGGAATCTCTGGCCCGCCGCGCACCTGAGCTGGGGGGCGCGGCCAAATTCTCCCTCCCGGTCCTCGAAGCTTCTGGCCCCGCTGAAGAGGGCACAGAAAGATAGATTTCCCCGGAGGTGCGTCTCTAAACCCAGGCCCCCCCCCCAAAGGGGGGGGGGCGTCCTTTTTTTTTTTTTTTTTTTTTTGTAAAGTTGGGGGAAATAGGCGAAGACAGGGCGCGCCAGGGAGCTGAGCCTGGGTGGACCGCGTCAGGGCGCGGGGAGCTCGAGGCGCAGCGGCTGCAGCTCCGGCCTCAGAGCCCGCGGCGTCCAAGTGGCCCGAGCTGCGCTGGGAGGGAGGCGGCGGTAGGAGGGAAGTGAGCCGAGG
>NW_016805883.1:1025295-1033652 GCF_001698545.2 Rhinopithecus bieti | reverse complement strand
CGACTCCGGCTCCGGACCCGGGCACTGCTGGCTGCTGGAGCGGAGCGCACCGCGGCGGCGGTGCCCAGAGCGGAGCGCAGCTCCCTGCCCCGCCCCTCCCCCTCGGCCTCGCGGCGACGGCGGCGGTGGCGGCTTGGACGACTCGGAGAGCCGGTAGGTGTCGGGCCACGGCCCTCCCTCGACCCCCCCGGAGGCCGGCCCCCTCCCCTTCCCCGCCTACCTCCCTCTCCTCCCCCGGGGTTCGGTGCGCGGCCGGGGCCGGAGTTCGCTGCAAGTCGGCGGAAAGTTTGGCTGCGCGGGTTCCCCCTAAGTTCAGGTGCGGAGAGCCGGGGACGGGGAAGGAGGGGTCCGTGTTTGGGAGGGGCGGGGGGGCGCCCGCAGCATGAGCCGCGGTGCTCGGGAGCCTGGGAGACCTAGCGCCGGTGATCGCTCGGTGGCCGCTGCTATACCCAAGCCTCCCTAAGCCGCAGTATGCTCGGTCGCAGATCACTGAGTTCAGACAAAAAGAGGGGTTTTAGGGTCTGGGACGGCGGCTTGGGCGCCGTGGAGTGGGGCTGGGACGCTCCCTGCGGGGTGCCGCCCCCCCCCCCACTACTCCAGCTCTCCGGCGCTGGGGCGGCGGGCGCCCGGGGTCCTCACCTCTTGGCGTTGGGCGGGCGCTCAGCCTGCGTGGGAGGCTGCTTGTAGATCTCTGGCGCGCACTCCCCCCCATCAGACCCCACTCGCAGCCCTGTGTTGAGGGGCGACGTTAACTGCTCTGGGCGCCCTCGACCACGCGTGACTGAGCCTCCCCCACCACTTGGAAGAGGCGGCGGCTACTTCTGCATTTCTCCTCCGGCTCCTCGCCCCCGCCGCCCGCGGGGTGCCCAGCAGGCTGATGAAGTTTGACCTTTTTTTTTTCCATCAAAGTACCCCATCACCACGGTGCCCCGCGGCCCCTCCCTCCCTTCCCTGCCTTGGGGAGTTTTTGGGGCTATCTCCCGAGCCCCGCGTGGGCCAAGCAGCATGCAGAGCCTGGGAGGGAGAATGGGGGTGTTCCTCTAGCTGCAGAACTGTCGGGGGACGTACGTCCCAGGCGCCTGCCACGCTGCTCCGGCCCCAAATTTACCCCTGAAGTTCGACCTGAGCCCCCCTCCCCTTCGCATCCCCGGAGCGGAGTGAGGGGCTGAACCGCCGCGAGAGGAATGTGTTAATTTTCTGGCTGGGGGAAGTTGTCCTCGCCCGGAATGGGCTGCTTTCCGGCGGGGAGCGCGGGGTGCGCCTGGCTTTGTTTATTTGTAGGATCGACGGAAAGTGAGTGACCCCGGTTTTTAAATCAGGGGCCACCTTCGGGACCTGTCAGAAGAGCTGAAGTGCCCAAAGTGGGAGCAAGATCTCTTTTTATTCTTTAATCCCCCCCGGGAATCGGAAGGGGTGTGCGGAGTTGGACTGGTGCCTCGGGCTGCAAGGAAGCACCAGTAAATTTGGGGGGTTCTGTAGTGACTCATTCGGAAAGACCCGCTCCCTGAAGTCTCCCGCGACAGGGGTCTGAAGGTTTGGCAACCGCGCCCTACTTTGCCCCCTGGACCTTGGGTGGTCTGAGAGAGTCGCGTCTTCGGATCGGGGCTGGGGGGAGGGGAGCTAAGGGGGTGGCCGGCGGACCAGACTCCTGACCCCCGCCTTTCCCCGCGCGACGGGCGCTATTTGGAGCCCTTGGATTTGTGGTGGGCCCTGTCCCCGCCCCCCGCATTTTCTTTGGAAGCGTTGGGGAGGGGGCGTGTGTGCTATCGCTGGGCCCTCGCCCCCGCCGGAGCCGCCCCAGGGCCGCAGGCAAACAGAGTCCCTTTCAAGTTTTCCGCTGGGGCCGCCTGGCGGGGGCTGCGAGCGTAGTCGCTGCGGACTGGTTTGGAGCGCGATTTGAACGCCCGGCGCCACCTCAGCTGCCCCAGCCCGCGGGGTGGGGGGCGTCTGTCCTTTGCAGTTGGGAGTATTTAAATTGGACGTTTTGGGGGGCCTCTGGCCTAAGCTTCACCTAGTCGCCCTCCTGAAAGACGCCCGTGCCTTGGTTTCCAACCGCCACTAGAAAACCGGGAACTGAGACCGAAGCCCCCTCTAAACCCCTTTCTGAGAGCCGTGCGGGGAGACTCAGGCCGGCGGGCTACCTACCCGTAACTGCGTATTGTTGATTTAGCAGTTTCCCTAGATGAGAGTCAGGCTGGAGCTTGGGGGGTGGGGAGTGGCTCGCTCTGCAGCTGTCACCCCCCTCCCAGAACGGAAATTGTCCTCTCCTTGGGGAGGAGGGAGAGGGGGTGACGGTTTGATTTTTGCCCTGGGAAGAGATGGGAACAGCTGAGGGAGGTTGGCCTCTGAGTTCCCAGCCAGCCCTTGGAACTTGGGTAGAACCCCCTACCCCTCATCCTCGCAGGAGCTGGGTCTCCCAGGGACGTCCCTAGTCAGCCTTGGCCTCCCTCTCCATGCCACCTCCCTTTCCAAGGTGAGCTTCTGCAGAAGACAGACCCTTGGCAGGCTGGCTGTCGGGTTGGTGCCTTATTTATGTGTGTATCTGGTCCTGGCTGTTTTCGCCGCTCAGCAGGTGACCCTGGCCAGGGCCTCCTATCTCTCCCGCGACAGAGCCTGTTGACTTACCCGAGGGCCAGTGGCCTCGTCTTTATCACGTGAGGCCTGGAATGTCCACCCGGCTGGGCTGGGCTGGGGTGGGTGGAGGAAGGGGAGGGGAGGATTCTACATCCAGGGCCCCGGCCAGCAAAGGCCCATGTTCCAAGGGTTCCCACTGTGACCCTAAACTCTTGCTGCCCCTTTCCAGGTCTGCCTGCCTCCTACCCATTTGGCACATGTGAAACTGGGACCCATAGGAGTGTGGGGGCAGGCTTGTATCTGGGTGAAGAAACAAGTCCAGGGGAATGAAATACCCTGCTTTCTTTAGGACTGACTGCACCTTGTTGTTTATGGGAGGATGGAATGGAGGGGGTCTTGCTAGGAGGGAGAGAGGGATGTAGACTGGGCTGACTTTCCAGGTTGCAGGATAGGGTGGAGAAATGAGGGAATACAGGTGAGCCAGACCCAAGCCTGGGTTCCTAGAGCCCCTGTCTGGTGGCTTGACGATTTAGTCCAAATTAGCAAGCATGATGCTCTGGGGCATGCTCTAATTGAACAAGGATGGGGGGTTCACACATTGTTATTACTGTTATTATTGCCCACTCTTTATATGTTATTCATTTGTTGGCCCAATATGTTTGTATTGAGCACCTACTGTGTATCAAACCCCACCCTTCTGGTGGTGCACAAATGAATCACTGCTCCAGCTCTGGAGGCAGGCCCAGGATAGAAGCTCCGCCCCCTTTCCCCGCCCTCTGGGGCCCTGATTGGGGCTTTCCTTCTTTCCTTTTTTCTGGGACTCTCCCTCTCTTACCCCCACCACCTGGTCCCATCCTAGCTGCTTGTGTGTGTGTGTGTGTGTGTGTGTGTGTGTGTGTGTGTGTGTGTGTGTGACTGTGTATGTGTGTGAAGTGTCCTTGATTAAGTGTATTAATAGTTAAACTCTCACTCATAGCTGGAACTCACCAGACCACAAAAAACCTCCCCCGTTACTCACGCGCTACTGCCCAACAAGAATATCCCACTAAAGTTTTTTCCTGCTTTCTCTTACTTCCCCCTCACCTCCCCCCAACGCTGAGCCCACCCTTCCTGGATTCGAGCAATGAGAAAGGACTGCCCCCTCAAAGACCCAGGAATCTCCAACCCTCCACCTGCCCCCTAAAGCCAGAGGCAGTGTCAGCTGACAGAGATGAGGCTGTGTGGCACTAGTCTGTTGCTCTGGGATGTGGGAATCTGGGTGATGTGTGCTTATGACTCAAGACGTGTGTCTCTAAGTCGTGTGTCTGTATTTGTGAATCTCTGTGTTGAATGTCTTTCTCAGGGTGACTTCTCAGAGTCTGAACATACATGGATTTATGAATCAGGGCATGTCTGTCTGTCCTGATCTAGAAGTGTGTGGATCTGTAGTGTATGTGTACATGTGTGTTTGTGAATCTGAGATTGTATTTCTGAAGACTGGCTATGTCCCTGTGAATCTGGGAATGAATATATTCTGAGTTGTGTGTGCTTGGAATTTTGGAGAGTTTGGATTTGTGATTTGTGTGTATCTGTGTGCTTTGTATATGCTTATAAATCTGGGGGATCTGACTGAGTAGAGTGTGTCTGAATTGTGAATGTGGGAGTGGGCCTGTCTGTGCTGTATGGACAGTGGTTTCTCTCTGTCTGTGGCGGTGGCGGCTGGCTATGTTTTCCTTTCTCTTTCTGTATCTCTGTCTTACTGAATCTCCCCCTCTGGTTGTTTGTGGCCCTGAATGTGTGTGTGTAGAATTGAACCTCTCACACCCAGTCCTTCCTGCTGCAACCCCTACAGCCCTTCCCTCCCCAGCAGTAACTGGGCAGCCTCCCCGTCTGCCTGCCTGCTGGGAGTTTTGGAAGCCGCAGAGGGAGACAGGCTGGGGCCGGGGTGACAGCATGTATCCACGGCAATGGCAGCATGTGATTATGGGAATAAAAGGATTTTAAGGTCATGGGTGGGTTTTCTTGAGGGAGGGGTTGTGCCCCCACAACCCACCATTTGGTGGAGCCAGTAGCAGCAAAGGGCCGGCCTGTGTGTCTCCAGGCTGGGAAGCTTGCCCCTATGCAGGTGAATGTGGATATGTGGGGCTTACCTGGGAGTGTGAGCACATGCTTGCACACGTATGAATGGAGCCTGTGAGAGCATGTGAGTCTGGCTGCCAACTCCCCAGATGAGAGTCCATAGACTTGTTCCCTGGGGGAGGATTCCCAGGAAAACTTCTTGCTTCTGGGTATCACGTGGAGCTGGAACCTTGCAGTCCTCTATATGTTGAGAAGCAGTCTGGTCCCAACCTTTGCCTGTACCCATACTCCCAACCCCAAGTCTCATGTCTCTGGCCAGAGACTGGCTGGGCCAAGTCACCTGGGCCAGGCCACATCTTGGGGTGTCAGTGCCCCTGGCCCCGCTCCAGCCCCTGTAATTGCATTCTGCCGCCTAATCCCCCGCCAGCTCAATTAGATCGCAAATTCTTCTTCATTTCCTGCCTCTGATGCTGGCCTCCCTCTGGGCTCACAGGGCCTAGGAGGGAGGGAGGGGATCCTGCCCCATCTTTCACAGCACTGGGGGCTCTGAAGAGGTGATTAGTTCCAGGCACTCTGGCCCCGGAGCACAGGTTAGAACCCTGGGGACCAACAACACAGGGCTCCACTGACCCTTTTTGGTTCAGCCTCAGTATCCTCACACTGGGGCAGGGCTGGTGTTACCTGGTTCAGGGGCTCTGGGTAGACCAAGCAAATCACTCTAGCCAGGACCCTAGCTTGCACCCTCACCTGGAGCTCCTACAGGCTCTGTGCCTCTCCCATCCTCAAAACAGTTGCCATCTCCCCAACCCCCACAGCAGTTGTGACCTTGTTTTTGACCTTTTCTGGGTATCCCTTGTCGGAGCCAATTGAACCACTGAGCTCCACTCCTACCAGGTCCTCCTAACCCCCACCCAAACAAGTGTGTATGAGCAGTGGCTCTAGAGTCCATCAGATCTGACTCCAAATCCTGGCCATGTCACTGCCTAGCTGGATGTATGACATTTGGGCCAGTTGTGTTATCTCTACAAACCTCAGTTTCCTAATCTCTGAAATTGGACAGTAAAAGAATGCCTGCCTCACAAGGTCATTTTCAGATGGACACAGATGGTTGCATAGTGCCTGGCAGGGGGAGGTGCTCACCTACAATCTGTATTCAGTAAACACTGGCTTTTATAGAGACAAGGAATGCATGTCCCCCATGAATCCTAAGAAAATAGCATGTGGCTCACACCTAGCACTTCTGTCTCCATTCTGCTGATTACCAGATGTGTGACCATGGGTGCTTCACTTTGTCTGACTTTCTCTTCCCTATCTGTAAAATGGGACTGATAATAGGACAGACCCCATGGGGCACATGGTAGCCTTGTCTGGGATGATGCATGCAGATTCTTGGCCTCAGTATGTTTTCAAGGTGTTATTTGCCTTCTTTCTTTCCTCACACCAAGCCTAGGGTGGGGTGGAGCTGGTGAAGACACAGGCTCAGGGACAAGGGGACTGACCAAGGTCGTTCAGCTAGTAATAGGGCCAGGCTGGGGTAGGGTGCGAGGGCTGGGGCGTGACCTGCTGGCTCAGCTGAGCTGTGAGGCCGTCATCCTTCCCTGCAGGTCACTGTGGAAAGTGGTGGCTTGGCTGATTTTTCCTGGGAAGGAGAAGCTGGATGTCTCCCGCTCCTTCCCCAGGAGGTGCCATGGCAGCGGCTATGTTGACAGGCCTCCTGGCTTTCTTGATAGGGTGGCTGGCAGCTCTGGAAGGCCGGCTGTGCCCAGATCAGCCCGAGGGAAGAGGGAACCGCAGAGGTCTCCCTGCCATCACTAATCCCCACGGCCCCTCCCACCCTCAGCCTGTCCCTCCATCTCAGGAGACTGGCTATGATGGAGGTGGTGGAGAGACAGGCCAGAGGTGGGGCAGCCCTCCACCTCAGGGTCCCCCATCGCTCCCAGCTAGTCTCCTGCTTCCTATGACCTCTGTCACTCACTGGCCTAGCTGTTTAATATTTCATGGCCCTTCAAGCCGGCCCCCTGCCCCAGCCCACACAGCCCCCTTTGTCTCTGCCTGCCACCCGCCCCCGGGGCATCCCTGCTGCTGAATTACTGACCCAGTGGCTGCCTCTGCCCTAACTGTCCCCCACTGTGCCTGCCCCTGACACTTTCCCTGTCTCTCCTGACCTACCTCCCCCACACCTCTCCTTGTGACACCCTTCATCTCTTCGGGATTCTCTCCCCTTCGCTGACATCTCTGACCATCTCCCTGCCCTTTTCCTCCATTTTCCTCTTTTGTTGGCTTCCTCCTTCCCAGTGGAACAGAAACTGCGGCAACTGGTCCGCCTGCCTGTCCACCCCCCCACCCCTGTCCATCCCTTCCTGCCCCTCCCCACCGGCTGTGCCGGCCGGCCGTGAGAGCTGGTTTTATTTATTTTTCTGTTTGTTTGGGAAGAGGGCAGTGGCGGCTCTGGGCCCTGGCTGCTGCGCTCTGCTTAGAGCAGCGGGCAGGCGGGCCTCACTGGCCTCCCAGGAATGTGGCCGGGACGCCCCAGCTATATTTACTCCCCTCCAGCTGCCGGCCCCAGCAGGGCAGAGCCAGGCCTGCCTGGTGGCCCCCGGGGAGCCCTGTACCCACCCTCCCCTGTCTGGCAGACCCCACATCGCCCTTGGACCCAGCACTCCCTCCCTCGCCTGTGACCTTTTCTGACCTCCTCAGACGTGCCCAGCCTTCCAGCAGGAACACTTGTGTGCCATGCCAGTACGGGCGTAATGTTCGGGCACTGGGGGCCTGGGTTCCTGTGGGGCAACACCTAGTGGCCCCTATACCCCCAAGTAGGTACCTAGGCTGGGCCGGTAATCCGATGAAAAGCATGTTTCCAGGCCTCTCTCCATGGACCTGGCCCCTGCTCTTGCCACAGTCCCTTCAGCTCTGCTGTGATCACTGGCAGGGGTGATGTCAGGTGGGGACCTGAGTGGGCTTGAGTGACTGGGCTTCTGGCATCATTGGATCCCCAGGTCTCTCACACAGGCATACATACGTATGTGTAACACACCTAACTGCTTATACACACACACGTGTGTGCAGAAAGACACACTCACCCATGAAAACATGCTGGCTTATACCTTCCTTGGAGGCAGGGCCATGCCTCCTGTCATTGATCCCCTCATTCATCAGATGCTTATTGGGGCTTTTTGAGCCTGCTCCTTGCCAGCCTTGCAATGGGATATGGCAGTGATTCTTCTTGTACCCCCAGTGCCTGGCACCAAATTAAGTGTTTGAAGAACTTTAGCTGCTGCTGTAATCAGTTGCGGCCCCCAACTGTTAACTGCTGTTTTTTTTTTTTTTTTTTTTTTGAGACGGAGTCTCGCTCTGTCGCCCAGGCTGGAGTGCAGTGGCCGGATCTCAGCTCACTGCAAGCTCCGCCTCCCGGGTTTACGCCATTCTCCTGCCTCAGCCTCCTGAGTAGCTGGGACTACAGGCGCCCACCACCTCGCCCGGCTAATTTTTTGTATTTTCAGTAGAGACGGGGTTTCACCGTGTTAGCCAGGATGGTCTCGATCTCCTGACCTCGTGATCCGCCCGTCTCGGCCTCCCAAAGTGCTGGGATTACAGGCTTGAGCCACCGCACCCGGCCTGTTTTGTTATTGTTTTGTTTTGTTTTGAGATGGAGTCTCACTCCGTCACCCAGGCTGGAGTGCAATGGCACCATCTCGGCTCACTGCAACCCCGCCTCCTGGGTTCAG
>NW_016805883.1:1006721-1025045 GCF_001698545.2 Rhinopithecus bieti | reverse complement strand
GTGCTGGGATTACAGGCTTGAGCCACCGCACCCGGCCTGTTTTGTTATTGTTTTGTTTTGTTTTGAGATGGAGTCTCACTCCGTCACCCAGGCTGGAGTGCAATGGCACCATCTCGGCTCACTGCAACCCCCGCCTCCTGGGTTCAGGCAGTTCTCCTGCCTCAGCCTCCAGAGTAGCTGGGATTACAGGCGCGCGCCACCACGCCCGCCTAATTTTTGTATTTTTAGTAGACACGGGGTTTCTCCGTGTTGGCCAGGCTGGTCTCGAACTCCTGATCTCAAGTGATTTACCTGCCTCGGCCTCCCGAAGTGCTGGGATTATAGGCGTGAGCCACCGCGCCGGCCAACTACTATTGTTAGAATAGATTGTAACAAAGCCAGTGATAATGGGTAGCCCCACAAAAGTCCTCTCTGTGGCAGGCACCATGTTAACAGCTTTCTGACTTTCACCTTTTTTCATCCCCGCAGTAGCCTCTGGTGACATGAGCCCATACCTGGGACAGATGTGTGTTGTTAGCATCCCCATATACAGATGAGGAAACTGAGGCCTTGGGAGTTTGTGGCTTGCCACTGCCTAGTGGGATGGAGTCCTGGCAGAGCCCTTGACAGGCTGTTGGCCTTTGTGTGCTGCTTCCTGAACCTTCTACACTACCTGGCACACAGAAGGGACTCCTTAAATGCTTGCTGGGCACAGGCCTTGCTCTTTCCTCTTTGAGGCCCCCATAACCCTTGGCAATGGGCCATATGTGGTGGGGAGATGGGCTGATAGGCTAGTTGGGTGGATAAAAGTGGATGAATGAATGACTGGATGACTTGGTGGTGAGGATGAGTACTGTCAGGGGACACTGGGATGGGAGTGTGCTGGTGGACAGGCTGGCATGTGGAGACGCACTGGCCCTGTGGAGGATTCTGGGAAGCAAGGTGGGGGCAAGGCGGAGAGATGTGGCCAGAGAGCAATAGGCTGCTGAGCCAAGCCAGTGGGGCAGGTCCTATCTTCTTCATCGACCACAATTTTTCCATCTGTCAGATGGGCTTGGGAGCCTTTGCCCTGGCTGGCTGCCGGCTGGCCTGGGCTGGGACTGGCCTGGGAGGTGAGGGGACTGTGGTGGGAAGGAGGAAACAGTGGGTGGTGAAGACAGGAAGATAAAGCGTGGAGCTTGGCTTGGAACCTGAGAAGCAGAGAGACCAGCCCTGACCTGACGCCCGCCCTCCCTCCCTCCTGGCCACAGGATGGGGTGCAGGCATGCCAACCCCCCGCCACCCACTCTCTCTGGTGCGGGCTGACTTCCTGACATCTGTGGCATTAGTGGCTGTGTGTGCCAGGAGGAGGTGGCCTGTCCCCTAGGACTAGACCAGTTTCTGTCCAGGCCAGGGGCCCCACACAGCTTCATGCCAGTTCCTGCTGACTCTGATGAGAGAGACCCAGCCCCTCTTCTGCCTGGCCCACCTCCCCCAGAGCTAGATGGGAAATTAGTTAACTGGGCTCATAGCAGTAGGCAGAAGTGGACCTGGCCCCCTTTCTTCCTGGGGGTGTCAGATCTTGGTGACCTAGAATTTCTTAGTCATGGAGTCTAGAATTATAGAATGCTTGGAATGGAGGCATTTTTCAAGTCAGGATTCTTGTTGGGATTCTGGAGTCATAGAACCATGGATTTTGCTGCTAGAAGGAAGTATAAATGGTCATGTTTCAGTCTTCTTGTTTGATGCTAGGAGACATTAAAGCTTTAGGGGTCAGGCTGCCCTGAGGTCACAGGGCCTGGTGCCCTCAGGTGACATGAGCCCATACCTGGGACAGAAGTGCCTGTTCTGCCCCTAGCCAGCCCCTCTCTGGAACTCTAGCCGGCGTGGAGAGTGGGCTGTGGGCCCAGTCAGGCAGTGAGGGGATGTGGCTGGCCCACAGGCACAGGAGGGGTCCTCACGGCGGTGCCCGCCGCCCGCTGCCCACGCTTCCCGAGGCACCAGCATGAGGAGGAAATGCAGGCTGTTGCTTCCAGCAACAGCCGGCAGGGCCGGGCGGCTTCCCAGCTCCCCCTCTGACTCATGGCCGCCTGCAGCTCCCCCTCCCTTGGGGTCCTCAGCAGCCCCATCTGTGCAATGGGGAGAGGAGGCTTTATTCAAGGTCTAACATCACCATGACAATACCTTGGGATTGTTTTCAGGACCACTGCTGAGCTGTGGGAGAGTTAGGATTGTCATCTAGAGCAGCCTAACTGGGCATTTGAACCCAGAACACTGAGAGGTTCTGTTTGGAGTCATCCTAATGCCTCCAGAAGCCTGGGAGGGCTCAATTGGCTCCCGAGGCAGAAAGTGTGTTGGGAGGCAAAGGAATAGCGAAGGGACCTGCAGTCAGCCCCTTTCAGGAAGAGCACAGTGGGGGAGGCCTGGCTCTCTGGGCTCTCCCCTGACCTTGGTTTGCCTATCTGCAGAATGGAGGTTGTTACCCATGAGGTCATTCATTCAGTGCCCGTGCTGTGCCTAGATGCTGGGGCTAGTGGCAGATTGGCCGGGAGGGGAGGATTAGGATTCCTCTGCTGTAGACGTGGGGTGGGGGTGTGATTTGGTGACTCCCAGGGAAGGACTGAGGTGGGGGGAGGTAAGGAGCCAGCCAGTGAGGCGTAGTGTCCAGCGGAGAATCCCAGCTGTTGTCAGGAAGTGTTTCCTCCACTGGTTTCCTGGGAGGGAGATGAGGCTAGCAGGAAGGAGGGCAGTGGGGACAAATAAGGCCCCCAGCCAGTCCAAGTGGAGACATCCCAAGCTTGGCAGCTGGGCGGGTGTGCCCTGCACACTGCAGGAGGGCTGGAATGCACCCCTCATGCTCTGAGGCTGGGCCTATGCTGGGGGGCTGGGACTGCCAAGAGGGGCTGGGCCCTGATCCAGATTTCAAAGCCTTCCCTAGGGGCCTTGTGGTGCCCTCTGCCCTGTCCTGAGCTGCCGCCGCGGGGGTGGCAGATGCTGTTTCATCGGCCGAGGCAAGTGGGAGGCCTCCGGAAGGTCCTCCTGGGAAGTTCCGGGGGGCAACAGGGGTGTCGGGGGGGCAGCGGGGGTGTCGGCAGCTGCTGCCCCTCCTGGGCTGGCTCTCTGTGGCCTCCCAGGTCCCTCAGGCCCCAGGGGATGGGGGTGGTGCTTCTGCATTGAGGCTGGTCTGTCCTGCCCTTGCTTTCTCCCACTGCCCACTGAGCTTCTTGGCTCTGGCCCCCTCCCATCTCTGGCTGCGTCTGCAGAGCCCCCCGGGAAGGCAGGGAGGAGGCGCGGCAGGCTCAGAACAGCGGGTGCCCGCGCAGCCAAGTATTTGCGCGAGCTGTCAGAGACAGACAGGCATGTGGGGAATTTGGTGCGTGTGGGGCTGGGGGAAGCAGCCTGGTGGGCAGGCAGGCAGGAGGAGGGAAGCTGGGGCTGCCTCCCAGTCTGTGGAACCCTGCAGAGACCACCTCTCCCCAGTCCTAGAGGCGAGCTGCATCCACGCACCTTTCTCCTGCCTGTGCCAGTGCAGTGAGGGGAGTGGGATGATCCTGTAGGGTCTGATAATAGCTCTGACACGGGGAAGGGGTGCCTTGTGGAGGGCCTGCAGCCTGGAAGAGACTCTGGTGGAGTGTGGAGCCAGGCAGGAATCCGGGTTGTGCCCGACCGTGGCCTCCAGGAAATAGCAGCTGTCATGCTCCCGCCCCTCCACCCCAAGCCTGGCACAACTTGTTTCCTGGCCAGGATCCGGCCAGGGCAGATTGGAGGAGCCTGGTATTGCCCGGCCTGGGCAAAGAACGGGCAGGATGGAGGGGCCGTGTTTATAAGCCTAAAGGCGCTTGGGGTGCTCTGGGGAGGGGACCTCAGCCGTTATCTCCTATGCGAAGACCCCAACCCAGTCACCTTTGTGGTCTACACTCCAAAAGCACCCATTAGGTAGGGCAGGGCCCAGAGCTGAGTAATGCTTGGTTTTTTGTAGCTTGAGAGCCCAGAGAGGGGGATCCGCTGCCCCAAGCTCACACAGCGGGCTCCTCAGCCTTCCCCTCTGGTTGGGGTAGGGGGGTATGTGGGTGGGGCCTCATGTGGGTGGGGCCCCTGGGAATTGGTGAACATGGGGGGTTTGCTGGGGTGGGGGGCCTATATTTAGTCAGCCCTGCAGAGCCAGGGCGCCTCTGGGAGCAGCTGCTGGGTGGGGGGGTACACAGACAGAGGCCTAGAGCTGCATTTAGTCTGGACAGAAATATCCTCCCCCCACCCAACCACCCACTGGCTGGGAGGCCAGGCTGCGGGCCTGTCCCCTGAGGGGCAGCTTGCCTGGGCCTGGTGGCCGGCGGGACAGGCAAGATGACCCGATAGGCTTTTCCCAGCTCAGGTTTCGATGAAACAGGAACCCCGGAGCCGCAGCCTGGGCCGAGGGGGCCAGGGCAGCCGGAGCCTGGGGGCCAGGACAGCCTCCCCCACCTCCGCCCTCATGCTGCTCCCCATGCTGCAGCCTCCCCTTCTCAGAGGCCTGGGGAAGCAGCAGGTTATTTATCAAGCCAGCCTCCCCGCCGCGGCTGCCCGCGCCACCCCCCCACCTCTTGTGCTGGCGGCCATCAGCCCAGCAGAGCAGGGTGAGTTGGGCGGGCAGGCGGCAGGATTAGCTCAGGAGACGTGAGTCACCCCATCCCCAGCAGCCCCAAGAGGCCCTGCGGCCTGGCAGGCAGAGTGCACACTCACGCACCCCACACGCGGCACACCCGGGCACACACAGGACAGACACAGTCACTTGCAGCACACGTAGTTCCACACGACTCAGCACACCCAGCCGACACGCATGGTACAGACTCGGTCACATGCACCATGCACACACAGCTCCCATGTGGCGCTCCAGAAGCACACTCATGGTTCCAGCCATAGCCCAGCCTCTGGCGCACACACACACCGGCACATACCTAGGCGAATGCACATATACAGGCACACACAGGCGTGCCCCCTGCGAGGAGGCCACTCTCACCCCATTGGCCCCACATGCTGGGGTCTGATCATTCTCAGGCCATAGCTTATCCCCAGATGATGCCATAGGGTGGGCCAGGGCACTGGCACACACAGGCACACCTGCTGTGATCAGGGCTCTGCTCCCCCAGATGCCTTGTGTTTAGGCTCACACACAAGAGGCCTGGCCTTCAGCCATGTTGTGTCCACCGGGTTCTACAAGGTGTGGGTGGGGAGGTGGAGATGGTTTTTTCCCATAGCAAACCTGGCTCTGCCCTCTCTGGGGAGGAGGCCCAAGTATCAGGCATGAGAGTGTTAAACCCACCTGCCCTCTAGTACGGGGCCTCTGGCCCAGGCAGAGTGGGTTGGGTACATGGGAGAGGGATATAGGGGAGCTGGGAAAAGGAAAGGCTGGAGAGGGAGTGCCAGGGAATGTCGATTTCCCCAGGACCACTAAGTGGCCGGCTGGTTCCCAGACCCAGGGCATGGGGTCCTTGGGAGGTGGCAGGGGTGTGCCAGAGATAGGGGGAAGAATGACACCTCTGATCAAATGGACCCAGGAGTCTTTCTGCCCACCTTCCCTGCTTACCGCACACCTGCTTCTCTCTGTTCCCTTAGTTGCCAAGGCCCTCATTATCCAGTGCCCCCACTTAGATTTTGGCCATGGCCCTGGTTCTTAGTCTACAGTCCTACAAAATGGGTAGAGAGCTGGCTTGTGTATAAGGGAGTCCTGGGGTGCTGAGAGCTGAGGATATGCCCTCAGGGAGCCTTTTTAAGCCTCTGCCCCGCTTTGGGGTTGGGACCTGCCTTCCTCGCACTGGGCAAAAATAAGGGTGTACCCATTTTCCATATGCTACCAAAAAAGCCATTTTTCAGATGACAGAAGTGAGTCTGATGGGAATGGCTTCATGGTCATGAAGGGCTTTGGACACAGTCTCCTAACACCCAGACTACAGGTCATTCTGGGCCTACAGTACTGAGACAGCCTAGCAGTGGTCAAAGGGCACGTGGCTATAAGGACTCAGGCCCAGCTGGGCTCCCTCCTCCTGGCCACACAGGTCTCCATAAAGGACTGGGCCGTGGTTGAGGAGGAGAGAGGGACCCAAGCATCCTGAGGGACACAAACAGCAGTGGCCAGTCAGGAAACTGGATGCCCCTGTGCCGCGGACTCTGGAGTTGGACAGGCCTGGGCTCCACACCTGGCTTGGTCACTGCCTGCTGTGTAATCATGGGCGAGTCTGCTCACCTCTCTGACCTCCTGTTTGTCACCTGTGAGATCGGTATGACTCTCATCTCTGTCTCAAAGCTGCAGGACCTGAAGTAGATGGTGGGGTGTGTTGTCATCAGTTCTCATTATGTCACACAAGGATCTCAAGGCGAGTGTGCCCCTCCACCTGCTCCACTAGAGCTGGTATTTTTCTGGGGGTGGCATCCCATAACAAGGGCTCCTTAATTAGGTCTTGGATTTAGCCTTCTCTAGGGCTGTTCTCAGATGGGGATGATGAGGTACCCGAGTGAAGAGGCTGAGCTAGGGGCCAGGGGTTGCGGGGAGGGATGGGAATGGGTTGGACCTAGGGCAAAGGAACCCATGATCCTTGGGTGGAAAATCCTGGAGGCTTCCTAATATCAGAGGGAACAGAGAGAGCCGACTGTAGTTTCAAGGATTTCTCTGTCTCCCACCCCCTACACTCACACAGCAAGTCTACAAGTTAGACTTGAGCAGGGACTTCCAGGTGGCAAATGGAGCCTTTGTAGGGTATTGAGAGGCTTGGGATGTGCCTTTGTGAGGGCTGACAGGGCTGTGGGAAATGTAAGAAGAGCCGACATGAGCAGGCAGGGCTGAGGGCCGGGGAGGTAGGAGGAAAGGCTGTCCAGAAGTATAGGTAGGCCTTCTTCCTTTGGGCAGAAGAGGAGATGCAAGCTTGACCAGTGGGGTGCTACCCTCATTGTAACCTTCAAGCTTCTACCACATGTCCATCTCCCCATGGTCCTGCAGGCTAGAGGGGGAATGCTCTGTATTTGGGGCTGGGGAAACTGAGGCATGAAGGATTGCCTCAGAGCTCAAAAGCAAACGGTGAGAGAACCGGGGCCATAACCTGGCTTACACAACACGCCTGGCCTGACTTGTCCATGACGTTCACGCTTATGCTGGCAGATGATGACAGTGAAAACAACAACACAGCTATCCTTAGTTGAGCACCTACACTGACCCCTTCACATAGGTTCTCTCTAGGACCTGACGAGGTGGGGGCTGTCAGCAGCTGCATTTCAGTGGCTAGGGGTTGGGCTCAGCAAGAGTCAGCAACCTGTCTGAGGTCACCTAGGCTGGAGACAGCAGAGCTAGGAGAGGAATCCCTACTCCTAAGCCTACTTGGACCCTGGCATGGCCTGAGCCTGTGTCTCTGAGCTGAGGGGCTCCCCTCGCCCCATTACACACAAGATGCCCCATTACACACAAGATGCGTAGTGTTCCTAGTTGAGCCAGCTCCCTCCCCCATGCCCAGCGCCTTAACTCTCCTAGGAGAGGCACTTTCCAGGTTTGAACCTAAGAGCCTTGGAACTGCTAACCTAACCCCTTAGCTCCAGGGGAGAGGGTGGGTGGGTGGGCAGGGGACCCCCTGGGGAGCAGATGGATGCCCCTTGGGGTTTCTGGGTTCTTCTGTAGACAGGTTCTGGGAAACTCCATGGTTAGGTCCGGGGAAGCTGCCTCGGGGCCTGGTCAGGGTTGCTTACCTTCTCCACCCCCTCCCCAGGGGCTTCATTTCCCTCTCCTGGGCACCCTTCAGGGAGGAGTTGAGCAAGTGCCCTTGAGCTGGCACTTCCTCTTTGGTATACAGGGACATAGCCACAATGACCCCCCATCCCGTGGTCCGTGTGTCACTTAGTACCAGGCGCTGCATGGCTCTGGGTCAGGGCTCACTAAAGTTCACTTCGCTGGGTTGACTTTACTACAGGCTGGTCCCAGCCTCAGGTCATTTCCCCTTTCTGGTCTCAGTTTCTTCATCTGTGAAATGACTGTGCAAGTCTGCCCTGCACATTCTCTGAAGCAGGGGTAAGTCCATTCCCTGCAGACAGACACACTTAGGAGCTTTGTGACTGGTGTTCCAGTCCCCCAGGCCCAGAGCTCCTGTAGCCCTCACACCTGCACGGGGGTCCAGGGGAAGAAGGGTGGGCTGTAGAGTTGGGCCAGCCTGCATTTCAGCCTCGCCTCCAATGTCCACACTTGCTTGACCTTGACCCACACCAGTGCCCCACTCAGCTCTGAGCCTCAGTGTCCTCATCTGCGAAACGGGAGAATCATGTTGCCTACCTCTGTGGGTTGCTGTGAGCATCAGTCAAGATGATGTGGACAGAGCACCTGGCACAGAACCGATAGAGGGTGGTGACAGCGGAGCCCCTCCCCGCCAGACTATCCTCCTGGTCACTGTACCCCAGCCTTGGTCTTGAGGATTCTGGGAAGGAGACAGTGCCAATCTGCTGGCTCAGCCAGCTTGGCCACTGACCTTCAGAGCACCCAGGCTGTCAAGGCCGCCGACTGCCTGCCGGGCGGGCAGGGGGGAGTGCCAGCCAGCTCCTCGCCTGACGCTGCCCGCTCCTGCTCCCACTCTCCTCTCCCTCTCTGCGCCTGTGTGTGAGCTAATTAATCTCAGCCCCTTTGGGAAATTAGAACGCCGCAGCCGCGGCCTTCTCAGCCTCGCGGTGCCTGTGCTGCTACTGGGCCATGCCAAGACCCGCTGTGGTTTAGGGGCACTGGGGTGGGGGATGGGGCATCCGGATGAGCTGGGCTGACCATGGGTCTCCCTGAGCCCCCACCTTCTTGCTGGAATGCTCTGATCTCTCAGCCCCCTCCCTTCCCAGATAGCATCCATAAGGATGCCAGGCCAGTGCCCGACTGTGGTGAAACCTAACCCCCAGTGGCCTCTCTGACCTGGCCCCAGGGCTGGTATGGCCACCCCTTTACACCACATTCCATCTCATTGCAGGGTCCTCTTGCCTGCCCAGCTTGGACTGATGGAGACAGATGTAATTATGGAATTTTGCTTGGGAAATTAATTTGAAAAAGTTAATTAATTGGCGGTTCCGGAGGTGGCGGGCTCCACGCCCGGCCAGTCTTGCTGACGTCAGTGCTGACCCACTGGAGATGTACAGCTTCCGGGCGGGCTGGGGAGAGGGACCCCAGTGACCTGGCTGGGCAGCCCTGAGACAGGTAGATGGACAGCGAGGAGCAAAGGGCAGACCAGTGTCCTGGCCCAGAGTCGGCACCTGGGGAAGGGTTTGTTGACCAGACCTGCTGAGGATAAGAACCCAGCCACTTGTTTGTGTGTTCAACAAGCCATTTTCAAGCTGCTATGGTACACTGACCCCAGTGTCCAAAGTGCCCCCAGCCAAAAATAGACCAGTTCTTCCAAACCCCTTTTCTCAAGGAAAACCTCTAAACCTATTCTCAAAAACTTTTTCAAAGCGCTCAAAGGACATTATCGGGCCAGTGTGCAGATGAAGCCACTGAGGCTCGGAGAGGGTGGGCCTTGCCTGGCTCCTCAGCAGTGTCCTCCAGCAGGGTGGAGCGGGGGCAGGTAGAACTTGGTCTCATTTCCAGAGGATGTGTGCCCCAGCTTCAGAATCCCATGGGTGGCCTCCTCCCAAGTGTGGGTGATAGGGGCCTTGAAGTTGACTCTTCCCAGGGAGGAAGCCACAGAATATGGCCAGCCCCTCACCCCCCTCACCCCCATCCCTGTGTGTGCCTGTGGGAGCTTCCCCTACTACCCCATCCAAGCCTCAGAAGACCCCCATGCCGCAGGGGTCTCAGGGTACACAGAGACCCCCACTACCTCTGGACCGCCTGTGGGTCTCCTGACCACAAGCCTCGGCCAGATCAAGTCCTAGTTTCTGGAGGAGCGTGGGCTTTGGTGTGGTCTTTGTCTAGACAGGGGAAGGGTCAGGGTTGGGGCAAGAATGGCCAGGCCTGGGACAGGTCAAGGATACTGAGCCACAAAGAGGCCAGCAAGATGAGGAACGTGGGCCCTCCTGAGCTATGTGGTGTTGGACAGATCCCTTAGCTTCTCTAAGCCTCATTTTGCTCATCCGGGAAATGGGGATGATCATAGATGCCATTCAGAGAGCTGCGGAGAGGTGCAGGGATGCATAACCACTTGAAGTGGTGCTGGCCCTGGCACGGGCTGTTTCACTGCCCACTGGAGGCAGGCTGGGTGGGAGAGCAGCGAGCTGACTGGGACTGTGCTGTGGCTGGGGCCTGAGGACCAGGTTTTGAGAGGGGAGCCTGGTGCATGTGTCAGAGGAACTGAAGGATACAAGAGATGATATTTATGAGACCCTGAGCCCTGCTCCAAGGGAGTCAGTCCACCCAGCATTTACCCTCCGACTTGTTTCATGTGTTCCCTCACCTCCAGGATTTCCAGGGGCCAGGTGGGCCCTGCTCAGTTTAGTATGCCTCACTTCCCATAGCTGTTCAGGATCAAAGGGAGCATCATGGGCAGGCTGAGCTGGGCACTTTGCATCCCTGTCACTCTGATGTGGTCTGTAGTTCTGGGTTTCTTCAAGGTCCAACCCCAGTCTTGGGTTTAAGTGGACCACACCCACTCCCTGAGCATCCTGTGTGGGCTGGTTATGGGGTCAGAGGAGAGGCATTTCCTCCTCCCACCTCACCTCCTCCAAGAAGCCCTCCGGGTACTGCTCCCCAGCACTTTACCCATTGACTGAGCGCTCAGCGTTCTCTGCACAGACTTTGTTAAACCATGGGGTCCATGGTATCTCCTGTCTATCCTAGTGCCTGGCACTGGGTTAGCACTCAGTGTGGGGGCATAGGGCTCATGTGCTATTTTACAGATGGGTCAGTTAAGGCCCTGCGAGGTCACACAGCCTGTTGAGGGGCAGAGCCAGCCTGGCTCGGGTGGGTGTGGGGCCACTTGGTACAGACTGGGGTCTTTTTTCAGGCCTCAGGACCATTCCCAGGCTTCCTTAGGCCCTGCAGCTCCTGACCCTCCTGGCAGGCACTATTCCTGGAGGGTGAATAGTCAGTCCCGTGCTCTTGAGAGCTTGGGGGGTTGGGGGCTAAGGGGTTGTGGCATCAGACTGAGGGTCAGAGGGCAGGCGTTTGAGCCTCAGTTTCTTCATCTGTAAAACAGATACTAGTGTTTGGGGGAGCAGGGGTAGCTGAAAGAGATCACGTATATGTTGTTCTCGCCATCCTTATTATTACTACTGACACTGTTATTTTGTTATCATCACATTATTATTCATGCTCCCAGGGCCCCAGCAGCTGCGGTGGCTCCAGGCCTGGATGCAGAGCTCTGGTGTGCTGAAAAGAAGTTGCAGTTCCTAATTAGTCGGCATTCCAAGGAGAGGGCCTGGGTTTTAATTTTTGCTGCAGGGTCCCACCTGCCCGAGGCTTCCCAGCCCCTCTCATCCCCTCCTGGGCTGGGGCTGCGGCACCCTCCCCAACCTCAGGTAGGGAGCCTGGCCCCAGGCAAAAGCCTCCCCAAATTTCCCCTGCCACTCCCTCCGCCTGCCAGACCTCTGGGGCCATGAATCATTTATGAGGCAAAAATGAAACCAATTAAGGACAAACTTTGAAAGCCTCTAATTGCTGCGCCTGGTGGCACCGAGGAATGAGGGGAGGCCGGCCTTCTCGGTGCGGAATCTCCTTGGCCCAGGCCTTCCCAGGCTGCCCGTCCCGCCGCGGCTCAGGGCGCCTCCCGGCTCCCTGCCGCCTCCCAGCCGGACGCGGACGTGCCTGCGCGGCTCTGGCGGCCGCGTCTGCCGCCCCGGCGCCCGCCCTGGTCCCAGGCCGACTAATTAGGCCCGGCTCCCTCCCGCGCCGCCCACTGCCCGCTCCAGGCCCGCTGCCCGCTCCAGGCCCGAGGTGATGGCGGCTGTTCCTGCCGTTCTGGGGCCTGTGCCCCAGAGCTGGCCGCGTTTCTTGGGGCGGGAGCCAGGTCTGCTCGCCTGGCTTAACCCAGACGAGGCCAGGACGCCCTGTCCCTGAGCCCCATCGTGGCGTGCAGGTCTGAGTAGGCTCTGGGCTATGCCGGGGTACCTGGGTTGGAGGCTCTCTTCAGTCTCAGGAGAGATATGCTTATCCCAGGCGGAGCAGAGAAGGCTGTGGGATGATTGATGATAGGGGGAGTCACGAGGGGGTGTTGAGCCCTGAGGTGTTGCACTGAGCACGGATCTAGTACCTCTTGGCTTTGCCACAAACACAGTGACCTTATGTAGATTCCTTAGCCTCAGTTTCCCCGTTTGTAAACCATCAGCACCAGCCTATTTGCTCCTGAATTTGGGATTTAAGGAGCTGGGCTTTGTATCCCCCTGCCAGTCTCCTCTCTTGGGGGACTGCTGAGGGAGTGGAGGTAACGTCTGGACCCAGGAGGGCCTGCCTTACTTACGTGAGTCCTGGGTGCCACTGGCCAGCCTGCTCGCTGTGCTGAGGGCCAGGCAGGCCCTGGGCACTCAGGCACGTTGTTTGCTGAAACCAAATTTCCGTGCTTGTGTTTTTCCATAATTATATTAGCAGGTGGGATTTTTCCTCGGGGAAGCAGTGGGAGGGGGAGCGCCATGGCAGTGTCCCCGCCCGCTCTGAGCGTGAGCTCACACTCAGCTCTGCCCGCCTGCCGTAATGATTTTTTAATTATGCAGCCAGTGCTCGGAATTGCTAATCCACCTCCAGCCTAGCATCCCCTCCTGCAACTCACCCCAGCCCCTGGCTGATGTCCCTAGAGTGGCGGTGCCCAGCCCCGTGCCCATCACTGAGTGCCTGGGACAACCGCTGTAGCGGGAGAGAGGGTAGGTCAGGAAGGGCCAGAGGAGCTCCTCTCCCCCATCTGCAAGTGACAGGACTTGTGGCTCTCTTTGTCTCCCATCCTACCCCTAGACCCAGCACAGCTCGCACCCGCCAGGACAGCTGTGACTCTAAATGAGTTTGGGGAGTGATCAGTGCCAACATCGAGTGATGTGGCCACACCCATTTCAGGGACATGAGCCTGTCTTCCCAGCCTTGTGTGACCCTGAGGACACATGCACACAAGTACAATTTTTGTCACACCAACACTCACGCTTTACTTCCCTTCTCCATACACACTCAGCCCCACAGCCAAGCTACACGCACACGATGGCAGGCTCTGCGTGCTTCTCACACACGTAGCCTTACCTGAGGGCAGAGGCACCCTCAGGAGACCCCACTGCTGCCTTTTGTGCCCTGCAGTGGCCCTGCTCCCACTCCCTTGCCTCCAGATACCCCTACCCCATCCCCATCCCCCCTACTGGGAGGTGCTCCGAGTCTTTCTGGCTCCCACCTCATGGGGTGGCTGCTTGTGGCTGGGGCCAGCTTGAGCCTCCATCGACCCTGGCCTGGGGGAGGTGCTGGGGGGGGGTTCTGCAGCACTGTGGCGCGGCTCCTCTCCAGGCGCCCAGCTGTGGCATCTGTCAAGGTCAGATAGCGACTCCGGAACTAGCCGGCTTGGCCCCATGGCCCCTCTCGCCTCATTATTTTTGTGTTCCGGGGCTGCGGCGACACCTCCCTCCCTCCTCCTCAGCCTCCCGCCTCTTGCCTGCCTCCCCTACGCCTCTGCAGGGAGGGCCTGCGGTCTGGGGGCTTTTGTTTTCCAGTTTTTTCCACGTTCAGGCCAGGCAGGCGGTAGACACTGGCCAGAGCTGTTGGACCTTGAACAGCAGACAAGGCAGGTGTCCCCCTTACAGCTGGGACAGATTCTCGGCTAGTGGAACCCTGGGTTGGTTTCATAGAGGCACAAACTGAACCTGGGTGGAACCCAGCCCCCACCATAGCCCAGGTGCACCTGTGGGCAGCTTCCTGTTTCCATAGGGGCCCTAGCAGCTGGCACCAGTTCCTGTCTACACCATCCCCGTTCCATTAGGGCCCCAGACTCTCATACAGCCCAGAGCTCCTGACACAACTCACAGTGCATGTGAACACACACACTGACATTCATGCGGCAAAGATGTGTTGACACAGACCAGAAGAACCCACAAACATTCTGTCACCACATAAACCACCCTATTCGCACACGCGTGCACTGGGCATCCATATACATTCACAGACGTGGGTCGCACACACATGCCTCCACTTCACCCTCAGAGGTCACAGAGTCAAAGATCTCCCCCAGCACTGGTACATGATCCCCGTATATGCTTTAATGCTGTGGTCTGTAGAGGGCGACATCTGAGACTACACACTCAACTGGGCACACTCACAGTCCACTGGACACACACACACAGTTGTGCAGCACACCTCCCCGGTAGACACGCGAAAACACACTGTATGCAGTGCTCTTGTCACCATACACACTCCAGCCCCCTGAACTCACTCCCAGGTGCCCAGCATTCTTGGGCAGTTATGCCACCCAAGGAGCTTTTGTCCCCCAAAATACTGGGAAGTGAGCTTGAGGCCTCAGCTTGCTGAGCCTTGTGTGTCCAGGGAGCCTCAGAGAGTGGGAAATGGTTTGACATGGACTGCCTGGCCCACTGCCCAGCTTCACTGTGTGCACCACTCTAGGCCCAAGAGCACCAGGATGGCGTGGGATGGGGGGGTTCCAGGTGTGTCATGACAGGCTTGGTGGCTGCTGGCAGAGGCAGACTCTGGGGGGTGACCTCAACTCTGTCTCAGGGTCCCTCTTCCCACCTTCAGCCCCTGATTTGGGTGTGTAAATGTTGGAGGAATGGGGTGTGGGCAGACTCCAGGCCCCCAGGGTCTCTAGAGTGGCCCTGGCCATCCCCTCTCTTCCTCCTCCAGCTGTGGACTGCTGTGGCTGCCCCCAGGAGGGGAGCTAGATGGAGGCTTAGCAGTGGCTGGGCCCCCACCCCCCAGGAAACTCAAAACCCTGGGCCAGCCGCGGGTGGCGGGTTGGGGCAGGCACAAAGAGGGCCTCTGTGCGGCCGGCTGGGCTGCCCACAGGATTCTGGGGGAGGAGGCAGGAGCTGGTTTCCGTCCCGTTCTGCTTCCTGCGGAGGCCGCCGGAATGCCCGGAGCTCTGGCCCAGCCTGGCCCGTCTGGCCCACCCGCAGCCCCTTCCCCATCTTTTCCTGGGCCATGGGGTACAGCTGCAGACTTCTCTGCAACAGGGCCCTGACAGCCACCCTCCAGGACCCAAGGGAAACCTAGGGGATTTCCCCAAGCCGAGAGCTGAACTGGACCTCACCCTTTAGCTGAAGTCTTCCCTCCATATGCTGTGGAGCCCTGAGCCAGGGTTGGAGCACCAGGCCCTGGAGTCATACAGACCTGGATTTAAATCCTGGCTCTGCCACTTACTGACCTTGTGACCTTAGGCAGGTGACTTTATGTCCCTGAACCTCAGTTGCCTCGTCTGTAAAATGAGGATAATAACAATGGTAGTAGAATCCGGTGAGAAAATGCATGTGAAATGCTTAGCACAGTGCCCGGCAAACAGTGAGTGTGCACTATTAGGACCTGCTGTTTATTTTTATTTATTTATTTATTTATTCATTCATTCATTTATTCATTCATTCATTCAAGGTGGAGTTTTGCTCTTGCTGCCCAGGCTGGAGTGCAGTGGTGCGATCTTGGCTCACTGTGACCTCTGCCTCCCAGGTTCCAGCAATTCTCCTGCCTCAGCCTCCAGAGTAGCTGGGATTACAGGCATGTGCCACCATGCCTAACTAATTTTTGTATTATTAGTAAAGATGGGGTTTCTCTATGTTGGTCAGGCTGGTCTCAAACTCCCGACCTCAGATGATCCACCTGCCTCGGCTTCCCAAAGTGCTGGAATTACAGGCTTGAGCCACCGCGCCTGGCCAGGACCTGCTGTTTATTTTAATGTCCTCTGGGGAACTTAAGAGTGGAAGGGACTGGATGCTCCTTTCCCCGATGGGTCTCACCTCTTCTAGGGTTCAGTCTCAGCCCTGCGTCCTGCTCAAAACCCTTCTCTCAAATCAGTTTCCTACCTGCAGATCGTATCAGTGACTGATCGGGGCCTCTGGGGCCTTCCTCCTGAAGTCTGAAGGGTGGAGGGGATCGCTGTCTGGAATCCTTTTTTTATTCCCTCTGTATCTCTGCCTCCTTCCCCATGGTATGCCCTGGGATCGTGACTCCTCCAGTAGTTTGGGGTGAGGAGCAAGAGCCATTTTTCCATTTTACAAATGGGAGACAGGCTTAGTAGGGGAAAGAGCTTGGTCAAAGTCACTAGTCAGGGAGGGACAGGGTAGAGCCACAAACCTAGACCTCAGGACTCCAGTTCCCTAGCCAGTCCTATGCACGCATGCCCCCCCAAACCCCAGACACATAAACACACCCCACATAGGAGCCCCAGAAGGACAGTGCCCCATCTCTGATTTATTGGCTCATGCATCCCTGGGCTAGCCTTCCCTGGCTTGTCCCGTGGTGAGGCCCATCAGGAGGGAGGTCCTGAGGGGGTACATGGGCCCTAATTTCTGATTGGTGTCAGCTCAGAGATCACCACACTGGGAAATGTTTACTGCAAGATTCAGGGGATCCCAGATAGACAGGGCGTCATCACACCTGCTTAATCAAATGGCCTGCTCTAAATGGGGCAATAATAGGACTTCCTTTAGAGATTGGGTATGAGGATGACGTGAGATAAAGCATGGACAGTGTGGCACATAGGAAGAGCCCCATACCTGTTAGCTGTGGTTGGTCCTATGTGACAAATGGGAAAACTGTCTGGGAGGCCAGTTTTTTCCCACGGTCAAAAAATCAGGAAGGGTCTTCCTGAACCTTTGACTCTTCCAGGATAGGAACCTGGCCTGAGAGAGGTGCCTATTGAGGAAAGGGCCTGTCTTTATCAGAGGCATCCCAGGCATCTCACTCCCTAGAGCCCCAGGTCAGAACATACATCCTGCCCGGGGCCTCAGTGTTGGGCTGATCCCCTCCTCCAGCTGTGTTGGGGAGCCCTGTAAAACAGAACAGAGTCTGGCTGGGTGTGGTGGCTCATGCCTGTAATCCCAGTACTTTGGGAGGCTGAGGTAGGTGGATCACCTGAGGTCAGGAGTTCAAGACCAGCCTGGCCAACATGGTGAAACCCCATCTCTACTAAAAATACAAAAATTAGCCAGGTGTGGTGGTGTGCACCCGTAATCCCAGCCACTCTGGAGGCTGAGGCAGGAGAATTGCTTGAACCCAGGAGGTGGAGGTTGTAGTGAGCCGAGATCGGGCCTTTGCACTCCAGCCTGGGTGACAGAGCAAGACTCCATCAAAAAAAAAAAAAAGAAGAGAGAGAAAACAGAGCCCTACGTACTCCAGGTTTGCTCAAACCCTTGTGTCCCAGCACAAACCCTTTAGTCCTCAGGCCAAGGCATGGTTGGTACCTGCCCCGGGAGGAGCGGTGGAAGAGGGTCGGGGGTGTGAAGTCAGGGACATAGAAATGCTGTCCCTTGTTCTGTCTTTGGCAGTCAGTCTTGGGGTGACTCTAGTGGGGTTGAGGCTATGTCTCACCCCAGGCCACCCACTGGGTGCTCACAGTGGCCAGTGTGTGGGGGTGTGTGTGTCCATCCATAGCTGGATGTGTGCCCTGTGCTCTCCGCCTGGGGCTGCGTTTCTCGCTGCCTCCAAGACCAGTCTCCCTGGGCTTGAGCAGGGCTTCTTTTTCCCTCTGGAAACTCCCCAGGCTGAATCATGGAAATCAGAGACGGAACACCCTCCCTTCCACCCCACTGCCCGGCTTGGTTCAACCACCATAGCCTGTGGTCTGCTTTGCGCACCATCAGCCTGTCTGCCTATTTTGCCTCACTTGGAGGCCAAGGAGACCAGCCCACCAAGGTGGTGGGGAGGGGGCAAGTGGGGGGTGTCAAGTGCTGCATGGAAGCGTGGAAAAGGGTGCATTGAGCCAGGATGTGCAGCTCTGCTGGGCTGGTGTTGGGGATCCTGAAACACAGCCTCTTCCACGAGCCTCCCTGGGCAGGCAGGATGGCTGCAAGGCTGGTCAGCCAGCAAGGAATAGAGGGGGGATGGTACCTTGGTCAAACCCTGCCCTTGGTAGTGGTGATGGTTGCATAACTCTGTAGATTTACTAAAAATCATTAAATTATATGTATACTTTAATGTGGAAGAATTTTATAGTATGTAAACTATACTTCGATAAAACCGTTTTTTAAGAATCCTGCCAGCCAGGCACAGTGGCTCACGCCTATAATCCCAGCAGTGTGGGAGGCCCAGGTAAGAGGATTGCGTGATCCTCATAGGAAGACCTCATCCCTACTAAAAAATTTAAAAAATAATAATATTAAAAATCCTGCCCTTGACCTCAAGGCTCTGCACAGTTGGGACCCTGTCAGCCTCACAGACACACCTCACGCCTACTTCCCCGCCTGCCTAGGCTCTCTTTCATGCCTTTGTCCCCTCTCGTTGCTTCTCCTTATTCTTTTTTTTTTTTTTTTTTTTTTTTTTTT
>NW_016805883.1:978838-1004564 GCF_001698545.2 Rhinopithecus bieti | reverse complement strand
TCCTTCTCCCCACCCTCCTCCCCATCTCCTCCCCACCTCCTCTTCTTAGGCCTTGGGCTACACAGTGGGTCTGATCTGGTGTCCTCGCCACTTCTCCTCTACCCTTCCCTCTGCCTCCCTCTCCTATGGGCATGCCCAGCTGCCTTCTGGGACTCCCTCCTCAGGGCTGTTTACTTGTCTTTTAGACCCTTAGGTCCCTGAGCCTAGACAAGGTGTCCTGGGTCCCTGGGTCTCTGAACCCTGTTGTCCCAGACACTGCTTCCCATGACACTGTCTCCACTAACCTTGACCCTCTGCCCCCTCCTCTCGAGCTCTCCTTTTCTCTGACCCACCCCTCTAGTTCTCTGTCTCAAGATTCTGTCCCCACCACCTGTCTCTGTTCTGCCCCCACATGCCCCTCTGCCCCCCAGCTTTCTGTAACTTGTCCCCCCTCAGCCCCCCGTGCTCTGTCCCCGCCCGTCAGCCCCTGGTCCCAGCGCCCGGCTGGCCGGCTCCTGCATGGACAAAGGGGTCCTTTGTGGGCTGACCGCGGCTGGCGGGGCGGCGGGGCGCTGGCTCCGCATTGCTGATGAAACGGAGCCCTTTGTTGTCCCTCCTCAGGCGCAGTATTTCTTTTTGGGGGCTGGATGCGTTCCTGGCAGGGCCGATGATGGATGCGCCCGCCGCCGCCCGCCTGCCCGCCAGCTTTCCCTCCCGCTCATTCCCGCTCCGCTTCAACACAGCCCTGACTCCTCCCCTGCTGCCTGGGCACTGCCAGGCCCTTCCTGGCCTGGAAGGGGGTGGCTGTGTGCCCTAGAGTAGAAGGCTGGGACCTGGGAGAACGTCCCCTCTATGTGCTCCCCTTCCATGAGTAGGGCAAATGGGGTTTTTGGTCAGTGGTCCACTGGGACCAGGGCATCAGTTTTTCTTAAGGTCTGAAGGAGAAGATGAGCCAGGTACCAGGGCCGATTTGGAACAAGCTTGAGGACCAGATGTTCATGTCTGTCCACTCTGGATTTGAAAACAGAGTTGTCCCTGTGAGCCAGTCCCCCTGTGTACCCACCTCCCTTCAACTTCTGTGACTGAAAAACCATAGTGTTCTGCCTGTAGCACCTGTTTGGTGACATATCACATCCTCTGGTCCCAAGCTCAGCATGTCCCAGGACCTCAGAGGGTGGGGGTGGGTGGGCCCTGAGGAAGGACAGAATAGTGGAAGATCAGAGAAATTCTAAGAGAGGAACAGAACTTGAGGTTTGGTCCCCACCAGGAGAGACTCAGGACAGAGACAAAAGCCGAGACACTCAGCCAGAGCACCAGCCCAGAGCGCAGGCCAGCTGTGTTGGAGGGAGCTGACTTCTAATTGACCTGCCCGCCCCGCACACAGAGCCAGATCCTGGAGCTGGAAGGAGGGAGGGGGTGAGCAGAGCAGGAGCAGCGTTAATGCAGCTATCGATTTCTGCCACCAGCCAGCAGGCCGCAGAGGCGGGGGATGCACACAGGGTCTGGGGCACAGCCTGCTCTCCTCCCCATCACGCCAGCCCACAAGACACCTGCCTTATGCCTTCTCCCCTCACCCAGTATCTGGGCTGCCGGCATTGTCATCAGGGGCAGGGCAGATGTGCTTAGTTGAGCTGGATGAGCTGACTTGATGGTTTCTGTCTCTGATCTCACTGACCCTGGTCCCCAGCACCTAGCCAGGGTCACTGATTCCTGTAGGGGTCACCAATCTCTGTGGAGAGGGGCTGAAAAGACCATCCTGGTCTTGGCCCTTATTAAGTGGGAAGGAACACAGCTATCCTTGGACACACATGGTCTTCTTGCTTCAGCTCTGACCTCTGATGCCCCCCAGCCCAGCATGGATTTTCTGCCAGGGCCCCCTGGCTCTGTCCTGGTGGAATCTGCCAGCTTGCCCAGCTCTTCCTCCCCACCCATTTCCCTCTGCAACGAAGGAACCCTAGGTGGTCCGGTGCCCACTGGGGAGGGAGAGGGAGTACCTGGCTGTTGATGCCAGCTACTCTTCTCACCCTAGAGACAGAGCTTTTCCTTTCCCCACACCCAGTCCTCTTTGGCCACTCCTTAGTCCTGGGGAAGCCCCCCTCCCCCCCACTTGGGGCCTCAGTTTCCCCCTCTGTGAATGCAGAGGGTTGGACTAGATGCTCTCTTGGGACAGGCTTGAGTCCTGTGACTAGGGGGGTGGTGGGGTTGCCTGGGGACAAAGATCCAGTATGTGCTGCCCTCAAGCCCAGGGCGCAATGGGGCCCGCCAGATGTGCGCCTCCCCCTTGAGCCGCCAGCTGCTCTGGGGCTGGGCCCTGTCCTCCCACCCCTCTCCTGGGGGATGCTAGGCCACAGCAGGCAGACGGAAGGGAGGCTGGAGAGCCAGGACTGATGAGGAAACCGCCGCCCTGCTCCATCTGGCCCAGTTCCTTCAGCTGAGGAGGCAGCTCAGACGCCTTAGCCTTGAGACCTGAGCAGAGCAGGCCCTGTCCCATGAAGGGCTGCCTCGGAAACGTGGAGGTGGCCAGAGGACAGGTTCCTGCTGGGTTCCACTCCCTTGAGGGTCATGCCTACTCCTCAGTGCCAGCCTGCCCCAGCCAGAGGCCCCTCCTGGCAACAGCCCACCCCGGCTCTCTGGGTTCTCACTGAGGCCTCCACCCAGGCCCTACTCTGCAGGCCTTGTGAGGCCTCCGCCCCCCCAAATCTGGGAGCGAGGCCAGAGCACCACAGTGAGGCCTGAGTAGAGACAAGAATGGGGTCTGAGACGATAATGATTGTGGTTCGGGGGTTGAGGAGGAAGCGTGTGCCAGGGTGTGCACAAGCATGTCCTCTCACTGTGGCAGGGGACGGCTTGTCCTCTGGCCCTGTGCTGCTCGCCCTGTAGGAGGGGAGAAGATCCCTGAAATAAGTGTTCTGTACTCATTAGCAAACTCTGGGTTACACAAAGGCAACCAGGTTCCTTTGCCTGCAGGACATGTCAGAGCCTTGAAATAACTGATTGTATTAGGAATCCCCAGATGAGGATTCAGGGGCCGCCTTCCAGACTGTATGATCTGTACCATCAAGCACTCTTCCCCTCGGACAGAGAAGGAAGATTAGGATGTGGAGGTAGTTTTTTTTTTTTTTTTTTTTTTTTTTTTGACAGGGCTTCACTCTGTCACCCAAGCTGGAATGCAGTAGCATGATTATAACTCATTGCACCCTCAACCTCTTGGGCTCAAGCAGTCATCCCATCTCAGTCTCCTGAGTAGCTGGTACTACAGGCACGTACCACCACACCTGGTTAACTTTTGTATTTTTTGCAGAGATAAGAGTTTCACCATGTAGTCCAGGGTGGCCTCAAAACTCCTGAGCTCAAGCGATCTGCCTGCCTCTGCCTCCCAAAGTGCTGAGATTACAGGCGTGAGCCACTGCACCCAGCTAATAAGCATCCCCAACACTCTCCCACCCCAGCACAAGAAGGACTGCCTGCTTCCGGCAGGTTTTCCTAGACCCTAGCAGGGCAGATTTGGGCTCCGGAGGCCTGGACTAAGGCCTCCACCATGCCACTTGGTGTCTGTGTGTTCATAGACTGGTAGTTCTCCTAAATCTTGTTTCCGTCATTTATAAAGTAGAGAATTACCAGCCACTGCTTCTAGAGTTCTTGTGGATCTTAACTGAGATAGTACAAATAAGAAATTTCTCAGGCCGGGCGCGGTGGCTCAAGCCTGTAATCCCAGCACTTTGGGAGGCCGAGACGGGCGGATCACGAGGTCAGGAGATCAAGACCATCCTGGCTAACATGGTGAAACCCCGTCTCTACTAAAATACAAAAGCTAGCCGGGCGACCTGGCGGGCGCCTGTAGTCCCAGCTACTCGGGAGGCTGAGGCAGGAGAATGGCGTGAACCCAGGAGGCGGAGCTTGCAGTGAGCTGAGATCCGGCCACTGCACTCCAGCCTGGGCGACAGAGCGAGACTCCGTCTCAAAAAAAAAAAAAAAAAGAAAAAAAAAGAAATTTCTCACCAGGGTGGATCTGATGCTTAATAAATGCCTAGTCAAGCTCATGGTGGTCAGGATGACAGGACAGTTGATAGTGGCGGTGGTGGCGATGTTTAAGAGGGAGGTGTTCACTGCTGCCCTGACCCTGTATCCTCTTGTTGTGACAGAGTGAAGACATTTCCACCTGGACACCTGAACATGTGCCTGCCCTGAGCAGCGAGGCCCACCAGGCATCTCTGTTGTGGGCAGCAGGGCCAGGTCCTGGTCTGTGGACCCTTGGCAGTTGGCAGGCTCCCTCTTCAGCAGGGTCTGGGCCTCGGCCCCACCATGTCGGGCCTCGGCGGTGGCTCCCAGGACACCGGCGGCAGTAGCAGCAGCAACACTAATGCCAGCGGTGGCAGTGGCAGCAGTGGCCCAAAGGCAGGAGCAGCAGACAAGAGTGCAGCAGTGGCTGCCGCTGCACCAGCCTCAGTGGCAGATGACGCACCACCCCCCGAGCGTCGGAACAAGAGTGGTATCATCAGTGAGCCCCTCAACAAGAGCCTGCGCCGCTCCCGCCCGCTCTCCCACTACTCTTCTTTTGGCAGCAGTGGTGGCAGTGGCAGTGGCAGCATGATGGGCGGGGAGTCTGCTGACAAGGCCACTGCAGCTGCAGCCGCTGCCTCCCTGTTGGCCAATGGGCATGACCTGGCAGCGGCCATGGCAGTGGACAAAAGCAACCCTACCTCAAAGCACAAAAGTGGTGCTGTGGCCAGCCTGCTGAGCAAGGCAGAGCGGGCCACGGAGCTGGCAGCCGAAGGACAGCTGACGCTGCAGCAGTTTGCGCAGTCCACGGAGATGCTGAAGCGCGTGGTGCAGGAGCACCTCCCGCTGATGAGCGAGGCGGGTGCTGGCCTGCCTGACATGGAGGCTGTGGCAGGTGCCGAAGCCCTCAATGGCCAGTCCGACTTCCCCTACCTGGGCGCTTTCCCCATCAACCCAGGCCTCTTCATTATGACCCCGGCAGGTGTGTTCCTGGCCGAGAGCGCGCTGCACATGGCGGGCCTGGCCGAGTACCCCATGCAGGGAGAGCTGGCTTCTGCCATCAGCTCCGGCAAGAAGAAGCGGAAACGCTGCGGCATGTGCGCACCCTGCCGGCGGCGCATCAACTGCGAGCAGTGCAGCAGTTGTAGGAACCGAAAGACTGGCCATCAGATTTGCAAATTCAGAAAATGTGAGGAACTCAAAAAGAAGCCTTCCGCTGCTCTGGAGGTAACGGCGCCTTAGAGGGAGGTGTGTGGGCTCTTGTGTCTGTCTGGCAGTCCAAACCCACCCCCATCCCCTGACCCCACCTTTCCTACCTGGGCAAGTGTCTGGGGGATGCCCCCCCCAGTCCTTGGGGTCTGGGGGTCTGGCTTCGAGACACCAGTTTACTGCCCCAAAAGTCAGAACCACATTCTGAGAATTCCATCAGGCCATAATTTGCAAGGCAAGCTTGAAATTCCAGGTAAGGACCTAGCATTCTCAGCCAGGCCCTGGGATTCTGATTCCTCTCCTGGGGTTCTGGGTCAGGTATTGATATTTCCATACAGGTCCTAAGTTTCTGATGCTCAGACATGGCCTAAAGCATCCAGTCCATGACTTAGAACTCTGCGTCTAAGTGCCCTTAAGCCCTTCATTTGCCCCTCCAGGGCCATCTTTCCCCCAGGCCACCCAAGGATAGAGCTGCTCCAGTGATGGGTGCCCTGCTCTGAGGCCTGGAAGAGCCCTTGGTCTGGGCACCTACTTGACAGATTTTTGGGGCCAGGGTAAGGGAAGGTGACCATGAGCCCAGAATGGTCAAGAACCTAGCCACTGTGGGATTGGCTTGGAGAAGGCAAGGGGTTCCCATGCTGCTGTCTCTGCATCCCTATGGCAGGGCCCGTCCCTGTGCCCCTGGATGCAGCAACCTAGCTGGAGTGCCAGGCCTGGGTACAAAAGCATCTTTTCAGCCTGCAGTCCCTGCCCCTATCCCCGCCCATCTACAAGTGGGCTTGACGCAAATGTCCAGAATGGTTGGAAAACAACAGTGGTGTATCCCAGCCATGGCTTCCTGGTTACCCTCCCCAACCCCAGCCCCAGCCCCAGCCCCAGCCCCAGCCCCAGCCCTTCCATTTCTGCTCTCCTATGTACACACAAAGGCACCCACTTTAGTCCAGTGTAGACACACATGCACACACACGTAGACACGGCTGCTTGAGAAATAGCCCAAATACCCACCTCCCACAGCTCCATACCACACAGCTCAGCATAGCACGAGGCACATACCCATATGCACACCCGCCGCATGTGCTCACACGCTCATTTACGGAAACATGCCACAGCCACCTGGCGCTGTTGCCTTTGGGCCAGGGGAAGGGTCTTTCTCTCTGAAAGGATGGTTCCTGGGCACAGTGGCTCAGGAGGCTTCAGAGTCCTCCGGGCCTTCCAGCAGCCCAGCAGGTCGAGCTCCTCCTTTTGCCTGGCTGGGGTGGCAGGAGCTCCGAGGGGTGGCTGCTCTTCCTCCATGCCTGTCCCTCCGCCATGAGGCCATCCACGGGGGAACGTCTTTGCTCCAGGCCTACCCGGACCCTGACTGAACTCTCTCCTTGTTTTTGTCTCCTGCCCTCGCCAGAAGGTGATGCTTCCGACAGGAGCCGCCTTCCGGTGGTTTCAGTGACGGCGGCGGAACCCAAAGCTGCCCTCTCCGTGCAATGTCACTGCTCGTGTGGTCTCCAGCAAGGGATTCGGGCGAAGACAAACGGATGCACCCGTCTTTAGAACCAAAAATATTCTCTCACAGATTTCATTCCTGTTTTTATATATATATTTTTTGTTGTCGTTTTAACATCTCCACGTCCCTAGTATAAAAGAAAAGAAAAGAAAAAAAATTTTAACTGCTTTTCGGAAGAACAACAACAAAAAAGAGGTAAAGACGAATCTATAAAGTACCGAGACTTCCTGGGCAAAGAATGGACAATCAGTTTCCTTCCTGTGTCGATGTCGATGTTGTCTGTGCAGGAGATGCAGTTTTTGTGTAGAGAATGTAAATTTTCTGTAACCTTTTGAAATCTAGTTACTAATAAGCACTACTGTAATTTAGCACAGTTTAACTCCACCCTCATTTAAACTTCCTTTGATTCTTTCCGACCATGAAATAGTGCATAGTTTGCCTGGAGAATCCACTCACGTTCATAAAGAGAATGTTGATGGCGCCGTGTAGAAGCCCCTCTGTATCCATCCACGCGTGCAGAGCTGCCAGCAGGGAGCTCGCAGAAGGGGAGGAAGCACCAGGCTGGCTGAGCTGCACCCACAGTCCCCAGACTGGGATCCCCTACCCCAACAGTGATGATTTTGGAAAAAAAAAAATGAAAGTTCTGTTCGCTTATCCTTTGCGATCTGGGGAGCCCCGTCTCGATATTTCCAATCCTGGCTACTTTTCTTAGAGAAAATAAGTCCTTTTTTTCTGGCCTCTCTAATGGCAACAGAAGAAAGGGCTTCTTTGCGTGGTCCCCTGCCGGTGGGGGTGGGTGCCCAGGGGGCCCCCTGCGGCCTGGGCCCCCCTGCCCACGGCCAGCTTCCTGCTGATGAACATGCTGTTTGTATTGTTTTAGGAAACCAGGCTGTTTTGTGAATAAAACGAATGCATGTTTGTGTCACGAAGCACCGCTGGCTTCTTGCTCTCCGGTTTTGGGGGGCTGACTTGGGGGCCGTTCTTGAGCAGGGGTTGTCTGGGACCACCTGGAGGAGGAAGAAGGATGGCCCAGGGACATTTAGAATGGGAATTTCTTGGGGAAGAGAGGCCTCTGGATCCAGAATGGGCAAGAGCAGGAGCAACCAGCCCAGCAGACAGGAGGGAAAGGCTCTTAATCTGGAAGTCGCTGGTACCAGAGTACCTCATCTGCCTGGTTGCACCCCATGCCCCAGAACCTGGACCTCCAGGGACCTTCACTCACCTGGGGCCACCTCTGTTCACCTAAGTTCCTCAGGGCCTGATGAGTAAAGCAACCAGCAGCATAAGGTGGGTGGGGGTAAGGCTGAGCCGCCTGTTCAGCGTCTGCTTTCTTCCTTCTTACCTGGCAGGGATCTGGTGTTCCCGAAGCCACCAATGTCATTCTCCAGGGAATAGTTTCAGCTCAGCTTCGTGGGGACCTGGCTGTGCACACACGCCCATTTCTCTTTAGGCCTGAGGGCTGCTAGACTGAGTTACGGGGGTGTCCTTGGCTTTGACTGTCCCCACTCTCAGAGTTTGTTGGTACAAGGTTGTCGGGGACCTCAGAGGTCAAATGTCTGGGGAAGTCACCACACAGCCACATGGTCTGGGCCAGGGCAGCCTGAACAGGAAGGGGTGGCAGTGGCATGCCCCTCCCTGTACATCACAGAGGCCAACCTGAAGGAGGAGGCTTAGCCATCCTCTGGGGGAGCGTTCATCTCATCCAGCTGCTTTGAGCCTGGCTGAGATGGAGGCTGGACTTGAGGAAGGACTTCCTGACAGTGTTGGGCCCTGGCTTCAGGTGGGTGAGAGCTGGAGTGATTTCTGAGGCTGAGTGAGCAGTGAGGTGGGGGAGATGGGCTATCTCTGCCATTGTCCTGAGAGGAGAAAGCAGCCATGTTGGGTGGGGGTCGGTGCTGACCCCCAACCCCTTCCCAGGTGTCACAAGCTCCCTTCGAGCACCAGGGCCTCAGCAGCCTGGCCTGGCACAGCGGGGGCAGGCAGGGGCGGTGGGAGGCAGCTTTCAACTTCAGCTCTGCCTGGGAAAAATTCCCTTTCATGTGGCCGCCTGTGATCTCTCCAGGCGGCTCTGCCGAAGGGGGGTGTCCAGCAGGGAGTAGGGGGAGGCGTTGCAGCTGGGGGGCACCCTCACCCCCAGCACAAGGCAAACGGCGGCACCTCCACAACCTTGAGGAGGGTGGGGAGGGTCCTCCCGTGGGGAGTGGGGGGAGCCTGGCCAGCAGGGGGCACCGGGCAGGAGGCCCCTTCCTGCCCCCGCCCGCTGCTGGCAGCACACAGGCTGCAGATGGCCTCAGCCGGCCCTCGTTGGCACACCTACAGGTGTGGGGTGGATGGCTCTGGTGCCAGCCCCGAGGGGGTGCTGTGACTCAGCCGGCCTGTACCTTTCAGTGTGCCAACCCACAGCCCAACGCGTCTCCTGAGCCCACTCCCCAGCACACAGCCGAAGCTCAGAGCTCCTCACCTGTTCCAGTTTCACGCTGCTTTGTGGAATGGTAAGCCAGCCCCTCTGTGTTTGGAGGCCAGGGATGGGGACAGCTGTGAGGCTGGCTGAAATTATGCTGAGGACTCAGTTACCTCATCTGGGAAACGGGACAATAATTGTTTCCCCCATAAAGTTGCCTGAGGATGAAATGCGGTCACACTTGGGAAGGGCCTGGCTTGCAGTAAGCTCTGTCAATGGCAGCTGGTGTTGCTATTTTTAAACTATTATTCACCTAAATCTCACCAAGATGTCCCTCACCTTCTGTCCGGCTGTGTGTCCTCCCTGAAGCCCTGGCCACCCCCACCTCCATAGAGTGGCCAAGCCTCTGGCCCTTCCCCCATCTGGGTGCAGGCCCACCCCAGCCTGCACCAGCTTTCTGTCTCTCTCTGGCTCACTCTCTGCATGTCCTGAAGGTCTCTTTCAGTCCCTGACATTCCTGTGTCTTTGGGTCTCCATCTTTTTTTTTTTTTTTTTTTTTTTTTTTTTTTTTTTTTTGAGACAGAGTCTCGCTCTGTCGCCTAGGCTGGAGTGGAGTGGCCAGATCTCAGCTCACTGCAAGCTCCGCCTCCCGGGTTTACGCCATTCTCCTGCCTCAGCCTCCGGGTAGCTGGGACTACAGGCGCCCACCACCTCGCCCGGCTAGTTTTTGTATTTTTTTTTTTTTTTAGTAGAGACGGGGTTTCACCGTGTTAGCCAGGATGGTCTCGATCTCCTGACCTCGTGATCCGCCCATCTCGGCCTCCCAAAGTGCTGGGATTACAGGCTTGAGCCACCGCGCCCGGCCCGGGTCTCCATCTTTCCTGATCTCTAAGCCTCTCTGTGTCTCTGCCCCTCCTGTCTCTCCATCTCTGTATCTTGTACTCTGTTGTAGGCTCACCCCTGCTGTTCCCTGGCTGACGGAGACATCCTTAGAGGCAGGGTCCCTGGCAGGGTTGTGTACCCAACTCCCCTCGCCTCAGGTGCCCTCACCTCTCCTCTGCTGCAGTTGGGAAACTGACTTCCTGGTGACCCAGGAGCCTTTCCTCCGGGTACCCTGTACCCCGACCTGGGTGATCTGGCATTCAGAGCCAGCTCTGGACACAGAACGGTGGGGGTTTGAGAGGCTGGGTGCACACACTGGGCTGGAGACAAGTCCAGCCTCCAGGTAGCCCTGCATGGAGTGTGTGTGTGTGTGTGTGTGTGTGTGTGTGTGTGTGTGTGATGCTTTAAGGGCCTGACAATTGTGTGAGGCTTTGTGCAGTAATGTAGCTATGTGTGACATTGGGTGTGATATGCAGATGGGTTTGTGACAGTGTATTGGAGACTCAGATGTGAGACCTGTGGCTATGGGTTGGTTGGTGTATGTCAGTGGCCACACTTTGCAATGTTCTGTGACATTGCATGTGTGATCTTGTGACATTGTACAGTTCTGTAACAGACCCGGTGTGATACCGGCTTGTACAACTGAATGTGTGACATTGGGTGATTCTATGTGAGTGTATAACTTTGCGTTTACAACACACATGGCATTGTGTGACCCTGTGGCAAAACTGGGTGATTCAATACGTGTGTGACTTTGTGTCTGTGTGGCCATCATGGATGTGGGCTGGGACCGACCAGGGATTGTGTGTGTGTGATGTCTCTGTGTGACTATGGTGTGACCCTGTGATGCTGCCTACATAACCCTGGGTGTGTGGTCATGGCTTTGTGTCAGTGTGCACCTGTGATCCTCTCAGTGATGCTGACACTATTGCCTTGTGTGTCTGCCTCCAGCATTTCCTGGGTCTCCACCCTGAAAGCCGTGCATCTCTGGGGAGAGAGTGGGGGATCTGACAGCCCCTCTCACCCGCAGCCTGCACCCTCGCATGGCCCTGAGGCCCACTCTGGATAGGGGAGCTGGCGTGGGGGCAGCAGGCGCAGTTCCCACGGCTGCTGCGGCCCCTCTCCCAGCCGCATCACCACCGGCTTCAGCTCCACAGAATATCCTGGCAACCCCGGCCTCTTTGTTCTCTGAGGCCGCCAAAGGCCTCCCCCTACCCCAGCCTGCCCAGCGCCTGCCAGTCGCCCCCCCCCCCGACAGCAGCCAGTCTTGGCCTGACCTAGTCTCTAGCCGCCTTTATCCCCCACCCAGACTGAGGCCCCTGTCCCATGCCCTGGACTTGACTCAGGACTCCAGACGGGGCCTTTGACCCTCTGCTCTGAGCTTGCTGTGGTTGTGCTGTGCAGGAAGAAGGAAGCAGGATAGGTCCTGCGGCTATACTGGGTGATTGTGGGCCAGGAGCTGGGATGTCTGTATGGGTACTTCCCCTTGGCCCAAGGGTGGTTGGAGGCCCAGGGGTGGTTTCAGTTTGTCCAGTAAGTTTACTTCTTTAGCCCCCGGAAGTCATCAGGACAGGACTATTACCCATTTTACTGGTAAGAAACTGAAGCCTAGAGAGGGTATATGACTTCCCCAGGAACAAGAGCAAGATGGTAGCAGGGACCTGATTACAACCCAGGTTCCTGGCTACCTTGGGAGAAAGACCAGGTGCTTCCAAAAGAATGGAGAGGGGGCCTGGGAGTCTGGACACATGGGTCCCTGCTTATTTCTTGGTCACCATGTGTCAAAGCCATGTTTGTGTTTGTGTGTGTATGTATGTGTCCTTGCTGAATGACCTTGGCCAAGTGCCCTTACCTCTCTGTGTTCCAAGAAAGAAGGACAACATAGCCAGGGGTTGTGGGGTGGTGAACTTGACAGGGTGCTTTGCAGAGCAACAAGGTCGTCTCACAGTTAGTGCCAAGACCCACACCATCTCCAACAGGTATAGATTCTGGCTCGGGGCCCTAGGCTCAGCCCAGCTCTGTGCTGCCACAAAAAAGGAGGTAGTGATGGCTACATGGCTTGGCTGTAGTCAAGGCCACTTGGGTCTGACCTGATTGCAGCACAGGCTCCCACCCGCTCCCAGGTGCCAGAGATGGATGGATGAAGGTCACTGCACAGCCTGGCCCCAGCCCCCCACTGCCCACCCACAGCCCTGGGCTAAACAGGCACTGCTGAAGACAGCCAGCCGGGGTTAGGGGAGGGACAGGCAGCCACCAGCATGGTAATAACCCATACCTTGGCCCTAACACCCTGCAGGCATGGCACAGAGAGGCCCAGCTCTATCCCCTAGGGTCACACAGCCCTGCAGGGAGTCCTGTCCCCAGAGGCCCACATCTCCCTTGAGGGCTGTTCCTGCCACACAGGAGTAGAAAATGGCTGGGGAGGCTGGTGGAGGTGCAGGAGGGTCCCCCGAGGCTGCCGGCCAGGCTGCCAGTGCAGACACTTTCATCTCTTTCTGCCTGTCGACCTGCCAGCTCTCAGCGGCATTAAATTCCCCTCCTGCCAGAGAACAAGGGCTGCCTCAGATTCCAAGCAGCAGGGTGCGAAGATAGGGCAGTCCCAGAGGAGGTGAGCCGGGTCCTCCAGGGCTCCAGGCTTGGGTGCAAAGCGGCTGGACTCTCGGGGCACAGCTGAGCGGTTCAGGTGGCTGCCTACTGCAGCCTCCCAATGCTTCGTCAGATGCTGCTTCGTTTCCTGTTGCCATCTCCCACCTGTATGATGCCTTCCTCCCGCCTTCAGAGCTTTCTTGTCCCTTGCAAACTGGGTCAAGTGTCCCTTGCCCCCTGTCCCCCCACCCCCAGCCCATCACAACACTGGTCATTCTTGGTGACGTCTCCTGGTCTTAGGGCTGTGGTCTGCAGCTCAGCAAGGGCAGTGCTAGCACCGAACACATGGAAGGGGTAGGAAACATCTGTGGGCTGAGTAACACATTCTCTCGCTTTCTGGACATTATTTTTCTCTCACACATTTCCAGCCTAATTGGGGGTCTGTCCCCAGGTGAGGGAAGCTTACTACAAAGAGCCTCCTTTCTCCAGCCCCTGGAGCCTCCATACCCTTTGGCTAGAGGCCTTAAACAAGATCCTCCTGCCTCAAAGCATAGAGCCTGTGGCCTGTGTGCCAGGGACTGGGCCATTCCATTGCACTGACAGGCTCACAGCAACCTATGAGGGGGGCTTTAGGCAGTTCTCTCCATTTGACAGATGAGAAAGTTAAGGCTCAGAGAGGTAGCGAGACATACATGGTCACATAGCCAGGTCTGTCTGCTTTCGGAAGCTAGCCCTTAAGCACCTGGCCATGCTGCAGGCTTTGGCTGGAAGGACCTCCGTCATCCCACACGCTGCCTGTGATTGTGCCCAGATGTGGGATTAGGGTCGAGTATTACTTACTTAAACTTGTCTGCACTTCTTTTTTTTTTTTTTTATACCTTTGCTATTCAAATTGGAATACCTAATTTATTAATAAATTTATTTAAATTATTTAACCAAATGTTCTCAAGCCCAGAAAGGTCACAGTCTGGAACGAGGATAGGGGATTAGGGGGTAACCTAGGATCACCGCCCCCTCCCCTGCAATGACAGGGTGTGGGTATTTCGGGGGCCTGAAGTGGGTACAGCCTGAATCCACAAAGGCGCCTGCCTGCCGCTCTCCCTGGTGTCTTCCCACCAGGCTCCCAGTCCCTCTTCCAGCTTTGAGGCCTGCCCTGGAGGGGCACCCCGTGTGGCTGAGGTTTGGCTCTGCAGCAGTGGGTCCACAGGCGACTGCTGGGAGTGAGGGCGAGTAGTGGCCGCTGCCGTTGATAAGGCGACGGAACCCTCAGGAGCAAGGATGCAATGAAGCCATGGAAACATGGTTGAGGTGTGAGGCTGGCTCAGCAGCTTCCCCCAGGTGGCCTCCCAGGCCTAGCAGGGTCCTGCGAGACAGGTCCTGCCACTGGCTGCCTCGCTGCCTGCCCTTCTGGGGGCCAAGTCTGGGCTGCTGACTGGGCTGGCTTGGTGTCACCCAGCCATCTCCCCAGGGTCAGGCTGGGGTCAACCCTGGGTCTAAGTAGGGAGGGCTGAGGACAGAGGCAGGGGTGCTCTGAGTTCTCAGGCCCCAAAGCCCCCTTACCCTGATCAATCCCTCCCCTTCTACCACCTCCTCCTTTCCTATAAATATGTGTGCATTATTTACCTTAAGCATTTTGATAAATCATAATAGCAGAGACATCTGCTGTCAAAACTGCAAACTGCATTTGGGGCTCAGCTGGTGAACGATGAGGCCAGAGGCCAGGGGTCCAAGGGCTCTGATCGTCGGGCGAAGAAATAGGGATGCCCCCACCCCTCATCCAGGGCTGGGCCTTGAAGGGGACCCAGGCCCCATCCTTTGAGACCCCTCCTCACCAGCCACTTAATCACAAAACCCTCCCAAGGAAGCTGCCCACCACCCCCAGCTGCGTCCCCTCCTTCCTGCCTCCCTCTGCCTAGAATTAATGCAGCAGTGACAGCGGCTGAGAAGTCCCCCAGAGCGGAGATTAACTCCCAGGGCAGCGCGGGTGGGGTTGGCCATGGGAGGCTTGGGGGTGGGGGGTCTGACGCACAGGCCTTGCAAGATTAATCGCCCTGCAGCGGGCCTCATCACGAGGGCGCCCAGAGCTCCGGGCCCCTACCCGGAGGAGGGGTGCTGGGTCCCACGTCAGGAGCCTGCTCCGCCTCCTGCAGCCCTCTTGGCCCTCAGTCCAACTCGTGGGAGGATTTTGGGAGCTGAGTTTCCTTCTCTTCCCATTTTGGTGGCCCTCAGGGACCCTGAGGACCAAGCAGCAATCCTGTGGTCTCGTTCCCTCCCCCAGTTTCTGGCCTGGCTCAGCAGCCCTACCTCTTGCTGGCCCTACTGGCCCCGCTCCCATGGCTCTCCCAGCCTGCCAGTTCCCTAACATAAAGCTAGAGGTGTGGGGCACTGAAAGAGGTCCCTGGACCTGCCGTATTTATTTGGGGGACTCAAAGAGATGTGTGAGGGATCCGATGGCTCTGGGCCTACTATCCAGCCAGCCCTCTTGAACTGTCCTGGGGGGCTTGTGGAGGTGGTGGAGAGAGAAGATCCTGGGCAGGTACAGAGTGAGGCTACTGGGTGATAAAGCACTGGGGTCAGTACCTGGGTACTGGCCTTTGTCAGCTAGTCACTCACTTAGAAAGTCTTTGAGGGGTTGCAGCAAGTGGAATTGAGCTTAGACATGGAATAAGGTTCCCCAGGCAGGTGGGACCTAAGAGAGGTTGAGCTGTTTTGCATAGAAGACTCCTAAGGTCAGAGTTGGCCTTTACTCTGTAAGTCAGAGCTGGAGTACCCTCTTCTATGCACCCACTGCCCTAAGTGCTCCCATCACAACCCTGCTGGGATCACACTGGATGAACTCACCTGTTCACTTGCTGATCTTCTGAACTAGAAGGAGCACTCCGGGAGGGAGGGGCTTGTCTGCCTGGCAAATGCCAAATGCTCAATAATGTTGAATCAATGGATGAATTGGAGGAGGACATGGGTCAGCCTGTTGTATATGAGGGGCTGGGGAAAGAACTGTTAGGTCTGAGCTTGGGGAGCCCAGCTGCAGGGCCACAGGCTGGTGAATGCTAAGAGGGGCCCCCAAGAACTTCCAAGAGAAAAGGGGGTCTGGATCCAGGCACCAAGTGGACATTCACAGGCTATGTGACCTATAAAGGCTTTCCTTTCTGGGCCTCAGTTTACTCATCAGCAAGTAACATTGCTTTTCAGATATCCTATGAAGGTGGAATGAGAAATCCTGTGTGAGGTCCCTGTGGACTCTCTAACCTTGTACCCCTTGGTAAGCAAGAGATTTGAATGCATGGGAAGAGCCAAGAAGGATTCTTGGAGGAGGTGAGTGAAGCTGAGCCTCGAAGGACCAAGCTGTCTACCTAGGAGGCTTGGAGACTGGTACTTCTGGGGCAGTGAGGAGACCACACTGGAGAGAGCCCAGAGGATGATGGGCCTATCTCAAGATCCAAAACAAATGGGTATATATTGTCTTGGGGACAGTGGGAGCCAATGATGGTTCTGGAACCTTTGGCCTTTAGGCTTTGGAGGGGCTAACATGTATCTGGAGTGAAGCCTTTAGTCAATCTGGGTATGTGGGGCAACTTCCCAACCCCACTCTGGGGCCCTGAGACTGAGATAGGAAGTAAGCCAGAGGCTGATCTCTCACATATCTCCTTCCAGAGGAATAAAAACATATCCCATGTTAAAAAGTGCAGGGCTGGGCCAGGCGCAGTGGCTCACGCGTGTATCCCAGCACTTTGGGAGGCCAAGGTGGGCAGATCACCTGATGTCAGGAGTTCTTGACCAGTCCAGCCAACATGGTGAAACCCCATCTCTACTGAAAATACAAAACTTAGCTAGGTGTGCTAGTGCACGCCTGTAATCCCAGCTACTCAGGAGACTGAGGCAAGAGAATCTCTTGAACCCGAGAGGTGGAGGTTGCAGTGAGCCGAGATCATGCCACTGCACTCCAGCCTGGGCGACAGAGCAAGACTGTGTCTCAAAAAATAAAGTGAGGGGCTAGGCTTGATCACAAGTAATCTGTTAGTGTGAGGGCCCTGAATACTCATTACAGGATGGGGAATCCAAGTCACAGAATGGCCAGGCCGGTCAGAGAGCTTCAGGACCCACACCCTCCTGGAGGTGGGGATAAGGGGACATCTGACCTCACACCTAGCCTAGAAGCAGCAGAGTCCTGGGCTGGGAGGCATGGGGATAGGATTTCCATCCAAGCCCTACCCAAAACTGGATTCATGATCACATGACCAAAGGTATAGCCAGCCCTTCCTGAACCTAGCTTTCCCAGTTAGTGCAATGGACCTTCCAGTATCAATCAGCCATGGTTCTAGACCTTTTCTGGGGGTTCAGGACTCAGGAGGGAGCTGCAATTTGGGGGTCCTTCACTCTATCCCCTCCCCACCCCTTGCTGGGCCCCTTCCCTTTTCCTGCTCTTCCACCCATACTCCTCTCACCCCTGACCCTGCGGCCAGCAGCCTCTGCTGCTGTCATTCGTTGTCATGGGAACCTTGCAGCGCTGACCTGATGCAGGCGAGAGCTGGCCCAGAGCTCCTAGCAAGGGAAGCTGAGGTTAGCAGGGGGCAGATGGGGGCACCTGTCCCTGCCAGCTTAGCTGGGTCCTGACACACCCCCAAGGGAATGGGGCATTGGAAGGACGGCCTGGATGGGTGTGGGCAGGAGTGCAGGGGGTCAGGGCCTGACTGCCCCCAGTCATTGGGGTGCCTGCTCCTTTTCAGACCCACCCCCACCCAACCCGGCTCCAGGCTGCTGGTGGGAGGGAGAGGTGGTGGGGACCTTCCCATTTCCCTCACTGTCGATGGGAGCTCAGAGCCCTGAGCTCAGCTCATTCTCAAGGCTAAAAATACCAGGGAGGCAGCAGCAGCAGCTCCCCCAACACACTGTCCACTGCCGCCCCACTCCCAGTAATAGACACACACACACACACTCACACACACATACACACACACACACAGACACCAAGCCCAGCCTGGACCAGACATCAAGGTGCTGCTCAACCATACTGTGCTGTGGTCCATGGAGGTTCCCAAAGTCCCAGCCCTGTGTGAGACCCAGATCTGGGGTCGACTTCCACCTCTGACCCCAATTTGCCATGTGATTGTGGGGTAGTCCTCTGGCTTCTCTGAGCCTGGTTTCCCCTTTTGTGTACTAAGGGAGCTACATGGAAGACGGGAGGCTCAGGAATGGAGTAGAGGGTCAGGGCCTTAGCTGCCCCATCTCATTTAGTTACTGGAGCAGTCCTGACAACTCCCTGAAGGATGTATTGAGTCAGAATCTGCTTTTTCTAGATGAGTACACTGAGGCCAGAGACGGTGGCTCAAGGGATGCTACTCCAGGCCTTTGAGTTCCAGGTGGCCCTCTCCTGCCCTGCGGTGGCCAGCTGAGCTACTGAGACCTCCAGGCATTCATTGAAAAATAGATCTGTGCCCCACAGTGGGGCAGGAGGTTAGTGGCATCAAATCTCAAAAAAGTTCCTGGTTCTGTGAGCATGACTGGGAATGGGGTGGGGAGGCCATACTGCCCTCTGCCCAGGGTCTGGGTGAAACTTGAGGTGAGTGTTGACAATACCTGTCTGCCAAGTGCTTGGCCAAGACCAGGGTGAAGGTCCACACTGCCCATCCAGGATGGGTGTGGTTGAGATACAGAGGAGTATCCACACTGTCCATTTGGCCAAGGCCTGGCTCTGTGTGAGACCCATATTGTTCATCTATCTGGGCTTGACCAAGACTGGGGTGAGTGCCCATGCTACCTGCCTGCCCAGCCTGGCTGAGGCTGGGTTGAGTGTTTACACTGCTCTGTTGGAGCTAAGGTCAAGATGATTAAACACACCGTCCATTTGCCCTGGGCCTAAGTCTTCTTTCCACCAGTTCTGGGCTCAAGATTTCATTTTGGGTTTCATATTCTCTCTTCTTTCCTGGAAATTTAGAATCATCTTCTCTGCTTATTATTTCTGATTTAGAGGAGGCCCAGTTTCATCTAGGGGCCCATGGGAGAAAGATAGGAGCCCCTTGCCATTCCTGGGACCCTCCAGGAGGAACCAGGGAAAATCCATTATAGAAATCACAGCCACTGGGCACTGAGAAGCCTGGAAAGCCAGACCCTGGCCTCTGGGATGCCTGAGAGATCCACTGCTGTTTGATCTGAGTCACTGAGTTCCTATACTTCTCCCCACTAGCCCTGTCACCCAGTAACACTGACATTTTGAGAACAACAAGGCATACTTCTCCCATAGACCCAAGGGCTCACAGTTTGAAGCCAGTATCTGCAGGACCAGAGTCTGGATTTTCTGAGGGGGCCAACCAATACTGGAGTGCAGACAGTGGACTTCGTGTCCCACACCCTAGTTTTGCAATGCCAGCTCTTCCCTTCAGCTGTCATGTGTGACCCTGGGCAAGACACTTCATTCTCCTGGTTCTCAGTGTTTCCATCTCTAAAACAGGTGTTTATACCTTACCTGTTTGTAAAGGTTGGGACAAGGATTAAATGAGATAGTCCTATAAAGTGTCTGGCAGAGTAATAATTATTTCTGGAGGCTAGCAGGGAAGGGGCATGCTCCAAAAGAATTCTGGGACATGTGGTTGGTTGGTTTTTTTTTTTTTTCAGAGGCAGGGTCTTGCTCAGGCTGGAGTGCCAGTAGCATGCTCACTGCAGCCTAGACCTCTCAGGCTCAAGCAATCTTCCCACCTCAGCTTCCTGAGTAGCTGGGACTACAGGCACGTGCCACCATGCCCAGCCAATTTTTAAATTTCTGTAGATACGGAGTCTTGCTATGATGCTCAAGTTAGTCTCGAACTCCTGGGCTCAAGTGATTCTTCTGCCTCTGCCTCCATAAGTGCTGGGATTATAAGCATGAGCCACCACGACTGCGCATTTGTTTATTTTTTATTTTTATTTTATTTTTTTTTTTGAGACGGAGTCTCGCTCTGTCGCCCGGGCTGGACTGCAGTGGCCGGATCTCAGCTCACTGCAAGCTCCGCCTCCCGGGTTCATGCCATTCTCCAGCCTCAGCCTCCTGAGTAGCTGGGACTACAGGCGCCCGCCACCTCGCCCGGCTAGTTTTTTGTATTTTTTTTAGTAGAGACGGGGTTTCACCGTGTTAGCCAGGATGGTCTCGATCTCCTGACCTCGTGATGCGCCCGTCTCGGCCTCCCAAAGTGCTGGGATTACAGGCTTGAGCCACCGCGCCCGGCCGCATTTGTTTATTAATTAGTGCAGTGCAGGGAGTTGTGTAGGTTGCTGGGTCTCAGGGCCTGAAACCCCAGCTGGGATCCTCTACTCTGAACTAGGAGCCTCCAAAACAGAAGCAATGCCCATTAGTTTTGTGAATGTGTTTTCAGTCCATGAATGGATGCTCTTAGGTAAAACATTAATAAACTGCATCACGTTGTTGGGGAAAATTAAATGTAAATTAGATAATTAAAAATGAAGCTGATGCCCGCTGCTTGGTGCTATTACCTCTTATTAAAAGTTATGAGAGGTGGCCCTGGGTGGAGGCTGGTTGCAGGGTTCCAGTGAGGGTGGGGGTAGCAAGGGACTGGCTATTGGAGCCCAGTGTGATCGTTGAAAGAGGCAGACAGACCTAGAAGATGCTCTGGTATGGGCTCTGGAGAGCTCTGCGTGTGCTGGGGTCACCGCCCTGTTGTCTCTTGTGGGTGCCCGGGTCAGTGCCTTCCCCTTGCCCAACCTCAGTATTTCCTTATCTGTACAGGAAGGATAGTAACAGAACCTACTTCATAGGACTGAGGCAGAGACTAGATGAGATGATATGTAGAAAGTACCCAGCCTAGTAGATCATCTTAGGTCAGGAGTTCAAGACCAGCCTGGCCAACATGGTGAAACTCCATCTCTACAAAAATTAGCCAGGCGTGGTAGCACATGCCTGTAATCCCAGCTACTCAGGAGGCTGAGACGGGAGAATCGCTTGAACCCGGGAGGCAGAGGTTGCAGTGAGCCGAGATCGCATCATTGCACTCTAGCCTGGGTAACAGAGTGAGACTCAGTCTCAACAAAAAAGAAGAAAGTACCCAACCTAGGGCCTGGTACATAGTAGGTGTTCATTAAATAGCCTTGATTACCAGGAATATCATCAACACCATCATCATGACTGAGTCCCTTCCAGCAGCCGGCCCTGAGCTGAGGGCTTTAGAGATATCCGTCCCCATTAGCACATGGAGTAGATGCTGTCGTCCCATTCTGCAGAAAGCAAGGCTCAGGCCAGGGGAATAAGGATCCAGGGTCACACAGCCGTTGAGGTAGGTGGCCTTGCTGTATTTCAGTTTCCTAGAGGAAGAGCCCTAGGAACAGCATTCCCACACAGTGCTCTGCTTCTCACGCTGAAGAGGTTTCATTGACTCCTTTTTTCTGCACCTGCCCTGTGCTCCTGGCCTGGTCCCTAGCGGGACAGGGGCGATCATTCTGGAGAGAAGAAGACAGCCCCGGAGAACTAAGTCCCAAAGGAGTGTTCTAACCACTTGTCGAGGATAGACGGGCCTCCCTGGGGGAGGGGGCTGTGACTGCTGGACTGCACCGAGGTGCGAGCTGGTTCAGTGTTCTAAGAAACAGAGAATGGAGGACGGGCAAGGCAGGTAGCAGGACCCGCAGGAGCAGAACGGGGAGGCTGGAAAGCCTGGGGCCAGGCCTGTGGTGGGCAGGGGAGGGTGCATGATGAGGGGGTGGGAACACGGAGCGGGTGAGTCACCGTTTCTGGGCCAGGCAGGCGGCGGCTGCAGAGCGGGGGGCGCATTCCTGGCTGGCAGGGCGGCCGGCACTAATGTCTTTCCCACATGGCCCCGAATTCCCCGCTCGGCACGATCACACGGGCAAGACGCTCCCGCGGCCACCCCCGCCCCAGCTGCCTCCTTCCCACAGAGCAGGGAAGGGGGAGGGAGTGTGGTGGAGGCTGGCGGAACCGGCCCCTCCTGGGGCGGGATGGGGGTCTCTGGCATGGCCTCCCTGGGGTCTGCGCCCACGGTGTCGGCACGCGATGAGCGACTCACAGGGCAGCTGCAGTCACAGTGAGAGCAGGGCCGCGCTTGTGAAGCGGGGAAGGAAGGAGGCCGGGAACCGCCATGGGTCCTTGGCCACGTCTCTGCTTCCCTGGCCCCCATTCACCCACCCCCGCCCTGGGTCAGGCTTTCCCTCGCGAAGCGGCTGTCGGAGGGCGGCGGCCAGATAGGGACAAGCGGCGGAGCAGCAGCAACTCCGGCCGCCTCCGATCCTACGCCTTCTGGCCCTCCCCTCCTTCCCGACCTCTGGGCCTGGCTGGCGGGGGACGGGGAGGGGGGGACTGTGCTGCTGCCGCTGCATCCGGCGAGGGCCTGGTGGGGTGGTTCCTGGAAGAGGCCACACCCAGTCCCTCCCTCCGTGAGGTGGAGGCCAGCCCTTGCTAAGGCGAGGGGAACTAGGAGCGCCGCTCTCCCACGCAGCCCCTGTCCCCAGGCCAGGCCCCGGAGAGGGGGGAAACTGAGGCTGCTGAGAGGGCGGCCCACCCAGAGCTCCCTGTGCTGGGAGAGGTTGGCCGCTGTCCCTCCCAGCTGGGCTCAGAGGCGCTAATGAGAGTTAAATGTAGGACATGAGTCACCTCTGAGAGGGGGCTGGGACCACCCCCAGATGTGGGTCCAGACGCTCAGCCTTTTCCCTACTCCCCTGTGTGTCATCCCCTACGCTTGGCAGAGTGGGGCATGAGTTCTGACCTTGCTGACCAGGCTCTGTCACCCTGGACCAGCCTCACTTAAATGGCTGGCTGCCTCAGGAGCGGGTGCTGTGGGATCACAGGAGACTCTCAATCCCAGGATAGGCCCAGCGCACCCTGAAGACTTAGGGGATGGACCAACACCTGGGGTCTCTAGTGGCCGTGAGCCCTGGGGTGTGGTTATGGGTCTTGGGATGTGGGTGGGCAAAGGGCCCAGGCCACCCTGAAGATTCCCCCCACCCTACTGCCTACCTGGCTTTGCTCAGGCCACCAGGCTCTGACCACACAGGGTGCCTGTTCCCCCACTCCCCAGAGTCCCACTCTCTCTGACCTCCGGCCAGCACAAGGACCTCAGTCTGAAGTCCTCATGGCAGGGCAGGCAGTGAGTGTGTGTGTGTGAGAGTGTGTGTGTGTACACACATGTCCCTCTGCGGCTGGGTCTATTTGTGCCGCTGTGTGTATTTATGACTGAATGTACAGTTGTGTATATTTATGTGTGACTGGCTGTCTCTGAGTGTCTCAGTGTTGCAGGGGCTTGACAGGGAATGTGCATTTCTGCGTCTATATCTGTTTATTCCTTCTATATCTACGTGTGGGGCTTTCTGTGTGACTGTGTTTGTGTCAGCCTGGCCCCTTCTATGGGGTCCCTGCCTCCTCCTCAAGCACCCCACCATCACCAGGAGCCACAGGCGTCTGGGAGGAGACTCGGGAGGTGAAGCGCCTGCTGTTCCCCAAATGGAATGGCTTAGCTGGGTGGGCAGCACCAGGGGGTGGGCGTGGGCAGTCACAGGAGACAGAAAAGTGGGGGCCAGGGAGGAGCCCTGCTCAGCAGTCCCCTCCCTGCTCCCTCTGCTCCCAGCTCTGCGCCTCCTGGCAAGAGCTTATTTGCATGGTATTTACATTTCATTTGCATCGTGTTCAATTAAAAACCTGACCAGCTCCCGCCTGCCTGGCGCTGCCCGCCCAGCCTGGTGAAAATGTTGGTTGGGCAAGACGGCCTTCCCACCCCCCCCATGCCCCCACGGACTGACCAATGTGGGAGGGGTCCTCCCCTCATTGAGATCGTGCAAGTCACCCACTCTGGGAGTGAGAGGGCTGGAAGTCCAAATGGAGAAACTGAGGTCCAGAAAGGGCTGCCTTGAGCTCCAGGCTAAGGGCCAGTCAAAGCTAGAAGAATACTAGTAGTAACAGTTGCCCCTTCATGGAAGATCTCTTGTGCCAAGAGTGGTGCCAGCACCTGGTGTGCAATATCTCTTTGGAACTTTGCCATTCCTTGAGGTCAGGCCTTCCTTGCATTATCCTCATTTTCCTGATGAGAAGACCAAGGCTAGAGGGGCAAGTCCAATATCACTCAGCTGACCTAGAATTCAAGTCTCTATCAGTATGACTTCCAAGTTCATGCTCCAAAAACATAAGCATGGCTGCCAGAAGTCTGGTGTCTCCTGCTTCTGGCAAGTGAACCCAACTCATTATTTCCAGGGTCATTGGTTCCAGGATGGGCTGCTGCAGTGCTCACCCTAATCTGGAGGCTGGCCTGGCTGCTGACTGTTTCATAAGACTGAGAGCCATACCCATTCCTGGCTATAGGGTGGAAGGCTCTCCCTGTGGCAGTCCTTCCTGGCACCTGCCCATAGTCTTTCCTATTCCAAGACTGCCCTTCCTGGGCTCTAGCCAGAGCGGGTAACTTTGTAAAAGGCAAGTAAAGACTCTTGATAATGAAACTCTAGGAGGAAGTTCACAGCTGAGCTAAGAAGTGAAGGATGGGTGGAGAGATAAGATGGGCCCATGGAGACATCCAAGGCACCAGAGCAGGCCTGGCAGGAAAAACTCCCAAGACCTCTCCTGTCCTAGATCAGGAAGCTTCCTGGAGGCCCCTGTCACCTAGCCAGAGCTGGGCTGCTGGTTGTCATCTACACAGGTGCAACTCTTAGCATTGGGGAGAAAGTGGGGGTCCTTAGGCTGCCCATAGAGGGGTCATCCAGGGCCCAGAATCCAGCTCCGGGACTAGGGCATCCTAGTGTTGACAGGCCCACAGTGCCCACTCTCCTCTGGAAGGACTACCTTTCACCTCTGCCACCAGCCTTAAGGCTCTAGAAGAACTCCACCTACCCCGGTGCTGAGGGACCAGGCCAAGCAGCTAACTCATCCTCCCTGGCCACAGTGATTGGTTCAGAGACAGATATGTGACTTGGGCCTGACCAATCAGGCTGAATCCCAAGACTTTGGTTAGAATTACTGGGAAGAGGCGGGGCTCGGTAGCTCACACCTGTAATCCCAGCACTTTGGGAGGCCGAGGCGGGTGGATCACGAGGTCAGGAGTTCAAGACCAGCCTGGCCAAGATGGTGAAACCCCGCCTCTCTGAAAAATACAAAAACTTAGCCAGGCGTGGTGGCACGTGCCTGTAATCCCAGCTACTCCAGAGGCTGAGGCAGATAATTGCTTAAACCTGGAGAGGTGGAGGTTGCAGTGAGCCGAGATCATGCAGCTGCACTCCAGCCTGGGTGACAGAGCAGGACTCCACTCCGTCTCAAAAAAAAAAAAAAATTACTGGAAGAAGTAGTGGTTCTCTGATCTGGTAGTGTGGGGATCTGGGGCCACCCGCTTTTTGAGGAGAGCTACCCATGAATGAAGCCAGCAAAGGGATACTGAACTTGAAGCCAAACACTCTTCTACTTGAGCCTTAGAATTAGCCAGGACGTTCCAATTTTACTTAAGCCAGTGTGTGTTGGCTTTTTGTCACTTGCAGCCTGAAGGTCTGACCAGATAGTGCATGCCTTGCCCATTTCTGCCTTCAAGCTTTTGTCCATGCACTTCTTCTCTGCCTGGAATCGGAGAGCCTTCCTCTTGCCCTCTCCTGACCAGCCATGCCTGTGTTTTGAGGCCCAGCTACTCTCCTCCAGGGGGCTGGCTTCCATGCGGTACCCTCCCCTTTTGGCCCCACCCTCCTGGAGAGTTACCTGGAATTCTGACACCCAGCTTGGCACTCAGTGTCTATGCCTACAACTGCTGTGTTAATTTCCCTTTTGGGGGGCTTGTATCGCACAGCCCCAAAGTAGACTGTAAATTCTTGAGTGGCATGAGCTGAGTCCCCTCCTACAGAGAGGGGTGATAAAGTACAGTGGTTAGAAGCTTGGCTTTGGCGTCAGGTAGTCTCAGCTCAAATTCTAGCCCATCAGTGTGACCTTTGGACCAGTCTCTCCTTTTCTGAGTTTCCTGTAGGTCCACCCACTCAGTGTGGAGGGTGCCACTGTGAAGCACTCACAAACATACTCTCTGCCCTCAGAGGAGTTAAGGATGGAAGTTGGGGCAGTGGCCCCAACCGGAAGCAGCCAATCAGGAGGCTGAGGTGGTCCTCCCCAGCGTGCCAGCACTGGGCTCTTGGGGAAAGAATCCCCTCCACCCTCACACACTTCCTTCCAAGGCGCTAGGGGACCTTGCTGGGGGGAGGTCTGGTCATCCCCCCCCCCCCCC
>NW_016805883.1:973424-978002 GCF_001698545.2 Rhinopithecus bieti | reverse complement strand
AAAAAAAAAAAAAAAAAAAAAAAAAAAAAAAAAAAAAAAAAGACTCTATCTCAAAAAAACAAAACAAAACCAAACCACTCTTCCACCTCCAGTTACTCTGTTATGTCCCCCTGTTACTTTATCCTATTTATAATTTCACAGCATTTGCCATAATGTGAAACGACTTCATTTTTACATTCATTTTCCCCCTCTAGAATGGAAACCCTTAAGAACAGAGACCTTGTCTGTGCAATTTACTGCTGAAGCCCCAGTGCCTGAAAGAATGCCAGGCACAGGCCGGGCGCGGTGGCTCACGCTTGTAATCCCAGCACTTTGGGAGGCCGAGGCAGGTAGATCACGAGGTCAGGAGTTTGAGACCAGCCCAGCCAACATGATGAAACCCCGTCTTTACTAAAAATACAAAAACTAGCTGGGTATGGTGGCAGGCGCCTGTAATCCCAGCTACTTGGGAGGCTGAGGTGGGAGAATTGCTTGAAACTGGAAAGCGGAGGTTACAGTGAACCGAGATCGCGCCACTGCACACTTCAGCCTGGGCAACAAGAGCAAAACTCCATCTCAAAAAAAAAAAAAAAAAAAAAAAAGGCCAGGCGCGGAGACTCACACCTGTAATCCCAGCACTTTGGGAGGCCAACGCGGGCGGGGATCACGAGGTCAGGAGATCGAGACCATCCTGGCCAACATGGTGAAACTCCGTCTCTACTAAAAATACAAAAATTAGCTGGGCTTGGTGGCATGTGCCTGTAATCCCAGCTACTCGGGAGGCTGAGGTAGGAGAATCGCTTGAACCAGGGAATCAGAGGTTGCAGTGAGTCGAGATAACACCACTGCACTCCAGCCTGGCAATAGAGCGAGACTCCGTCTTAAAAAAAAGAAAGGAAAAAAGAAACATGGTATTATGTCCATTTTGAAGTGAGGAAACTGAGGTTTGAGGAGATTATGTGACTTTAAGTTATCATAACTGGAATGAAGCCTGAGACTGTGTGACCACAGAGGTATAAGGGCTGTGGGAATGATTGTGAGGGTCTGCCAGCATGGCCGCTAAGCTGAGCCCAGGCTGGTGAGGGGGACGTGCACGAGGAGAAGACCCAGGGCCCAGGGGAGTCCACTCCGGGGTAGAAGCTTCCTCTGGGAACTCAGCTGAGGGCAGCGGAGGAACTGCTCCAGGGCCTGGGGACAAGACCCAGTGTGCTGTGCGTAGGTGATAGATGGAGCGGATGGTGCACTGGGGACCTCCATGCAGGCCTGGTATTTTGCCTGCCAGAGCAGAGGTAAGGATGCAAGCGTAGGCGCAGGTAAGGGGAATCTCCACCTCCCTCTCCAGTCTGCATCTACCTTTCATGCCCCTCCTGCCTGTCAAACTCCTGCCTCCTGGCCCTGGCACAACCCAGCCTTGCTGCCTTTTCTCTTCTCCTCTACTGCCGTGGTCCCTGACACCATGGAGAAGTCCCTGCCCACTGTGCCTTCAGTCATGTCTTGTCACTTTGTGTGTATTTATTTATTTGTGAGACAGGGTTTCACTCTGTCACCCAGGCTGGAGTACAGTGGCATAATCAGGGTTTACTGCAACCTCGATCTCCCGCGCTTAATCCATCCTCTCACCTGGGCCTCCCAAGTAGCTGGGACTACAGGTGCATGCCACCACATCCACCCAATTTTTTTTTTTTTGAGACGGAATCTTGCTGTTTTTCAGGCTGGAGTGCAGTGGTGCGATCTCAGCTCACTGCAAGCTCCGCCTCCCGGGTTCACGCCATTCTCCTGCCTCAGCCTCCCGAGTGGCTGGGACTATAGGTGCCCGCCACCATGCCCAGTAATTTTTTGTATTTTTAGTAGCGATGGGGTTTCACCGTCTTAGCCAGGATGGTCTCTTATCTCCTGACCTCATGTTCCTCCCACCTCGGCCTCCCAAAGTTCTGGGATTACAGGTGTGAACCACCGCACCTGGCCAACTTTTGTATTTTTTGTAGAGATGGGGTTTTGCCTTGTTGCCCAGGATGGTCTTGAACTCCTGGGCTCCAGTGATCCTCCTGTCTCGACCTCCCAAAGTGCTGGGATTACAGATGTGAGCCGCTGCGCCTGACCTCTGTGTGTTTTTTAAAAATTATTTGCAGAAACAAGGTCTGAGGCCTTGGGTCTCACTGTGTTGCCCAGGCTGGTCTTGAACTCCTGGCCTCCAGTGTTTGTCCCACCTGTCTCCCAAAGCGCTGGGATTGCAAGTGTGAGCCACCATGCTGGCCCTCTAACCCATCCATTGAAGCCCAGCACCTGTGCTGCCTCCTCCAGGAAGGGCTCTCTGGTTAGTGTTTGTGCAGTGGTTGTCTTCAGATCTGAGGATCCCTGCCAGGCTGTCAGCACCCTCAGCACCCATCACATGGCTGGCCCAAAGCCACTCAGTAAGTATCCTATTGCCTCCCCCTATCTATGGACCCCAGGTGAACCCAGCATTCTGAGTTCCTGGGTCTCTGGTTCTTACCCAGGTACCCACTGGGTGCCTCCAAGCCTGAAATCTCCACCTGACATAGCGACAGGGGATGTGTGGGCTGCAAGATGCTGCTGCTAACCCCAGTCCTCAACTGCAGACACCTCATGGCCAATTAAACCCCAAGACACTCATGGGAACAATGATGGCTGGATCCAATCAAGACAGGTTATTGGCCTCTGTTAACTCACATGGGTCACACCTCATCAGCCAATCACAGGAGCTCCCTCCTCCTGTATTTTCATATCAGGGTCTCTTAGGGGGTCCTGACCTGGTTAAAGGTCTAGGCTGAGGCTGGGCTGTTTCCAGACTCTCCCCATTCTCTCCCCAGGATCACTGAGCCACAGTTTCTTTTCTAGTCCTTGCTACCCTCCCATTACTGGTATCTCCATTTCTTCCTGTCCCTCCCCTCTCCTTCCCTCCAGATGAAGCAGCCCAATCAGAAGGGTGAAGCAGCCCAATCAGAAGGGTGTGTAGGGGTGAGCTCCTGAGACGGCAGCCTAGCCCTGTGTGAAGAGAGGCTGGGGCATGAGGATCCTGCTAGGTGCAGTCAAGCCAGCCTTCAGCATTAGTAGCTGTAGCAGCAATGCCTCCTTTCCCTTCTCCTCAACCTCAGGCTCCCAGGCAGGCTCCCAGACCCAGGGTAGTTCCTGCTGCCCTGCTCTGTGTGTGTGTGCTGCCTAGGTTTCCTGCCCTAACCCACCACACTTCCCCCAGGAAGGGATGGAGGGGAGGGAGGGGCAGAGATGAGGGCAGGAGCCTTCCCATCTCCCTTACCAGCACACTGGAAGTAAGACAAGCTTAGGTGGAGCCTAAATGGGTCTCCCAAGAACCCTACCCCCTGCTCTGGGTCAGCAGGTGGGTGGGCTTAGGAGCCCAAGAGGGGGAATAGGGTGCCAGCGCCAAGGCCTCCGTACATTTTGATGTTGGTGAACAGCATGCAAAGCAGATGCAAATATTATGCAAAGTAGAACTTTCTTTTTCTAGTCCACAGCTCTGAGGTGCTCTGAAATGGGCTGAAAGGGAGGCCCACAACCCAAGGGGAGGTGTGGAGGTGAGGGCAGGTATCATCACTGCTTTGTCAAGAGGTTGCCACACTGAAGTATAGCTACTGTGTACCTAGCACCTGGCTGGACTTGATTCAGCCTCTGTCCTTGAAAATTCAGGCACACAGGGAAATCAAGGGTAGAAGGGGCAGATCCATCTCTACAGGATATTGGTTGAAGGCCTTTAAGAAGCATTTGTCCATTAAATGACATAGGAGACCAGATAGCAGAATGGCTCAATTCTCCTGTTCTGGCTTCAGCCAGACCTGGGTTTGATTCCCAGCCCTACCACTTAATGGTAGATCTTGGGCAAGGCACATCACCTCTGGAAGTTTCTGTTTATTTACTCATACATTAAGAACAATGATTGTGCTGGGTGCAGTGGCTCATGCCTGTAATCCCAGCACTTTGGGAGGCTGAGGCGGGTGGATCACCTGAGGTCAGGAGTTCAAGACCAGCCTGGCCAACATGACGAAACCCCATATCCACTAAAAATACAAAAAAATTAGCCGGGTATGGTGGCAGGAGCCTGTAATCCCAGCTACTGAGGCAGGAGAATCGCTTGAACCTGGGAGGCGGAGGTTGCAGTGAGCTGAGATCGCACCATTGTACTCTAGCCTGGGCAACAAGAGCAAAACTCCGTCTCAAAAAACAAACAAACCAACCAACAAACCAGCTGGGCACGGTGGCTCACGCCTGTAATCCCAGCACTTTGGGAGGCCAAGGCGGGTGGATCACGAGGTCAGGAGTTCAAGACCAGCCTGGCCAACATAGTGAAACCCCAACTCTACTAAAAATACAAAAATTGCCCGGGCATGGTGGTGCATGCCTGTGGTCCCAGCTACTTGGGAGGCTGAGGCAGGAGAATCACTTGAACCTGGGAGGTGGAGGTTGCAGTGAGTCGAGATCGCGCCACTGCACTCCAGCCTGGGTGACAGAGCAAGACTCCAACTCAGAAAAACAAAAACAGGCCGGGCGCGGTGGCTCAAGCCTGTAATCCCAGCACTTTGGGAGGCCGAGACGGACGGATCACGAGGTCAGGAGATCGAGACCATC
>NW_016805883.1:962568-972704 GCF_001698545.2 Rhinopithecus bieti | reverse complement strand
AGAGTGAGACTCCGTCTCAAAAAAACAAAACAAAACAAAACAAAAACAAAAAATTGTACCAGTCTCATGGGGTGGATGGGGTGGTTGCAAGGACTCGATGACATGTATGTGTGACATTCATGGACCAGAGCAAAGTGCCTGGCCCTGGGTAAAGTTTCCATAAATGGGAGTTGTAATTTAGGCCTCCACCCCCACCCCTCTACCTGCTCTGCTCAGTTCTTTCAGCTCCTAGAGCCTAAAATGCCATAACTAACTGCAATTCAGGAAAGAGTACAGGCCTCTGCCTGAGGGCGGGGCCTGTGTTTGCTTTTGTCTGTCCCCACCACCACCCTGGGCCCTGGAGGGCCACTCAACTGATTGAATGAGTGATAACTGAATGATCTCAACTCTTCAGGCAGGCAGCTGGGGAGAGCTCACCTTGAGACCTTCGAGCAACTCTTACGGTAACCAGAGGATGGAGAGTTAGGGTCCTGAGATGAGGAGGATCCCAGTAGACAGTTTAGTGAACAAGGACTGGGTGGGTCTCTTCCCAGTGACCTCCACCCCCTCAAACAGCCTTCCAAACAAAGGTGTGTTGGGGGAGCAGTGGTTGATGGGAGGAGGAGCTTCTACCCTCAGCAAATGAAAACAAAGCCAGAGGTCGGGTGGAAAGGCCAGGCTGTGTGTTGAGGACTGTTCTGGTACTAAGAGGCAGGTGTGTGGGGGTGGGTGGAGCAGCAACAACCCCCACAATAACAGCCAACATTTATAGAGCACCTACTCCTCCCAGGCTCTATGCTAAACACTTCCACGTTACATCATACTTAAACCTCACAATGACAATCTGGATTATGATCCCATCCTTTTCTTTTCAAATGCTTGAGGAAATTGATCTACCCAAGGAAATTGATGTTTACCCAAGGTCACTCAGCTAGTGAATATCAGTACCAGCATTTCAACCCTGGCTTCTTGCTCCATAGCTTTACCCTTAACCTCTTAAGCTGGGCCTCCATGCTCCCAAAGACCGACCTAGGTTCAAATCCTGCCTGTTTCAGCAAACTTCTATTACCCTACCTCACCCACACATCCAATTCATCTGCCAAAATATCTCTAAGCCAGCAACCTCTCCACCACCATCTTTTCCTTGCTATCCCAACCCCCAGCCCCTCCTCCCAGGTCTCCTTGCTCGATCCTTTGCCTTCCAATGGTCTACAGGGTGGCCAGGGGATCTTTAAAAGTTTAAGTCAGACCTCCCAGCTTAAAACCCACCGAAGGCTGCCATGGCACTTTGCATAAACCCTGACCCCTCAGGGGGCCTGCAAGGCCCAGCCCTATAGGCATACCCTTTGGGCTTACAAAGGCCTTCCCCTCACCTTCAAGAGGCACATTCTTTGCAGACTTGGAGCTTTTGCAGCTTTGGAGCCTCTGTGCCGGCTGTGCCCTCTGCCTGGCATGCTCTGCCCCCTCTCCTTTGCTTGGCTGGCTCTTCCTGGTCTTTCAGGCCCCAGCTCAGATATCTGCTCCTCAGAGGCCTCCCCTGATGACAATAGCTCATATGGACCCCTCCCTGAAGTCAGTCTCACATGACCTATTTTAATGTCCTCATGGCTCCTCACGCTCTCTGAAGTGATCTTGGTCAACTATTTGTTTACTTGAACGTAACTAGAACGCCAGTTCTGAGAGGCTGGGGTCAAGACTGTGCTCTCGTGTTCCCATGGTCTAAATAGTGCCTAGCACGTAGTAGGCACTCAGTAAACATCTGAACAATATGTATTTGATGTGACCTGGATCAAGAAGTCCCAGCCTCAGCTTCCTTTTTCTGTTAGGCTCTGCCTTCTCTCAGCCTCCCAGGGAGGCTCTGGATGAGATCAGAGATGGCAAAACGCTCTCTCCGGGAGAGGGAGGGCACGGCGCCCGCCTGGGGATGAGGTCAGTGCAGCAGGCACCTCTCCTCAGTGCAGGAGGCAAGCAGAACCGCAAAGATCATCTTGGCCAGACCCATGCCCCTGGAATCCCAGACGGGCAGGGCAGGGCGTGTGACCCCTTCCCCTGGTGGGAAGCTCCTCCCGGCGGGGCCTCCTCTTCCCTTCCCCGGGGAGGCAGGTGGAGCTGCGTCCTCATCTTTGTTCCCATCTGGAGCGCGTTTGGCGCGGCGTGGCGGGGGCGGGGCTGAGCCCCCGCGGTGCCCGGAGAGACGGGCCCGCCCGCTTATCTGATCTGCGGCTAATTGAAACTCCCTGCTCGCGAAGGTCAGCTCGGTCCCCTGACAGCTGCCGAGCCGAGCCGGGCCGGATGGAAAACCCGGGCTGTGCAGGCCCCGGCGGGGCGCTGGGGGGAGGGGTTGTGGGGGGCTGCCTCTGCGGCAAAGTAGACAAAGGCGGCCCCTCCCTCCCTGTGCGCGCTGCTGGGGGTCGCCAGAGGTAGCGGCCTTCGCCCTCACCCTGCAGGGTGTTCCAGCCGGGGTCACATGGCCTAAGGCTACAGAGGAGGGGGGCGCCCTTAATCCCTACGTGCCCGCCCACCCCGCTCCCACGCTGGGGCCCTGTCTGGGGTCTCTGGGAGAGTCACCCCCAACTTCCTGCCCCCACCCCGCCTCCACGCCCCGGCTCTGAGACTTCCTGCCTCCCCGGCTCCGGGCAGCTCAGGCTGTGGGAAGCTGGCGGGGCGGGGGCGGCCCGATCCCCTCCCTCTGTGCACTCGACGGGGCGCTGGGGGTCCGGGAGGAAGTGTGCACGCTGGGGGGCACGGCTCGGCCCAGAAGCCGCCATCCGGTGGGTCAGGTGCGGCCTCTCAGCCTGGGAGGGCGGGCGGGCAGGCCTGTTGCTAATGGTGCTGGGACGGGCGGTTGGCGGGGGGATGGTAGCCGGGGAGCCTGTGGGAGCCCCGTTTCCAGGGTTCCGGGTGCGGACGTGGCGAGCTCTGGAGACTGCAACCCCGGCCGCCGCGCCCCAGGCGGTCCCAGTCCCTAAGCAGCCCGCACGGGCCTCCCGCTAGCTGCTTGTGCGCCTAGGCTGAGGTGCTGGGGAGCTCCCGAAGCGGAATTCCTAGCCTCCGGGCTAAGCGCGCGCCCCTAATCGAAGTTTTTGGGGCCTTGGCTTTCACAGCCAAGAAGAAATAATTCCAACCACAGATTTTCAGAACCACGTGCCAAACACCATGATAAGCGTTGAACGTATTTGGTATCAATTAGGCCTCACAACAATTCCATTTTGCTGATGAGCAAGCTGTGGCGCAGAGAGGTGGTGACTTGGCCGAAGTCACACAGCTAGTAAGTTATCCAGGCGGGGCTCGGCTGTAACTCCAAAGCCAGCGTTGTTAGCCTCGGGTGGTCACGTCTTAGCAAGAGCTCTGCAGTTGTGCGCCAATATAGGTCGATTACCCAGGGCATACACGAATGTAGACAGCCCCTTGGCGGCGTCTTGCCGCACGTGTTCTCGTCTTGGGGTTGGGCACGTGTTTCGTGGCGCAGTCCCGCGTGTCAGAGCCCGGGGACAGAGGTATAGCCTAGTGCACTGGTGCCCAGGTGCGCCATTCGCCGTTGGGACCTGGCAGTCATATGGCTGGGGCCTGAGCTGCGAGCAGGGCGGAGCGGGGGCGGAGAACTCGGAGCTGAGTCCACGCGAGCCGCGGCGCCTGGGAGGCCGCAATCCCGGCGCCTGCAGCCGGCGAGGCGCGGGGTGACGCGCGGGGGCCCAGCTACCGTGACCTCCTCCGCGGTTGCCATGGAGACCGTGCACTATAAATAAAAAAAAAAAAAAAAGGAGGAGGAATTTCAAACCCGTTTTCTACGGCGCTTGGCGGGAGGGGGGAGGAAAGCTCTCTTTGAATCGAGTTTCCCATTTCACCTTCCCAGGCGGCGGGAGCGCTTCCCCCGCAGCCCAGCCGGGAAATTGCCGCCCCTCACGCCGCGTGGCGCCCCCTGAGGAAGCTAATTAGCGCAGCCCAGGGAGCTGGAGACAGGGGGACCGAGCCCCGGGGGGCCAGGACCCGCCTCTTTTGTGGGGGGAAGCGCCTACAAATTGCCCCCCATCTCTCCAGGCGCGCGCGCAGCCCAGCGCGGGCCGGGGCACGGGGCGCAGGCGGGAGGTCGCATCTGCAGCTTTGGCGCAATGAATCAGGCGCGGCCGCCGCCGCCGCCGCCGCCGAGCGCGTCTGGCATCCGGAGTCTCCCGGGATCGAAAATAATTTGGGCAAAGCGGTGGGAGGTGTGTGTGCGCGCGCTCCGAGGGGAGGGCGGGGGAGCAGGCCGGGCGGGGTGCGCGGGGCGGGGGGAGGTGCCATCCGACAGCCCCGCTGTGGTGAGAACAGAGTTGACACTTCTTTCCTTTCCACTTACTGCGGCAAGTACTGCGAGGAAGTTTAACCCTCTCGCTGCTTGGAGGGTTAGAGGCTCTGGGAACGCCCTCATGAGGGCGCGCCGGAGCGGGGGGTTCCAGGTGTGCAGACTCCTTTGGAGTGGGCTGTTGTGGCAGGCTGGAGTCAGCCTTCTAGCTCCTCAGACCAGCGCTCCTACCCGACATTCCTCAAGGCATCCTTCTGGGGCTTTCTTAATCCTTCCGTTTGCCTTCTGTGCATCTGGCTAGTGTCAGCGCTATGGCCTCAGTTTCCCCACCTATACAAGAGGGTGGGGATTCTATAGCACCTTCCCTGTCGGTTTAGTGACCCTGGTTTCGTGACCCTCTCTCTGGCTTGATCCCTGGGCCTGGGCAGGGGTGAGCCCGTTAGGGCAGGCGGGTGCAGGAGTCAGAACCTGACCCTCCTTGTCTCCCGCCAGCGCTCTGGGCGCCGTTCGTCAAAATGGCCGGGTTCCTGTTTTTGCCTCTGAAGGCAGAAATGTCACTGCCGCTGCATTAAGCACGCTCGGCGGGAACTCGGTTTGGAGCGAGGAGCTGGCGCTCAGCCCTGCCAAGCTGCCTGTCGCAGGGGGGTGGGGATGGGCTGGCTGGCCAGCCGGCCTGGCTGGGGTCAGTCTTTGTCTATGAGGGGCTCCCACCTTCCTGTCTCTAGCCCGTCATGGCCCACTCCCCTAAACCGTGCTGGTTGCTCCCACCCCACTCAAGTTTGGCGGGGGCAGGGCGGGGGAGATGGTGGGGGGGGATTAAAGGGGAGGATCTGTGCCCCTCTGGCTCGGGGATAGCAGGGAGGTGATTGGGCAGAACTCATTTCCTTCTCCCCACCCCCATAATTGGCAACACCTCTGGAATTCATGGATCATCTCCCCCCTAATGTTGCCCATTTGACGAGGAAGGAATGGTAGCCAGGCCTCAGGGCATCCTCAGTCTTCTGACCTGAAGTTTCTCCAGGAGGGCTTGGGGGAGAGGGTGCATTTCACCTTTTCCTAGCTTCCTTCTGGTCAAGGGATCCCACCACCCCAGGAATTCTCAAATCCTGGTGCACAGCAGACCACTTGTCTTTGTGAGCACACAGATGTGAGGAGGAGGAGGCAGGCCAGTGTGGAGAGTCTGATTTAGTGGGTCTGAAGTGGTCCTGTGATCTGCACACCTCACGAGACCCGAGGGAAGGCCCCCACCCTCACTGAGAGGCATGCTGGGAGTTGCACAGAAATCAGAGGTGATGAGTTTAGCAAGTCACTGAACAATGGGAGATTGAGAGAGGGATCACTTAGTAAGGTAGGAACTTGGTGGTTGAGAGTGTGGGCTCTGGACTCAGGAGGACCAAGCTTAAATCCTGGCTCTGCCACTAATTGACTGCATGCTGGAGGGCAGATGACCCAAACTGAGCTTGGTTGTCTCAGTTTTAAAATGGGGGTAACACTGATGGTCCCTAACCCCACCAAAACAATGTGTGGCTTCTATGGGACAGTGCATGGAAAGTGCTGAATGTAGGTCCAGGTACTTAGTAACTGCATGATACATGTGAGCCTCTGTCATTGTCATCACTATTAAAACTATTGGAACTCAGATTTGTAGTTCAGACTTTAGTTTTGGGGTGGAGGAGAGTCTGGCCCAAATGTCTCTGGTTCTCCTAGTCTCATCCTTTAGGGGTCCACCAGGTCGTGGGCAGGGGAGAGTGAGCGTGGGGTAGGGTTCAGTCCCCTGGGTGTGGTCTCATCTGTGGGTCTCCACTCCCTACCCCAAGCCCTAGTGCCTTAGGTCTCTTTCACCCTTGGGTGTCCCCTCACAGCTCCCACTTGGAGCTACAGATGCCCACTGGGCACTGGCTTGGCTGGTACTTGAGGGCTTGCCCCTCCTAGACCCATGTCCAGCCTCACTTCTCTGTGAAGCATCAGATTCTGTGATGGTGGTACAAGTGCCCGGGTAAGTTAGGCCCCTGCACCCTGGGTGGTAGGGGAACTGGGAGTGTTAATGTTGAGCATGTGGGGTGCAGGAATAGGACACCCAAATTGGAGCAGCCTTTGGAATGTGGAATCCCACTTCCCTCTTTGGAAAGATAGATTGAGGGGAGCTGAGTGAGGACATAGTACTAATGTGTGCCTGGAATCTAGGGCTGATACCTGTTTCATTCGGGATATTTGGGACTGCCGGTTTCAGAATACAGGAAGGACTAACTGAAAACGAAGGCTACACACTGGGGAGGATCCTGGGGCAGATGCCTTGGCATGGGAGCATTCTTTTTTCTTTTTCTTTTCTTTGTTTTTTGAGATGGAGTCTCACTCTGTCGCCCAGGCTGGAGTGCAATGGTGCGATCTCAGCACACTGCAACCTCCGCCTCCCGGGTTCAAGAGATTGTCCTGTCTCAGCCTCCTGCGTAGCTGGGATTACATGCACACACCATCATGCCTGGCTAATTTTTTTGTATTTTAGTAGAGACGGGATTTCACTGAGTTTCCCAGGCTGGTCTTGAACTCCTGAGCTCAGGCAATCCACCCACCTCGGCCTCCCAAAGTGCTAGGATTACAGGCGTGAGCCACAGCACCTGGCCTGGCATGGGAGCATTCTAACTTGACTTGGGGAAGGGGTGTCTGTCCACTTGAGGCTGCCAGGTGGCTGAGGCTGAGATGACCTCATAGAGCTCCTTCTTGGGCTGTAGGCAGCAAAGGGCACCAGCTTTGGACTCTACTCTTCTCACGTGTGCTTGCACATCTGCCCATGCTCAGCCACACTGACCCAGATTCATACTGGCCCATATGTTCTCATGCCCCCACGTGTACATTCATGTACATGCTAATGTACATGTGCACACGTGGTATACCACCACATGTACAACACACGTGTATGCTTATGCATGCACAAGTACACACAGGTACACACTTGGATAACCAGATGCACACATACTAACTTGCACAGGGCACTCTTGATGGCACAATGCATCTTAACCCACCATGTACACACACAGTACAAATGCACACGCATGGGCAAACCCACAGCCATTTGCTCTTCCATCAGCCAATTCGTGTGTATGTAAACTGTATCTCCCATGAGAATAGCGCTATCTTTGTTCATTGTCAAGTCCCCTAAAATAAGAGAGGTTTGTTCAACCTCAAGGCTCACGTGCTTGGTACTTGGGAGGTAAACAATACAGTATTGTCTGGAATATATGAGTAATTGTATAAGTGTATATAGAAATGAGTAATCTATGGTGAATAATAACCATAATAGTAAATGCCACCCCCATTTATTGAGTAGGTGCTATGTGCCTAACCCTGTGTTACCAGTACCATCTCAGCCTCATAGCAACCTATGAGGGAAGTACTTTTTTTGGGTTTTTTTTTCTTTCTTTCTTTTTTTTTTTTTGAGACGGAGTCTTGCTCTGTCACCTAGGCTGGAGTGCAGTGGCGCGATCTCGGTTCACTGCAAGCTCCTCCTCCCGGGTTCACACCATTCTCCTGCATCAGCCTCCTGAGTAGCTGGGACTACAAGCGCCGCCACCACGCCTGGCTAATTTTTTGTATTTTTAGTAGAGATGGGGTTTCACCGTGTTAGTTGGGATGATCTCGATCTCCTGACCTCGTGATCCGCCCGTCTCGGCCTCCCAAAGTGCTGGGATTATAGGCGTGAGCCACCGTGCCCAGCCGTTTTCTTTTCTTTTTTTTTTTTGAGATGGAGTCTTACTCTGTCACCAGGCTGGAGTGCAGTGGCGTGATCTCAGCTCACTGCAACCTCCGCCTCCCAGGTTCAAGAGATTCTCCTGCCTCAGCCTCCCAAATAGCTGGGATTACAGGCACGCGCCACTGCGCCCAGCTAATTTTTTGTATTTTAGTAGAGACGGGGTTTCACCACGTTGGCCAAGATGGTCTCAATCTCCTGACCTCGTGATCCACCCGCCTCCACTTCTCAAAGTGCTGGAATTATAGGCATGAGCCACCATGCCCAACCGAGGCAAGTACTCTCATAATTTCTGCTTAGGCGTTTGGGAACTGAGGCTACAAGAAACAGTCATTGCCTGTACCGGCTTGCTAAGGCTCGCATAACAAAATACCCCAGACTGGGTGGCTTACAGTTCTGGAAACCAGATGTCCAAATTCAAGGTCTTGGGAGGACCCTTCTGAGGGCTGTGAAGGAAGGATCTGTTCAGGCCTCTTTCCTTGGCTTGTAGATGGCCAACTTCTCCCTGCGTATCTTCGTCTCGTCACCTTGTCTAACCTCTCTGCGTATCTGTTTCCAAACTACCCCTGCTTATGAGGACACCAGTCATATTGATTAGGGCCCACCCCAAAGACCTCCTTTTTTTTTCTGAGACAGAGTCTCTCTATGTTGCCGAGGCTAGAGTGCAATGGTACGATCTCGGCACACTGCAACCTCCGTCTCCTGGGTTCAAGCAATTCTCCTGCCTCAGCCTCCTGAGTAGCTGGGATTACAGGCTCCTACCACCACGCCAGGGTAATTTTTGTATTTTTAGTAGAGATGGGCTTTCACCATGTCGGCCAGGCTGGTCTTGAACTCCTGACCTCAGGTGATCCACCTGCCTTGGCCTCCCAAAGTGCTGGGATTACAGGCGTGAGCCACTGCTCCCAGCCTTTTTTTTTTTTTTTTTTTTTTTTTTGAAACGCAGTTTCACTCTTGTTGCCCAGGACTTTTAGTAGATACGGGGTTTCACCATGTTGGTCAGGCTGATCTCAAACTCCTGACCTCAGGTGATCCACCTGCCTCAGCCTCCCAAAGTGCTGGGATTACAAGCGTGAGCCACTATGCCTGGCCAAAGACCTCATTTTAATTTGAATTTATCTGTAAAGACCCTATTCCCAAGTAAGGTCACATTCTGAGATACTGAAGGCTTATTAAAGACTTTAACTTATGAATTTTTGGAGGTACCCAATTCAACCCATAATACTACCCAAGTTTGCACAGCTGGGAAGTAGTGTAAACAGGATATGATCCTGAGTCTGGAATGCCAGGGCCCATGGTATCACTCTACTAAGTAGTGCAGAGTTTGGGGTGTGTGTGTGTGTATGTGTGTGTGTGTGTCCTGGTGGTTGCTATCTGATGCTATTATTTCCTGCTAGCAGGTGGGCATCTAGAGCCTGCTTGCATGAAGGAGTTGGCCCCTATTCACCCTGGCTTGCTGGTGCGCTGGAAGCTTTTACACTTCTTCTGTCATGGCATGGGCACCCAGAGCCATCCCCCAGGGCTGTGGTGGCCAATGCTGACCAGCCAACACTGATAGGAGTGCCTAGAGGGGGACATGGGGGGCCAGGGAGCTGCTGACTTCCCCCTACCCCCACCACTAGCCATCATCTCCAATGCTGCAGCCTCATTTCAAAGGCTTAGCCTATTCAGGTGGGAAGCTGGAGACATTTTGGAGGTGGGTAGGGGCAGTCATGAGACCTCCCTGCATCAACTGGGGCAGCTAAGACCAGGCAGGCCTGTGCTGACCTTTGTCCATAGCCTGAACCTCTCCTTGTGCCACACAGGAGGCAGGGAGGCTGGACCTCACCCCTCTTGCTCCTCTGAGCTTAGCTGGAGGCCCAAAAAAGAGCCCTGGCAAAGGAGGGAGACAAAACACCTAGTCTGATGGGGAGACACAGCCTCAGTTCTAAGAGGAGCACAGGTTTGGGAGGGAAGGCCTCTGTCTTCCGGAATTTTTCAGTCTGAAAAGCCCCAGACTCTCTAAGCCTCACTTTGCTCATCCAGGAAGTGGGGATGACAGTGTAGTCAGCAGTGAGGGTTCCATATGGAAGTTATGATATGGAAGGACCAGGGACCAGGATCAACATGGATATCTTTTTTTTTTTTTTT
>NW_016805883.1:958023-960121 GCF_001698545.2 Rhinopithecus bieti | reverse complement strand
CCCCCCTGGGGTTTTTTTTTTTTTTTTTTTTTTTTTTGAGACGGAGTCTCACTCTGTGGCCCAGGCTGGAGTAGTGGTGCAATCTCTGCTCACTGCAAGCTCCGCCTCCTGGGTTCCTGCCATTCTCCTGCCTCAGCCTCCTGAGTAGCTGGGACTACAGGCGCCCACCACCACACTCGGTTAATTTTTCGTATTTTTAGTAGAGACAAGATCTCATCGTGTTAGCCAGGATGGTCTCAATCTCCTGACCTTGTGATCTTCCTGCCTCGGCCTCCCAAAGTGCTGGGATTACAGGCGTGAGCCACCGTATGTGGCCTTTTCTTTCTTTTTTTTTTTTTTTAGACAGAGTCTCACTGTGTCACCAGGCTAGAGTGCAGTGGCGCAATCTCGGCTCACTGCAACCTCTCTCTGCTTCCTGGGTTCAAGCGATTCCCCTGCCTCAGCCTTCTGAGTAGCTAGGACTATAGGCGCACGCCACTACGCCTCGCTAATTTTTGTATTTTTAGTAGAGACGAGGTTTTGCCATGTTGGCCAGGATGGTCTCAATCTCCTGACCTTGTGATCTGCCCACCTTGGCCTCCCAAAGTACTGGGATTACAGGCTTGAGCCACTGTGCCTGGCCTCTTGTTATATGTTAGCAAAGAGACTGGTGGCATTTTGCCTCTGCTCTAGAGATTTGTGGAACTTTGAACTTGAGAAAGATGATTTAGGGTATCTGGTAGAAGACTGTTCTAAGCAGTAAAGCATTCAGGAGGTGACTTGGGTGCTATTAAAGGCATTCAGTCTTATAAGGGAAGCAGAGCAAAGTTTGGAAAATTTGCAGCCTGACTATGCAATAGAAAAGAAAAACCCTTTTTCTGGGGAGAAATTCAAGCTGGCTGCAGAAATTTGCATAAGTAGTAAGGAGCCTAATGTTAATGCCCAAGACCATGGGGAAAACGTCTCTAGGCCATGTCAGAGACCTTCATGGCAGCCTCTCCCATCACAGGCTGGGAGGCCCAGGAGAAAAAAGTTGTTTCATGGGCTGGACCCAGGGTCCCCATGCTGTGTGCAGCCTAGGGATTTGGTGCCCTGTGTTCCAGCTGCTCCAGCTGTGGTTGAAAGGGGCCAATATACATAATGGACTTTGGCTTCAGAGGGTGGAAACCCCAAGCCTTGGCAGCTTCCACGTTATGTTGAACTTGAAGATGCACAGAAGTCAAGAATTGAGGTTTTGGTACCTCCACCTAGATTTCAGAAGATGTATAGAAAGTCCTGGATGCCCAGGCAAAAATTTGCTGCAGGGACAGGGCTGTCATGGAGGACCTCTGCTAGGGCAGTGTGGAAGGGAAATGTGGGGTCAGAGCCCCCACACAGAGTCTCAGCTGGGGCACTGCCTAGTGGAGTTGTGAGAAGATGGCCACCACCCTCCAGATCCCAGGATGGTAGATCCACCAACAGCTTGCACCATGCGCCTGGAAAAGCTGCAGACACTCAACACCAGCCCGTGAAAGCAGCCAGGAGGGAGGTTGTACCCTGCAAAGCTACAGGGGCGGAGCTGCCTAAGACCATGGGAACCTACCTCTTGCATCAGTGTGACCTGGATGTGAGACCTGGAGTCAAAGGAGACCATTTTGAAGCTTTAAAATTTGACTGCCCCGCTGGATTTTGAACTTGCATGGGGCCTATAACCCCTTTGATTTGGCCAATTTCTCCCATTTGGAATGGCTATATTTACCCAATACCTGTACCCCCACTGTATGTAGGAAGTAACTAGCTTGCTTTAGTATTTGCTTTTTTTTTTTTTTGAGATGGAGTCTCACTCTGTCTCCCAGACTGGAGTGCAGTGGCATGATCTTGGCTCACTGCAACCTCTGCCTCCCAGGTTCAAGCAATTCTCCTGCCTCAACCTCCCGGGTAGCTGGGACTGCAGGCATGTGCCACCACACCCGGCTGATTTTTTATTTTTAGTAGAGATGGGATTTCACCATATTGGCCAGGCTGGTCTCAAACTCCTGACCTCAGGTGATCAACCTGCCTTGGCCTCCCAAATGCTGGGATTACAAGTGTGAGCCACCGCACCTGGCTTTTTTTTTTTTTTTTTTTTTTTTGGAGAGTG
>NW_016805883.1:943853-956960 GCF_001698545.2 Rhinopithecus bieti | reverse complement strand
TTTTTTTGAGACAGAGTCTCGCTCTGTCGCCCAGGCTGTCATGCAGTCGCACAATCTCAGCTCACTGCAAGCTCCACCTCCCGGGTTCACGCCATTCTCCTGCCTCAGCTTCCTGAGTAGCTGGTACTACAGTTGCCCACCACCATACCGAGCTAATTTTTTTGTATTTTTAGTAGAGACGGGGTTTCACCATGTTAGCCAGGATGGTCTTGATCTCCTGACCTCGTGATCCACCTGCCCCGGCCTCCCAAAGTGCTGAGATTACAGGTGTGAGCTACCGTGCCCTGCCAGTTTCGGGTATATCTTTATCAGCCATGTGAAAACGGACTAATACAATGGTGAAACTTTGTCTCTACAAAAAATACCAAAATTAGCCAGGTGTAGTGGTATATGCCTGTAGTCCCAGCTACTAGGGAGGCCGAGGTGAGAGGATCGCTGGAGATCAGGAGGTCGAGGCTTCAGTGAGCTGTGAGTGTGCCACCACTCCAGGCTGGGTGACGGCATGAGGCCTTGTCTGAAAAATAAATAAGTAAATGAAGAAACAGATCCAGTGAGGTGGACTTGCCCAGTGTCACACAGCTGGAGAGCGACAGAGTGCAGGTTTGACCCTGCTCTGAAGATTTTACTGGCTGGGCACAGTCAGTGACTCATGCCTGTAATCTCAGCACTTTGGGAGGCCAAGGCAGAAGGGTAGTTTGAGCCTAGGAGTTCAAGACCAACCTGGGAGACCCTGTCTTTACAAAAATTACAAAAATTAGCTGCGCATGGTAGCAATCACCTTTAGTCCCAGTTACTTGGGAGGCCGAGGTGGGAGGAGCTCTTGAGTCTGGGAGGTCCAGGCTGCAGTGAGCTATGATTGTGCCACTGCCCTCTAGTCAGGGTGACAGTGAGACCTTGTCTCTAAAGAAAAAAAAAGGTTTTACAGTAGGCCCTGCAATTGTGTGAAGACAGGGATCTCAGGGTGGGGGCCTAGGAGTAAGGACTCTACCATGGCTGGTAATGGCCCCAGTTCTGGGGTCCCCACCCTCTGAGCCTACACCCAGTTCTCAGAGGTATAGGCTGAGGAGTGTTCTTTCTCAAGGTGAACCAGGCCCCTGTCTCTGGATTTTTTTTTTTTTTTTTTTGAGATGGAGTCTTGCTCTGTTGCCCAGGCTGGAGTGCAGTGAGATCTCGGCTCACTGCAATCTCCCCCTCCCGGGTTCAAGCAATTATCTGCCTCAGCCTCCTGAGTAGCTGGGATTATAGGCGCTCATCACCACTTCTGGCTAATTTTTTGTATTTTCAGTAGAGACAAGGTTTCACCATCTTGGCCAGGCTGGTCTTGAACTCCTGACCTCGTGATTCACCTGCCTCAGCCTCCCAGAAGTGCTGGGATTACAGGCGTGAGCCACTGCGCCTGTATAATTGTTTTTTTTTTTTTTTTTTTTTTGAGACGGAGTTTCACTCTTGTCACCTGGGCTGGACTGGACTGCGATGGCACGGTCTCGGCTCACTGCAACATCTACCTCCCAGGTTCAAGTGATTCTCCTGCCTCAGCCTCCTGAGTAGCTGGGATTACAGGTGCCCGCCATCATGCCTGGCTAATTTTTGTATTTTTAGTGGAAATGGGGTTTCACCATGTTGGCCAAGCTGGTCTCGAACTCATGGCCTCCGGTGATCCACTTACCTCCTTCCAAAGTGCTGGGATTACAGGCGTGAGCCACTGCGCTCGACCTGCCTCTGGATTTTTGAAGTTGGTCCTTACAGCTCCCTGTAAGGTGAGAACTATTCCTGTTTTATAGGTGAAGATACTGAGACCCAGAGTCAGAGTCAGTCCCCTAAGCAAGTCAGCAGGGCAGTGCCAGTCTCAAACTCAGGACTCCTGACTCCATGTTGATATTCTTTCTGTTGGAGGCAGGTGTCTTCAGGTAATTTGAGAACAGAAGTCCTTTTTGGTTCCCTTCCCCAAACCTGGGTTGCCACAAACATGAGACTAAGGGCAAGTTAGGGGAGGGTGTAGATCCTGAAAACCAACTCCCAATAGCAACACCAGTGTTAATTTAGCAGCGGGTGTGTATTGATGGCTCACTTTGTGCCGGGCATGGTGCTTCTGTGTGCATGTGTGTGCAGCCTCAGAATCCTCCTCAACACAGTGCTTCAGACAGCGACTGTCAGCCAACGGGAAAAGACATAGGCCTGCAGTTCAGATCAGCCCATGTTAGTGAGCAGCAGGCATGAGGAGAGAACTGGCCAGTACTGGGGAGAACAAGGCCAGCATCTAGGAGGCAGATGTGAGACAATGTCGATAATGTAGGGGAACAGCTAGACTGTGGGGACACAGACATGGGGCCCCTGATGTCAAACTGAGGGGTTTGACAAGAAAGGTTTCTTGGAGGAAGTGATATTTCAGCTGAACTCCTCTGCACCCTTAGGTGTTCCCCAAACCAGAGTATGCCCCATCCTACCTCATACCATCCATCCTCCAAGATGATGAGAGTTAGGGGTTCAATAGGATTGAGCCAGGCAAAGAAGATAGGGTGGCAAGGAAGAGTTCCCAGTTCTAGGCTGGGAGAATAGCACCCCAGAGGCCTGAAATAGGAAGGAGGGCAGCCTATCTGTGGAACTTAAAGATGCTAAATGAGGGCCGGGCGCGGTGGCTCACGTCTGTAATCTCAGCACTTTGGGAGGCCGAGGCAGGCGGATCACGAGGTCAGGAGATTGAGACCATCCTGGCTAACACGGTGAAACCCCATCTCTACTAAAATACAAAAAATTAGCCGGGCGTGGCGGTGGGCGCCTGTAGTCCCAGCTACTCAGGAGGCTGAGGCAGGAGAATGGCGTGAACCTGGGAGGCGGAGCTTGCCGTGAGCCGAAATCGTGCCACTGCACTCCAGCCTGGGTGACTGAGTGAGACTCTGTCTTAAAAAAAAAAAAAAAGATGCTAAATGAGGCAGAAGGTGGAGTATAAAGGGGCAGAGGGGAGGCAGGGGAGGGCATTCATTTAGGGCACTGCAGACCAGGAGAAGAGGTCTGGGCTTAATGTTGTGGCATAGGGGTCCACTGATCTAGCTTCCCATCCGCCCCTCACATGGTACTTTCTTATCTCCAAGACCTTCTCACATCAGCCAGATTCACCCAATACTTCTTGGGAGTAGGTGGAGCAGGGGTCACCATGGCCATTTTACAGATAAAGAAACTGAGTCTCAGAGGTTACAATGCTGGTCCACTTTGCCTGGCTGGTAAGAGTGGGAGTGGGCCTGGGTTCTGAGCCAAAGTCCTGGACTGTTTGCAGGACCATCAGTGTGGATTCTGGAGGACGGATGGTATGGAGTAGGGTAGGGCACAGTCTGGTTTGGGGAACCCCTAAGGGTGCAGAGGGAGGGTGAGGATTCCTGCCAAAGCTCCAGGCTGGAGGGAACTGCGACCTCCCTCCTGCAGTCCATCCCCAGTGGCCGACTGGGGTGAGTCAGCCTGGATGAAGTCACCTACTTCCATGCAGACTGCGCCCCCTGACGTGGGAGGCGCCTGTCAGGGGCACCAGCCGAGACTGAGGACAGGCTGGGCAGCGTTCCAGGTCACTGTGTGGCAGCTGATTTAGGGGGACTGGAAATGTCCAGAGCCATCAGAAGCAGCTGGGTGTCTGGGGCCTTGACGCCCATAAGTCATACTGCTGCCCGCTGTTCCCTGCATTGCTACCCCAGGGGTCTGTGAAGACTCGCCAGGGACTGGGCTCATCAAAATCAGTTTATACCAAAGGAAATTAATTTTTGCCTCTCTGAGATGGGGTGTGGGGAAGGGAGGTTGGCTCCAGAGGTAGGCCTGTGACAGCACTGCAGGGAGGGGTTGGATCCCACAGTGTGACCACAATGGCACTGATCGAAGAGCCTCAGGGCTAGAGGGCCTGCGCACTCTATAGAGTGGGTGACTGAGGTTTCAGAGGAGCCTCCTAGTCTTTGGGACCAGAACCCAGATTTTGTTCTTTTTTTTTTTTTTTTTTTTTGAGATGGAGTCTTGCTCTGTCGCCCGGGCTGGAGTGCAGTGGCCGGATCTCAGCTCACTGCAAGCTCCGCCTCCCGGGTTTATGCCATTCTCCTGCCTTAGCCTCCCGAGTAGCTGGGACTACAGGCGCCAGCCACCTCGCCCGGCTAGCTTTTGTATTTTCAGTAGAGACGGGGTTTCACCGTGTTAGCCAGGATGGTCTCAAACTCCTGACCTCGTGATCCGCCCGTCTCGGCCTCCCAAAGTACTGGGATTACAGGCTTGAGCCACCGCGCCCGGCCAGATTTTGTTCTTTATTAGTCTGTGTTTATTCATTTATGTCCTCCCTCACTCCTGTTCCTTCTTTCCTTCTCTATCTCCATAAGTGTTTACACTGGCACCTGCTATGTGCCAGGCACTGTCCTGTGTGGTAAGGACACAGAGATGCACAAGACAGACCAAGTCCTGCTCTCATGGAGCATGCAGTCTGGTTGAATAAGACAGACTGGTCATAGCTAAATAAGAAAGTATCAGATGGGGAGGAGTGCTAGGTGAGCATTAAAGTAGAGTGATGTGAGGCGAAGCACAGTGGCTCACACCTGTAATCCCAGCACTTTGGGAGGCCGAGGCGGGTGGATCACCTGAGGTCAGAAGTTCGAGACCAGCCTGGTGAAACCTTGTCTCTACTAAAAATACAAAAATCAGATGGGCGTGGTGGTGGATGCCTGTAGTCCCAGCTACTCAGGAGGCTGAGGCAGGAAAATCGCATGAACCTGGGAGCTGGAAGTTGCAGTGAGCTGAGATCACACCACTGCACTCCAGCCTGGGTTACAGAACAAAACTCTGTCTCAAAAAATAAATAATAAAAATAAAAGCAAAAATTAGCTGAGTGTGGTGACGCACTTGTAGGCCTACCTATTCAGGAGGCTGAGATAGGAGGATCGCTTGAGCCCAGGAAGTTGAGGCTGCAGTGAGCCGTGATTGTGCCAGTGCACTCCAGCCTGGGTGACAGAGCAAGACCCTGTCTTGAAAAAAAAAAAGATAAAATAGGAGTTGTCAAAGAAACCTTCAGTGAGGCAGCTGGCCCAGACCCAGGATCTGCTTCCACTCTTCTTGAGCTCCAGGCTTCTTTGTGGTGAGGGTGAGCAGCTGTGTCAGCCCTTTCCCTGCCCAGTTTTACTTGTGTCCCTGTCTGTCAGCCCTCAGCGCCTCCCCATTGCTCAGTAACAACAGTTCTTAGTTCTTGAGTGATTACCTTAGTCTGGGCATAGAGCCTTTTTGTGAATCCGTACAACAACCCTGCTAGGCAGATACCATTATTATTTCCATTTTACAAATGAGGAAACTGAGGCTTGGAGAGGAGAAGAGATTTTTTCCAAGGTACCTCAACTGGTTGGTGACAAAGCCAGGATTCAGATTCACTGAGCCATTAGTTGCCACTGCTGATGGAATGAAGTCCACTGCCTTCCCTGGAGTCACAGCTTTGCTCTTACCTGCTCAGGACCCACTTTCCCACCATCCTGTGCTCCACAGACTGAACAAATAGCCACTTCCATCTCCCTAAACGCTACACAGGTTCCCACCTGAGAACCCTTCTTTGCCTGTGCTGTTCCCTCCACCTAGAGTCCCCTCGCCTCCCCACATAAGCAAGGGGGTGCCCTTTATCTCTTATGCCCCCACAATTCTATTTGTGAGGCTCTCTGGGCCCTTATCACACATATTTTGTGTGCCCAGGGATTGGAGGTGTGACAGACTGGTATTTAGGTCTAAGTCTTTTTTTTTTTTTTTTTTTTTTGAGATGGAATTTTGCTCTTGTCACCCAGGCTGGAGTGCAGTGGCATAATCTCGGCTCACTGCAACCTCCGCCTCATGGGTTCAAGCGATTCTCCTGCCTCAGCCTCCCGAGTAGCTGGGATTACAGGTGCACACTACTATGCCCAGGTAATTTTTGGTAGAGATGGGGTTTCATCATGTTGGTCAGGCTGGTCTCAAACTCCTGACCTCGTGATCCATCTGCCTGGGCCTCCCAAAGTGCTGGGATTACAGGCATGAGCCACCGCGCCCAGCCTTTTCTTTTTTTCCTAGATGGAGTTTCCCTCTTGTTGCTCAGAATGGAGTGCAGTGGTGTCATCTCAGCTCACTGCAACCTCTGCCTCCCGGGTTCAAGCAATTCTCCTGTCTCAGCCTCCTGAGTAGCTGGAATTACAGGTGTGTGCCACCACACCAGGATAATTTTTTTGTATTTTTAGTATAGACAGGGTTTCACCATGCTGGCCAGGCTGATCTCGAACTCCTGACTTCAGGTGATCTACCCACCTTAGCCTCCTAATGTGCTGGGATTATAGTGTGAGCCACTGCCCTTTTTTTTTTTTTTTTTTTTTTTTTTTTTTTTTTTTAAGAGACAAGGTCTCACTCTCTTGCCCAGGGTGGAGTGCAGTGGCAGGATCTCGTCTCACTGCAACCTCAATCTCCCACGCTCAAGTGATCCTCCCACCTCAGCCTTCCAAGTAGTGGGGACTACCAGTGTGTGCCACCATGCTCAGCTAATTTTTTTTTTTTTTGAGACGGAGTCTCGCTTTGTTGCCCAGGCTGGAGTGCAGTGGCGCAATCTCGGCTCACTGCAAGCTCCGCCTCCCGGGTTCACGCCATTCTCCTGCCTCAGCCTCTCGAGTAGCTGGGACTATAGGCGCCCACCCCCACGCCCGACTAATTTTTTGTATTTTTAGTAGAGACGGGGTTTCACCGTGTTAGCCAGGATGGTCTGGAACTCCTGACCTCGTGATCCGCCTGCCTTGGCCTCCCAAAGTGCTGGGATTACAGATGTGAGTCACTGCGCCCGGCCTAATTTTTTTTTTTTTTTTTTGAGACAGAGTCTTGCTCTGTCGCCCAGGCTGGAGTACACAGGTGATCACAGCTCACTGCAAGCTCCGCATCCCGGGTTCACGCCATTCTCCTGCCTCAGCCTCCGAGTAGCTGGGACTACAAGTGCCCCCCAGCACGCCGGCTAATTTTTTGTATTTTTATTAGAGAGGGGTTTCACTGTGTTGGCCAGGATAGTTTCGATCTCGTGACCTCATGATCCACCTGCCTTGGCCTCCCAAAGTGTTGAGATTACAGGTGTGGTCCACCGCGCCCGGCTAATTTTTATATTTTTGTAGAGACAGAACCTCCGTATATTGCCCAGGCTGGTCTCAAACTCCCAGGATCAAGTGATCCTTCCGCCTTCGCCTCCCAAAATCCTGGGATTACAGGCATGATCCACCGTGCCTGGCCTGGGGCCTGGGTTTAAATCTTATTTGTATTACATATTGGCTCTGTGATCTTGAGAGGGCAACAAACTTTATAAGCCTCAGAGTTTTTGTTTGTTTGTTTTTATTAATAAAATGGGACTGTAGTGGGGAGCAAATAGATGATAAATGCTCAGCATAACTCAGGAGGCTGAGATGGCAGGATGGCTTGAGCCTAGGACTTCAAAGCTGCAGTGCACTGCCCTCCAGCCTGGGTGACAAAGCCAGTCTTTTAGACTGGGTGTGGTGGTTCATGCCTGTAATCCCAACAATTTGGGAGCCCAGGAGTTCCAGACCAGCCTGGGCAACAGAGCAAGACCCTGACTCTAAAAAAATTAAAAAATTAGCGAGGCATAGTGGCATGTGTCTGTATTCCCAGTTACTCTGGAGGCTGAGGTGGGAGGATAACTTGAGCCACGGAGGTCAAGGCTGCAGTGAGCCATGATTGTGCCACTGCACTACACTACAGGTGACAAAACAAGGCCCCATCTTTTTATTTTTCTTTTGAGACAGAGTCTCTTTCTGTTGCCCAGGCTGGAGTGCAATGGTGTGATCTCAGCTCTCTACAACCTCCGCCCCCCATGTTCAAGCGATTCTCCTACCTCAGCCTCCTGAGTAGCTGGGATTACAGGCATGCACGTAATCCCACCACGTCCAGCTAGTTTTTGTATTTTTAGTAGAGATGGGGTTTCACCATGTTGGTCAGGCTGGTCTTGAACTCCTGACCTCAGGTGATCCACTCACCTCGGCCCCCCAAAGTGCTGGGATTACAGGTGTGAGCCACCACACCCGGCCACAGTCCATGCCACTGCACCCAGCTCAATAATTAATTGTTTTATATGGGCAACTGACATTTTCTTCATTTTATATGAAGCACTTTTAGAAAACGTTGCTATTTTTATTGATCTACTATAAATTATTATTTAAGTACAAACAGCGGTTATACATATAGCTTCAAGCAAGGCCCCCAGCTCCCTTTCAAACAGACTGCTACCTGAAGTCCTTGCTGAATAGGAGTTTGGGAGCTGCCTCTGTCCAGCCACACACACATGCTCATGCACGTGCACGTGCACACACACACACACACACCCTCTCCATGAGGGTTGGAAAGACCCCAGCTCCTTTCATGGCGGTGTTATCTTCAGTCACCTTCACGGATGACACCAGGTTTGAGTAGCATTAACAGATGAGCTAACCCTTTGGTAGGCCAGGAAATATACACCTTGAGGTGGGAAAGGGGACAGGGACTCCTCCCTAAAGATCTGCAACCTGGTGGGACACCGTGGCTCATGTCTGTAATCCTAACACTTTGGGAGGCTGAGGTAGGTGGATCCCTTGAGCCCAGGAATTCAAGAACAACATGGTGAAACCCTGTCTCTACAAAATTAAAAAAAAAAAAAAATTAGTCGCCTGTAATCCCAGCACTTTGGGAGGCCAAGAGGGGCAGATCACGAAGTCAGACTGAGACCCATTCTGGCTAATATGGTGAAACCTCATCTCTACTAAAAATACAAAAAAGCTGGGCACGGCAGTGTGCGCCTGTAATCCCAGCTACTCGAGAGACTATGCAGGAGAATCGCTTGAACCTGGGAGGCGGAAGTTTTTTTTTTTTTTGGAGACAGAGTCTCGCTCTGTCGCCCAGGATGGAGCACAGTGGCCGAATCTCAGCTCACTGCAAGCTCTGCCTCCCGGGCTTACGCCATTCTCCTGCTTCAGCCTCCCGAGTAGCTGGGACTACAGGCACCCACCACCTCGCCCGGCTAGTTTTTTGTATTTTTTTTTTTTTCAGTAGAGACGGGGTTTCACTGTGTTAGCCAGGATGGTCTCGATCTCCTGACCTCGTGATCCGCCCGTCTCGGCCTCCCAAAGTGCTGGGATTACAGGCTTGAGCCACCGCGCCCGGCCGGGAGGCGGAAGTTTTAATGAGCCGAGATCACGCCACTGCACTCCAGCCTGGGCAACAGAGAGAGACTCCATCATCTCCAAAAAAATAAAAAATAATAAAATAAAAAAAATTAGCTGGGCATGGTGATGCAGGCCTATGGTCCCAGCTACTCCGGAGACTGAGACAGATCACTTGAGCCTGGGAAGTTGAGGCTGCAGTGAACCATGCACTCCAGCCTAGGTGACAAAGTGACAAAATCAATAAAAAATATTTGCAACCTTTCTCTGCCCATTTTGTAGGGTACTCACTGAGCCCAATTTCAGGGCTGGGAAGACTGGACTGAAGTGCCAGTGGGGCCTATCCTGGGGCTATTTTTCCGGGTGTGGATATTGATTGCTTTAGAAGTGCAGAGACAGTCAATGAGAGGCTGGAACTTGGTTGTGTTTCCTGTTGGGGCCACAGGCAATGGAAACAGAGCTTCTAGAGAAAGGGGCTCTGTCCAGAGGACAACACTGAAGTGTGAGGGCCCAGCAGTCTGGCTGGTCTACCGGGTGCAGCTGCCCCTCTCCATCCTTATCTCTCCACTGGCTGGGGTCTGAGCAGCAGTTTGGAAACCTTAGATGGAAGCTAGAAAAACTAACCAATTGGCTGGAAATTTGGGTATAAGAAGAGAACAATGGGGCTGCAGACCCGAAAACGACCCTCTCTTTTTGGTTCATGGTGCCTGAGAATTTCAAGAGACCCTTTGCCTGGAGGGACATGGAGACCTGGGAGCAGCTAGGCCTTCAGGTGTCCCTGTGGGCCTGGTGGTCCCTCCTTTTCTCCCTCCCCAGTTTCCCACAGCCCCAGGTACCCAGGGACAGCAGAGGCCTTGCAGCGAGTGGCAGAGCAGATAATGTGTGGTATGGGGAGGGGAGAGAGCTCCTTAGGCCTTTCTGGGCACCCCTTACCCCCTCCCGCCTTGAGCAGTGGGAGTCCAGCCATCCTTCTTATGCTTTTGGTTATTTGGTCAATAACCCATGAGCCAGGTGTTGTGCTAGAGGCTGTACTCCTGGGACCCAGGAAAAATGTATCCCTATGGGAACCCTCAAGCATGTCACCATCAGGAGAAGGGAGCCAAACCAGTGACACCTGATGGATTTAGGACTGGGGATGCTTACAACAAAGCCTCCTGATCTGGTTTGAGAGGCTGGGGAAGGCTGCCTGAAAGAAATGACTTTCTGGGTTCCAATGATAGCCCTGTGACCTTGGAAGAGTTATTTAACCTCACTGTGCTTGACTTTCCTCATCTTTAAAATGGGCATAATAAGGCCAGATACAGTGGCTCACACCTCTAATCTCAGCATTTTGGCAAGGTGAGACAGGAGGATTGCTTGAGGCCGGGAGTTTGAGACTAGTCTGGGCAACACAGGGAGACCTCCCTCTCTAAAATAAAATAATTTTTTTATGATTTATTTATTTATTTATTTATTTATTTATTTATTACAGGCGTGAGCCACCACACCCGGCTAAAAAAATTTTTTTTTAATGAGCATCATAATAGTACTATTTCAAAGGTTGTTGTGAGGATTCAGTGAGTTAATATGTACATGTAAATCCACTAGAACAGTGCCTAGCACACAGTGCATGCTCTGTACGTGTTAAATAAAATATAAAAACAGCTACCAGCCAGACACAGTGGCTCACACTTGTAATCCCAGCACTTTGGGAGGCCAAGGCAGGTGGATCACTTGAGGTCAGGAATTCGAGACCAGCCTGGCCAACATGGTGAAACCCCATCTCTACTAAAATACAAAATTAGCTGGCCATGGGGCGCATGCCTGTAATCTCAGCTAGGAATTCGAGACCAGCCTGGCCAACATGGTGAAACCCCATCTCTACTAAAAATACAAAAATTAGCTGGCCATGGGGGCGCATGCCTGTAATCTCAGCTACTCAGGAGATTGAGGCAGGAGAATCACTTGAACCTGGGAGATGGAGGTTGCAGTGAGCTGAGATCGCGCCACTGCACTCCAGCCTGGGTGACAGAGCAAGACTCTGTCTAAATAAATAAATAAATAAATAAATAAATAAATAAATACAGCTACGACTTGGGTGAGTCGGACTTGGCAATGGGTGAGAAAGCAGGTCCTAGGCAAGGAGGACGAAGACCTGCATGCTTGACAGCAGGCTTCTTCAGGGGACTCCCCTCTGTCCTTCCGTGTCCCTGGATGGGGTGGCTGGTGACTCTCCTGGTCTAAGACCTGGCTTCATAACTCTGCCCCCTTCCCTCTGCTGCCTCAGTGTGGTCTTGAGGTTGCTCAGTCTTCGACCTGAGATGTGACTGAGTCCATGGCCCAGCTTTGCCCACTTACCCCTTCCTCTGATGGTGCTGCAGCTCCCTGTGAGCCCACCCCAGGCTGGGCAGGGCAGTGTGGTGCTGGGTACACCCTGTGAGCATCTGGAGCTCCCTGTTTGGTGGGGCAGCACAGATGAGTAACTGGCTCAGCCCAGGGATCAGGAGGGCTTCTTGGGGGAGGTGCTCTCTGGACAAGGTCCTAAAGGAAAATGAAAAGTTCTCCAGAGAAGAGGAGGGGAGGGAATTCCCAGGCAGAGGGAACAAGCTGCACAAATGTTGGGAGGGAGAAAGATCCTGACTCAGGAGAAATAAGACCCCAGTATAGTTCAAGCTCTGGACTTGGGGGCCTTCTTCTGGCATGTTTTATCCTGAGGCCTGAGTTTCTTCTTGCTTGCCCTCTGGCCCAAGCACTGGTAGTGGCCTAAGAAGTTAAAGTCCAGTCTTGCTCTGGGGCCAGCCCAGGAGCTGGGGGTAGGGGTGCCAGTTGCCCAGGTCCCTCCCTCCCACTTCAGAGCTGGGAGTGTTTGGCAAAGCAACAACGCCGCCTTTGTGTCCCTCTGTGGGTCCAGGCACGTCTAGCCCAGCCTAGGCGGCTGCTGGTTTCAGTGCCCTGTGATCCCAGCCAGGCGGTGCAGGGCAGTGCAGGCAGGGTGCGCTTCCTCAGGGCCCTGTGGCTGCCTCATGTCCCTTGCACCCCCACAGGGTTCCCCAGGTGGGAAAGCCTGTGCCACGGAGTACATGGGCACGTGTGGGGCTGGTAGTGTGGGCCCAGAGTAGGTAGTGGTGAGTGGGGGTTTGCACAGAAGCTGGAGAAGGACATCCAAAGGTTCCTGTGTGCCGCAGCATGCACCCGAGGGGCATCCCGGGTTGAGTCCATGAGTGTGCATTTGGGTGAGGACATGATTCTGGGTGTGAGGGGTCTTGCTTGAGCACACGAGCAGCCCCCAGCCTGCTCAGAACAGAGCACTGCTGTCTCTGCTGCGCCAACAATGAGGCCTCTCTGTCTCAGCGCATAATGTCCCCTCTGTATTGTCTGCTGCACCGCTGTGGTGACGATAATTTTAAGGCCCAAATCCTTTTCGTGGGTGAGGGTGAGGGTTGGGTTGGGGATAGGGCAGGGTGGAAGCCTTCTGGGGAGGGTGGGAGCTGCGGGGCTGTGTTTCAGCTCTACGTGTGTGGTGGTCTGTTGTATGTTTGGGGCCTTCCCCTACATACTCACAACCCCTACAGGGGCAGCAGAGAGAAGTCAGGGACTCCCAGAAGCCTCTGCCAGAACCCCTTGCCCTGAAGTCATGTGGTCCCCGCCCTGCTCCAAACCCTCCTCCCCCACCCTGCCCGCCCAGACTTCAAAGGCACTCTCTCTCTCTCTGGGAGCCCCTTTTGGTCCCTGCCTGCCTCTGCTGATCCAGGCTTTCTGCAGGCCTATTCCTGTCTTTCCTATCCTGAAACCACTAGGCCAGCAGCTGTCAACCTTTTTGTTCCTGGGACTCCTTTACATGCTTAATAATTACTAAGGACCCCCAAAGAACTTTTGTTTACAAGAGTTATATCTATCAAGACTTGCTATATTAGAAATTCAGACTGGGAAAATTTAAAAACAGGTATTTATTCATTTTATTTATTTATTTATTTATTTATTT
>NW_016805883.1:928609-941635 GCF_001698545.2 Rhinopithecus bieti | reverse complement strand
TTATATTGTGTATTTATTAAATTTTATGTTTAAAATATATATATAAATGTGTGTGTGTGCATATATATATATATATATATTTTTTTTTTTTTTTTTTGAGACAGAGTCCTGCTCTGTTGCCCAGTCTGGGATGCAGTGGTGGGATCTCGGCTCACCACAACCTCTGCCTCCTGGGTTCAAGCGATTCTCCTGCCTCAGCCTCCCAAGTAGCTGGGACTACAGGTGCATGCCACCACACCCAGCTAATTTTTGTATTTTTATTAGAGACGGGGTTTCACCATGTTGGCCAGGCTGGTCTCGAACTCCTGACTCGTGATCTGCCCACTTCGGCCTCCCAAAGTGCTGGGATTACAGGCATGAGTCACCACGTTCGGCCAACTCTGGTATGTTATAGAAGCGTTTTATGTGAATTCTGTGTACATGTGCCGAATATGACTCCTAGTACAGTTTGATTTGTGCTAAGCCACCAACAGTTTTACCTACTGTGGCTTAGACATAATAAAGAAGTCAAATAATGTCTTAGTATTATTAGTAAAATAATTTTGACCTCACCTACCCCTGAAAAGGTCTGGGAGACTCCCAGGAGTCTGTGAACCCTACTTTGGGAATCATTGTACTTGTTGTTCTGTCTCTTCGGCTCTCAGGGGTGATGGGCCGTGTCTTTCATATTTTGCCGATTAGGCCACTGGGGTCCAGCAGAGCCCCACATGGGTCCTCATCTCTCATTCCAGCACTGAAGTGAGAATTTTTTTTTCCTGGCAGTGACTGGGGAGGTTTCTTGGGGGGATGGCATTGATTTTGATGGATGGAGAGGCCACCAAAAGTGGGGGCTGGGAATGCACCCTTGGTGGAGGAAACAGCATTGGTGAAGGCCTGGAGAAAAGAGCTCTAGATGGGGTCAGATAACTGGGACCCTCAAATGCCAGTGCCAGGGCAGTGGGCACCACAGAGCAGTGCCCAGAGATGGGAAGCAATGGATGACATGTGCCAGGGACAGGGAAAGCCAGAGAGGAGGGCCTTTGTCCTTCATGAGGAGGCCTTCCCAAGCTCGCTGGCCTCAGGGCTGTGTTCTCAGGGCTGGGTTGATGTGTGGCCACTGAGATGAACTTACCCTTCCTGACTGATCATGATTGGCAGAGGGTGGTCTGCTGCCCAGAACTCCCTGCTGAGAAGTGTCTCCACACCTGCACTGACACTCAACCTCTCTTTGCCTTTGTATTGGCTTTTATGGTGACAGTGAGTAGCCTCATCCAGTTTCTTATACCATGCATGAGTGTGAGGGTGACCTGGGCAGAGGTGGCTGCTGAGAGGAGACATTGGTAGTGACACATCAGTGTGATTAGGGGTGAGAGTCCTGACTTTTTTACCACAAAAAAACCTGCTTGTTGCAGGCACTGATGCCTCAGCCTGAGTCCTATAAAAGTGGGGGTTGCAGAGCTGACCCCGACACACCCCCACCCTGGGCCCGGCCTGCCCTCTTCCTCTTCCAATGGCCCTGTGTCCCTACCCCAACCTGTCCCTGAGCTGCTGGTCTGGTATGGGGAGACAGACCTCTGCTTCGGTGCAAGACTGGCCTCACACCTCCTGCTGCGCACATCTGTGCTCCTGAGCTATGTACCTGGGCCGGGTTGTGCCACACACGTGTTCGCAGCCATGCTGTGTGACGGTGTGGATACACCCTGTGCTGGGTGCACATGGCGTGCTCTGTGTCACAGACATTGAGAGCTTGTGTACCTTGCCGTGCACACTGAGTTGCTGTTTGTTTCTGTGCCTTTAGTTAGTTGGGTGGTGTATGTTTGTGTGTATATGCTTTGTATATCTTTACAGGGTGTGAGTGTCACTGTGGCGGGTGGTGTTTTTGTGTGCTGGTTTGTCAGTGTGTATCTTGGCCCAGCCCCAGAAGGCCAGCTGAGGTGTGGCGGGGGGTTGGGGGTTGGACTGTGCTGGGATAGGGAGCCCACAGCCAGGAGGCCTGACTGGGAATAGACATGTCCTCACCTGCCCAGAAAGCGTCCCAAGCCCTCAAAGAGCCCTTGTCCAGCTTCACCGCCCCTGGCAAGTCAGGGTGGGTGGCTGGAGAAGGGGGCATGAGGGAACCAAAACAACCTCAGCCCAACTCCCACACTTGGCTGGCACCCAGGCCTATTATGGGGCCCCCCCGCCCATGGCCCGCCCCCTTAAGCTCCAAGCACTTTGCATTGTGGGGCTTGGGGAGGGGCCTAGAGAGAAGGCTCTGTTTGGCTCTTGTGACCAACTTCAGCTCCTAGTGGGCCACTGAGGCAGAGCTGGCCCCAGGCCTTGTTGAGGGTAGGGCTGCAGGGAGGACCAGCTCCACAGAGCCAGGGCTGATGCTCATCTCATTACCTGTGTCATTCATTTAACAGATACGCATTGAGCACACACTGTGTTCCAGGCCCTGCTTTAGGTGCTGGGAATATAGCAGTCACTCATTGAATTAGGGGTAAGGAGAGGCAATACTGCTGCTGTGCATTTACAGATGAAGAAACAGGTCCTGGGAGGTGAAGTGATTTGCCCAAAGTCATAACAAAGCTGGAATTTGAAACCAGGCCTGTCTCATGCAAGAGGCCTCCTCCTGCATTTGTCCATCCTGCCTTCGGTAGTCACAATTACAGCCGAATGCCCACTGAGCTAGGACCAGCTAGCTGGCTAGCCCCGTGCCCTGGGCTACAAGTTGATGCAGGAGAGTGGGCACAATGAAATAATGAGCTCCTAGGAAGGCAAGTTGCCTGGAGTAGGCAAAGGGGTGGTAAGGTAGAGGATTGAGGGGTAGGGAAGGAGCAGAAGGAGCAGAAGGAGCCTGTGTCTGTCTCCAGGGTGCACTGGGGCCCAACGGACTGCCTCCTCTCCTGCTGTGTGATCTGGGATGGCCCCTGCTTCACTCTGAGCCTTAACTTCCTCATCTGTAAAGTGGGCACAGTAACTGCCCTCTCCCAGTGGTACCATGCTCATGGCATTATGCCTGGCACACAGTAGGGCAGCTGGGAGGATGGGGCAGAGCTGCAAGTGGGCAGGGCCTCCCCAGGGCTCTCTGCTCAGCCTCAGGAAATGGGTAGGGGGTAGGGAGGAGGAGGCGCAGATGTGCGCTTGTCTCACACGAGCAGCCGCATTTAGCCACCGAGTCGGGACTGAAATATTCCTGAGGGAGAAGAACCCTGAGGCTTCAGGGCGGCAACGGCTCGTCAGTGGGGAGCGGGGAAGGGATGTTGTCACCATCTGCCTCGTGTCTGTCTGCGACTAAAATAATACTGGGGTGAGACTCGCCGCAGGCACGGGCCCAGCCGCAAGGTTCCCCAGAAGAGGGAGGGGCTGGGGGTGCTAGAAACCTTGTGGGGAGCAGTGGCAGAGAGAGATCTGCTGGGGGCAACTCTTGGCCAAGGCTGGGCCCTGGTCCTGCTCCCCTACTGAGGGGCCAAAAGAACCCATGGGGGCGATGTGCATGGGCATGAATACTTCCTGGGGGGGTCAGCCCTGGGAGTGCAGGACCAGGGGACCCCCCCAGACCCAGCTGGGGTCTGCTTCAGAGGGGAGACCAAGCATGTGCTGAGATCCCTGCAAAGCAGGGGCAACAGCAGAAACAAAGCAAGAGACAGACAAATTGCCTGATTCAGCTTCCATGAGCTTATCCAGAATATTGAAACCAGAAAACGTAGCAAGAAGCTATTTTAATTTCAGCCGACGTGTAAGTTTTGGGTCTATGGTTTACTGTGGTTTTTATTTTGAATCAAATATGGAGGATGTTCCATAATTTTCTCGGGGCTCTGGGCTCTGGGGACTGAGTGTCTCTGCCTTTCTCTACTGGGCACAGTAGTCACATGCCAGCTGCCTCTAGGAGTTGGTACCTCTGGGTCTGGGCAGGTGCCCCTTCAGGTCAGGGACATGACTTGGAGCCTGATGCTTTGCTTCTGGGTGAAGCCACCACATTCTGATCTTTTGCTATGGTTCTCATCAGACATGACTAGTGGGGTATTTTTGTTTTTGCAGAGAACAGACCTGTGTCCTCAGTGGTTTAACTGTGGATGCACCCAAAATGCTGGTTGCTTTGTGCTGACATGGGCTGTCAGTTTAGCAGGCAACATGCGAGCACCTACTATGTGCAGACCCTGAGCTGGGACAGGCTGGGCTCGCCCTCAGCATACAAGGTAGAGAAGCCAGCAAGACCCATAGGAGATCAGCCACCTGGGTGCCAAGGAAGGCGGTGGGGAGCAGCAAGGGGGTGTTGGATATGACAGGAGTTCATGGCTGTCGTCCTGGAGAAAGTAGCAGAAGCACTCATCCTTGAAAAGGAGACAACAGCAAAGGACAGTAAAGAGTATGCCCCAGGCCGGGCGCGGTGGCTCAAGCCTGTAATCCCGGCACTTTGGGAGGCCGAGACAGACGGATCACGAGGTCAGGAGTTTGAGACCATCCTGGCTAACATGGTGAAACCCCGTCTCTACTAAAAAATACAAAAAAAACTAGCCGGGCGCGGTGGCGGGTGCCTGTAGTCCCAGCTACTCAGGAGGCTGAGGCAGGAGAATGGCGTAAACCCGGGAGGCGGAGCTTGCAGTGAGCTGAGATCCGGCTGCTGCACTCCAGACTGGGCAACAGAGCAAGACTCCATCTCAAAAAAAAAGAAAAAAAAAAAAAGAGTATGCCCCAGGCAGAGAGTACGGGTATGTGCAGACCACCACTTTGTGGCTGTCTCTCTTTGTGGCAAAGATATCCGCATCACAATTTAGGTGCAATGTGGAGCCCTTCTTACAGACCAGACCCAGGTTAACTGGCTTAGGTGTGTTTTCCCGGTTAGTCCTCACCAACATCCCATGAGGCCAATACACTTAGTGCCCATCTTATAGATGAGGAAACTGAGGCTCAGAGAGGTTTAGCAACTTGGGTAAGAGGCAGAGGTATGGCCCCGGGCTACTCCGTGCTGCCTCTGCACAATGCCCTCATTTGGCAGGCAGCAACTGAGTGCCTACTATGTGCAGGCCCTGAGCCAGGTGCTTCGTGGATTCAGGCCACAGCATCACATTCCAGAGTGTCCTCAGATGGCTGGCATCTCTCATTGTAATCTGGGCACGATGACCAGAGGAAGCTCTCTCCAGGACATATGTGGGTATGGGGGAGAGGAGTGTGAGTGGGAGTCTGGAGGCCCCTACTTTATAGCTGTGAGTTCTCCCTCATGAAAGCCTCAGTTTCTTCACCTGGAAAATGGGGCCATGATGCCTGCTGTGCAGGCCCATGTGAGGATGTTCATTGAAAGCGTGTGGGAAAAGTGCTCTGTGTGTTTGGTGAGCCCTCAAACTGGGCTGACTCTCCTCAAACCACTGGGAGCGAGCTTCCCGGAACAATCTAGCCACCAGCCTTTCCTTGCAGCTGACAGGCTGCGGTCACCACTGCCACCACCACTCTGAATTATTCAAGACCCTCCAGGCCTCAGTGGCAGCCCTTCCCCTCTCCCTGTACAACCGGGCTGTCAACACCAGCCTCTGAGCCTCTGCCAGTGATCTATGGACCTCAGGGCCCCCGAGCTTTGGCCTGCTCAGGTAGAGCCACGAGTGTGATAGGGTGAGGTGTGGCTGAGCATGAGAGTGACAGTGAGCGTGTGAGAGCAGGAGGGTGGGACAGTGTGTGTGTGTGAGTGTGACTGTGAGGGTGCGTGAGGATGTATGCAGGTGAGCATCTGTGTGAGGACAGGTGTGAGTGTGCCACATTGTGTGTGAATGAATGTGTGAGTGTATCTGGCGCCTGGGCTTTCCTTAGCTGCGGGAGAGCCGGGCTCAGGGAGGAGCTCCCTCTGGCTCAAGAGAATACAGTGATCTGAGAGCAAAATTCCAGCCTGGAGTGAGAGGGTGTCAGTTCACCTTTGCTTCCAGGGTCCCTTAAGGGCTGGTTGGAATGGGGAAAAGGCAGAGAAGCAGCAGTTTAGGAAGAAGGGTATGTAGTGGTTGGATCATGAACAGGAGTTGAAGTCTGTGGTCCTGTGGGGCCTCAGAATACTGTCAGATTATTTGGGTATGTGCCATTTCCCAGCAAGCTGAGACCCTCAGAAGAGAGGCAGTTGCCTCCCCCAGTCCCTGTCCTCCTCCTGGGCCTAGGAGAGCTGTGAGCCCCTGTGGGCAAGAGGTGAGGACTGTTCTCTTGGATCTGTGGCCAGGTAGAAGTTCTCCAAAGTCTTGGGGGATGGGGAGGGTACGGGGGCTCACCAGCACCTTACTGGAGGGCCCTCACCCATAGGCAGGAAGGGCAGAGCAGACCTCTCTCTGGTCCTCCCTCCTACCAATGTACTGGCCCTGGAGGGTTACTGCTTCATGTGGGGTAAGATGGAGTACCTGGGAGGTTGGGAGCTGGTGAGATTTAGGAACTGGGAGCCTACAGTGTGTGGCGGTTGTGGGGGTGGAATGTATGTTTGGTGTGAGTGTTGGGGTCTATGTGTTGGTGTGAGGAGGTGAGAGGCTGTCTGAGTTTGCCTTTGTATCTGTAAGATTGTATGTTTTCAAGCCCTGTAGGTGTGACTGTCTTTTTGTGAGTGAGGACCTGTGTGATCACATGAGTGTGTACGATCTGTATTTGAGAGTGTATGTGTGTGGAAGCATGCTAATTGTGTGGGAGAGGTGAAAGATGATTGACAGGGAGGGGGTGGCGGGTGGGAGCCCACACTAAGTGCATGGTTTCATCCTTCCTCAGGCTCTGCTTGTCATGGCTGAAATCCCCTGGACTGCATTGGGACCATACCGCTGAGAGTCTGGTCGCTGGGCTTCAGCTGACAGAACATCAGAGCCCCAGGACCGAAGAGCCACAGGTTGGGAAGGTGAGGCAGGGTGAGGGACTTGATGATGGGGAGCAGGCAGATAGAACTGGCTACAGAGCTAGGGCTGCTGGAGCCTGATGTCTGGTCCAAGTCCCAGCTCCTCCACTCATGGGGTGAGCTGGGGCAAGTCATTTCGCTCTCTGAGCCTCAGTTTTCTCATCAGAACAATGGGCCTGTACACTAAGCATTACCTGTCCAAAATCCTAGAAGCCTGCCTTCTCCTCCTGGCTCTGGGAAGTTGACCACTGGGGAGGCCTGGGACACTGGCCTGTCTGGAGGCTGGGGAAGGATGAGATGACCCCTTCTTCCCTTCCCTGGGTCCAGAGGGCCTGACTTGTCCTACTGTGCCCCTCCCATCACAGTGATCTGTGTGGGCTCATGAGAACATAAGCTAGACAGTGATCCTGTTCACCTTCCTGCATTCTGGGAGGCTTGGCCTCCAACCCCCACATCAGGGAGTGGTCTTCACTCCTCCACTCCTTCAAAGGTTCAGAAGCAGGAATGGGGGAAGTCCTGCCTGTCCCCTCTCTGACTTTACTTTCCCTTTCTAGAGCAGGGGTATTCTGGTATGGGAGGACTGAGTGTCCCTGCTGCCTGGTCCTCGGAGTTGGCTAGCTCCCCCCATACCCCTCATTCCCCTGCCTGCTTGCCTGTAGAGCTGTGGCCCGGGCAGCTGTCCGGCTGAGTGGGTTAGCAACACAAGACAGATGGCGAGGGATTATCTCAGCTTCTCAGAGCACGATGGCGGCAGCGGCGGGGGGGGGGGGAGGCTCTCACACCCTCCCCATGTGTGTGTACACACACACACACAAATGCACACATGCAGCTCCCCATTCCTGCCCCAGACCCAGCCCAGTCTCCTGCTATTTATGAGGCAGGCAGGAAGACAAGAGGAGAGATGAGATTATGAGAATTGGTGAGAACCGTGGGACTTGGCAATCTTGTCCCTGCCCCACTTGGCTCCCAGACCACAGGCTGAACCAGCTTCTCAGGCCCTTCTTGGACCCTGCCCCTGCTATTATGATTTCTCTGCAGCTGCCACCACTGGGAATGGTACATTCAGGAGGGCATGGTTTTACAGAGAAGTTTGAGGCCCAGAGATGTGTGAGCTGCACTCCAAGTCACACAGCAAGTTTGGTTCATTAGCAGGGTAAGTTCTGGGGATTGGCAGGTGGTGGAGTCTCTTAGATATCCTGCACTGGCTGTGGGGTCCTTGGGTCTTCTGCAAACAATGTGTGTTTGCCCTAGCACTTGATACTGCAACCCAAGGTCCCACAGGGGCATGTCACAAGGCCAGCTGCTGGCACGCAAGGACTCACAGGCATAGCCTCTCCTTCATATACACTGTCAGGCTCTGGGTGAAGGCTATGTAGAGTTGAGTGACAGAGCTGGGTCTCCAGACTGTGTCACTGTGAAAGAATTGGGGCAGGGTTAGAACCCCACTAGAGTGAATTCTCCTACCTGCCCCTCAATTTGCTACAGGCAGATGGTGGAGGGACTTTCCAGCCTCAGCCACACACTCAGGCCCCCCTACCACCACATTTGCCCCTTAACAGCCCCACTCCAAGTCCTGAGTCATCTATGCTGAGCCCCCTGGGGAGAAGTGTGGGCCAGGAGGCCAGGCAGGATTTTCGAATGGCAACCCCAGGGGGTTGCCTTTTCCCAGCATGGGTGGGCGGGGCCGACTCAGTGGGGAAGGCAGGGTGGAGGCCTTCTGAGAGAACTTCTCTGCTCCTAGCTGCCAATGTCTTGACTTCGCCCCCATCCCCAAGAGTGACTCAGTGTCTGCTGGACCCGGGAGTGCGGATGCGGGGCAGTGCGAAGCTGCTTCGGGTTGCCCAGTGCCACTCCCTGCAGAGCAAACCCACTCCTCGAGGCCCCGAGGCTCCGTCCTGTCACTGGGCTCTCCTGTATTCACGTGTGACGGCGCAGGCTGTCAAGTGAAACATGACCTCAGGGTCAGCCTGGCCTGCCTCTGGGGCTGCATTATTTGCTGGGTTTCCAACATGGCGATACCACCCACACTGTCCGGTCACAAACAAGACCATTATGGCGATACCACCCACACTGTCCGGTCACAAACAAGACTGGCACCGCCAGGTTTCCCTGCTCCTGCTCCCTCAAACCATTGAATCAGCCCCTCTCTCGCTATTGGATGAGAGGGGCTGCCAGGACCACGCCCCTCCTCCCCACGGCCAAGGTGACCACACATCTAGGTGTCAGGGGTGGTGGGCCCACTGCAGAGCGCTAGGCCGAACTCATCTCCTGGATCCAGGCCAAGCTCCACCTCTCTGTCCCTCCAGACTCAAGTTGGTGATTTGTATCGTGAGAGCTGGACAAAACTGTATCTAAGCTCCCCATCTTCCCTCAAAGCTTGGCCTGGGGAGCCCTACATGAAACCTTGGAGGTTCTGAGCCTTCCGCCACCCCCAGCGGGGGACTTTTCATTCTGTGAAAGTCTCCAAGTAACATTCTAAAGAGGCAACGTGAGAGCCAATCAGAGAGCCTATGTAAATAACGGCCCTCTGATTGGCTGTCTCCTTCACGCCCTGAACGAAACTTCAACTTCATCAACTCAGCGAAGATTTTTTCCTCTGGCCTTGCGCGCCCTGCAGGAGGCGGGGCTGGGGGTCACCCGAGCCTTCTCCCAGCCGCAGGGTACCTGGGCCTGCCGAATGGGACCGCGCTGGGACAGGCGGGGGCGAGTTCGCCGCCCTGACCCTGGTCCCGGGGGCGTTATTCTGGTGCAGAATCCCCCGCGGGGAGGCCCGATAAGTGAGCCACCCTTTCTTTGTAGGACCGCCACGGAACGGGCTGCAGGCCGCGAGTGTAGAGCTTGGCTGGGCCAGATCGATATCTGCCCGCTGGACTGATGCGCGAGGGAGGCTGCGAGACAGGCTAGCTTTGCTGCAGTGTGATGGCCGTGCAGCACCCACCGACCCCCACAGCTCCCCCACCCCGCCATTTCCTTCATCTAGCGCTCCAGGGGAAACCGAGGCGGGCAAGTGGCGTAGCGATGGAGGGCGCACCCAGGGGCAACGACGCTCCCTCGCTCTGGCTCCCAGCTCTGGTGGCGGGGGTGAGGGTAGCCCAGGGTCGCACCCTGCTCCCAACCTCGGCTCGTCCCCACCCTCCACGGTCGTCCGCAGCTCTGCGTTTCTGCCAGTATCGTGACCCCTCGCCCCGTCCTTCGCCCTCCTCCCACTTTCATTGTGTGTCTCCTCTCTGGCTCTGAGGTTCCTCCTCCCTCCCTTCTCTCTCTGGGTGTCTCCGTGTCTATCTCCACATCTCCATCTCCATTTCTTTCTCTGCCTGTCTCTGCCTCTAGCTGTCTCTGTCCCTCAGTCTCTGCTCAGGTCTCCGCTCGCCTTTTGCTCATTTTCGTTCCTCCCTTTGTCTGTCTGACTCTCTCTTCTCTCCCCCGCTTCAGTCACCCCCCAACCCCCCGCACACACACACACCTCACAGCCCTGTTTACGACATCCCCTGGGCTGGCAGGTAGGCGGGGCTGCAGCAGGCGGGGGTGAGAGAGGGAGACGCAGCCTCCCCCCCAGCTGTTAACCTTCACGCTTCAGGCCTCTGCGGATGGCAGAGGAGGGGGAAAGCCCAGCTGCCAGCTTGGCGGAGGTGACCGGGCGGGGGTTGGGGGCTGTCCCTCCCTCTGGGCTCGTCTCTGGGGAGATCTGGGGCCGGAAGGAATGTGGTGGAGGCTGCCTTCGGCTGAGGAAGGCTGTTGCCGGATGGGTGGCCTCCTGAAGGCTTGTGCTGGCGAGGCGGGTGCCCAAAGGGGGCTCTGAGCGGTGTCGGCCCTGCCCGCAGCCCGGCCGGACGTGGGGGCCGGCGTGAGAATCCCGCCCATCTGTGAGCCGGCCTCACGCCGTCAGACCCAATTTATCTCGCCGCCAAAGTTTCACAGCCATCTGCTCGAGTGGAACGGCTTCCAGCGCTGGCCCCACCGGGCCCCCCAGCCAGCGCGGGGATGTTTTCCAATACGACAGCATTGCCCCCCCAAAGCAAGGAGGGGGTGTAGGGGGAGGCGGCAGAGCGCGGTGCGCGGGGCTGGCAGGCAGCCCTCTCCCGCGAGCGAGCCGACCCTGAATTTTAAGCGATTGATCAGGAAGCGCAGGCCGTTCCCATCACTTTGAGCAGCCAAATGCGACGGCGCAGGGATTTCAAGGGGCCTTTGCGGAGGCGGTAATGAGGTCACCGTCACTGCGCCAGCCCGCGGGCGGGAGGGGGCGAAGGTCTGCGGACACGTGTGAACACAGCCACATCTGTATTCACGTGACCCCCGGGGCCCCAGCACTGACCCAGGAGAACTCGGCATTTGGATCTGAGCTGATTCACACTCCGCCGCCCCCAGCCCACCTCCCCAACCAGACAGGGTCGGAGAGACTGAGCTAGAACCCACCCTTGCCACATCCATGATTCCATGATCACCTCAGACAGCTTCAGCGCAGGAGCTTCCACTCTCTTCTCCTCCCCGCTATGTGCCTAAAATACACATATTTGGGCACCTGCCCATTGCACTTGTGAACAAGCCTGCAGAGACAGATGTACCCTAGGCCCCCGGTAATCACACAGGTGCACACATTACAATTACACACCTGACCGCAATGCTCATGCATTGGTACACTCCCAACCATCACCACTACCAGCCCCAAACATGCACACAGGTACTCCATCATTCTCAAGTCAGCCACCCAGCAACACACGAGACCCCAAACTCCCCTCCCCCCGGGCACACGCATGTGCACACTCATTCCCAAGACCCCGAGCTTGCTGCCATGTCCGCGCGGGTGGGCGCCTCCACTGCCCGCCAGGCAGCGGGGGTGCAGACCTCGAAGAGAACAAAGGCGGGGCAGGTGGGAGGGAGGGGGGCTGAGCCCCCGGCCCGTCCTCCTAGGCAATGCTCGTCTGTCTCGGCTCCGCGGCCACCGCATCGAGCGGCTCTGATTACCAAGTAAATCACCGCGATGATGTGAATAATTATCATCTCCTGAAAAGGGAAAAAACAGGGAATAAATAAAGGGAGAAGGGAGCAGCCACCTGATTTCTAGAAGCCCTGGTGTATGTCAGGGGGGTGAATACATAGGGGTGGGTGTCAGTGGCCCCCTGCAGATCCTCGGGACTTCTGCTGGGATGCAGTGCAGGTGGGGTAGGATGGGCCTCAAGGCAGACAGTCCTTCCTTAGAGGTGGCAGTTAGCATCCAGTCTCCCCTCTTCCTCTCCCCAGGGTAAGTCAGGCCCCCGGAGCACCCAACCAAACCCAGCTGGCCTCTCTGCTCCTCACACACTCAGGCCCACCCGACCTGTAGGGCACCCTCCTGTTCCAGGGCTTTGCTCAGCAGGTTCCCCTCTAGCATGCCCTCTTCCCACTTCTCTGGCTGGCTTCACTCTCCCATCTCTGAAGTCCAGCCCCACGTTACTTCCTCTGAGAACTTCTTCCTGACTGCCCAGCCCTCCAGGATCCTCCTTTCCCAGAGTTCCAGTGTCTGATTGCATTTTCCCTGACTGATTTGGGTGTGTTCTCTTGATCTTCTCAGCCGGATGGCAGCTTTGGTGGAAGCAGCTATGTTTTAAGCAAAGCAGTAATAGTGGCAACAGCAGCAGCCACTACCCTGTTCTGAGCATTTAGGATGTGTTGGCCCTGTGCCAAAACACCCTTTCACCATGGATCCTCCCCAGAATCCTGTGTGGAAAGTAATGTCTCCATTTTAGTAATGGGGAAACTGAGGCTTACCAAGAATGAAGCTTGGATTCCTTTCCTCCGGGATGAAGATGCTGGTCATCTACGGCACCTTTTCTGCGCTTGTCACCTGATCCCACATATTGGAGGAGCTGCTCCTCTTCCAGTGCTGAGCACTAAGAACACAATTACCTCAACTGGCTGGGCACAGTGGCTCACGCCTGTAATCCCAACACTTTGGGAGGCCAAGGTGGGCAGATTGCTTGAGCCTAGGAGTTTGAGACCAGCTTGGGCAACATGACAGAACACGATCTCTACAAAACAAACAAATGAAAAACACCAAAAATTAGCTGGGTATGGTGGTGTGAGCCTATAATTCCAGCAGTTTGGGAGACTGAAGAGGAAGGATGATTTGAGCCCAGGAGGTTGAGGTTGCAGTGAACTGTGATTGTGCCACTATACTCCGGCCAGGGCAACAGAGCGAGACTGTCTTAAAAAAAAAAAAAAAAAAAAAAAAAAAAAAAAAA
>NW_016805883.1:900145-927038 GCF_001698545.2 Rhinopithecus bieti | reverse complement strand
AAAAAAAAAAAAAAAAAAAAAAAAAAAAAAAAAAAAAAAAAAAGTCCAGGGTTCCAAATTGGCTCCTGGCTAATGGTGCCTATGCAGGCCTCTCCCATGGGGATCCTGATTCAGGGCCCCAAGTGTTCCTGGGGGCATGACAGGGTCTGGATGTCATTGTGGCTTGGGTAGAGGAGGTATAGGTGAGACATGATGCTGGTCTAGAGATACATCCAGGTGGTTCAGCTCTGGGTATGAATGAAGATGAGGCAGAGCCCAGCCTAGCTCTGGGAAAATCTCAGCTCCTATTCCACAGTTTTCTGGGACTCAGGACAGCACCTCCTACCTGGGAGGGGGGCGGAGGTGGCCAGTATCCTTGGGATGGTTCACAGACTCCTCTCCCCACCCCAAGCTCCCTTCTGGCAGCTACTCTTGGTTCTCTACTTAGATATTTCTTTGGCATTTACTGTTTGCTGGCCCTAGGGGCACAGCAGCCTGGGGTTCAGAGAGTGCCCAGGCAGATGGAGAGGCATACCCACCCACCTACACATACTCACATGGACTCTCCTCCCACCCCCTTCAAGTGTGACCCACTGGGAAACTTGGGGAAACAGTAAAGAATGTGGCAAGACCTTTGCAATTAGACAAACCCAGGTTCAGACCCTGGCTCTACTTTACTTGTTGAGAGCAAGTCAATGAGCCTCAGTTTTGGTATCTACGAAGTGGACATTATAATAGTGCATGGTTCACAGTGTGCCTGTGAGTGTTCTGTGAGATAATCGACATGTCAATGCTTATCACTGCTCATCATCAGGGAAGGAGAGATGACCTCTAAGGTTGCTCCTTGGCCACTCTAGGACAGTGTTTCCATGGCATGGCTAGGGTCCAGCCTTTTCTTTTCTTTTTTTTTTTTTTTTTTGAGACGGAGTCTCGCTCTGTCGCCCGGGCTGGAGTGCAGTGGCCGGATCTCAGCTCACTGCAAACTCCGCCTCCCGGGTTTTTTACGCCATTCTCCTGCCTCTGCCTCCCAAGTAGCTGGGACTACAGGCGCCCGCCACTTCGCCTGGCTAGTTTTTTGTATTTTTTAGTAAAGACGGGGTTTCACCGGATTAGCCAGGATGGTCTCGATCTCCTGACCTCGTGATCCGCCCGTCTCGGCCTCCCAAAGTGCTGGGATTACAGGCTTGAGCCACTGCGCTCGGCCAGCCTTTTTTTCTTTTTGAGACGGGGTCTCGTTCTGTCACCCAGGTTGGAGTGCTGTGGCGTGATCTCTGCTCACTGCAGTCTTAGCCTCCTAGGCTCAGCAATCCTCCCACATCAGCCTCCCAAGTAGCTGGGACTACAGGCACATGTCACCATGCCTGGCTAATGTTTACATTTTTTTGTAGAGACTGGGTCTCCCTATGTTGCCCAGGCAGGTCTGGAACTCCTGACCTCAGGTAATCTTCTCACCTTAGCCTCGCCTGCAAAAGTGCTGGGATTACAGGTATGAGCCACCGCACCCTGCCAGTCCAGCCTCTTGACTCAGTGGTGGAGGTGGTTGGCCTTGGCAGGTCCTCCACACTGCCAAGCCCCTCACTCGCCTCAAAGCTTAGTTCCCTTACCGGTCACGTCTCTCTCTACTAAGTTCCTCTGGCTCTTACTCTCTCTCTGCCTGCCCATAATTCCATCGATCCGTGTCTCTTTTTCTGTTTCTGCCTCTCCCTAAATACACGTAACTCTCCCCCTACCATAAGAACACCCTTCCATTCCCACCCACACATCCAGCCCAGCTCAACTCATCACCAGCATGCACTCTCACCTGGGTGCACACAGGCAAGGAGGCATACAGAGGCAAAGTGATGGAGAGACACAATCACACACACACTCACACTCGAGTGCACATGGGCACGAGGACAGCCACTCATCCAACACACACACAAGTGCACACACAGCACAAGTAGGCATGAACAGGTGCATACAGACGCACCTGGTGACAAACACAAGGACGTTGGAGCATATTGTATATGCAAGAGTCCATGGGTGTGTATACTCTCCCCCCACCACAGGCACACATGGGTCAGGCACAGACAGGTACGCACAGGCACAGAAACACAAGGGCACAGTAAGACACAGGCACACACACACACACACGTAGGCACACACAAGCTCTCGCCCCCACCCCCCCCCCAGAGAGCTGGCTGCCCGCCAAGAGCGGAGCTTTCTGCTGGGTGTGCACAACCTTTCACAGGCTCTAATTGAGTCGAGGGTGATTTATAACATGGCAGCTCCCCTGCCCGAGTGGGCTGCCCCCTCCTGCTGCAGCCCTGGCCAGTCTTTGACCACCCTCTCCGCCCCCCTACCCCCCATAAAGCATCACATGCACAGGCCCCTTTGAGGGAGAAGGGGGCATTTTCTTCCTTGCCACCAGCTCCTGTCTTCATTCTTGCCTTTCTCCTGGGCTAGACACCGGACTCCAAGAAGTTATGCCTCAACCCACCCACCCCACCATCGCCATCAAACTCAGTGTTATTCAGCCCAGCCATTGGGAGACCAATCTAACTAACCTGCCTGATTAGAGACAGCCAGGACCCTGACTGCAGATCCCACGTGCTTCCTGAGCTGCAGCAGGAGAAACTGGATTTGGACACGAGAAGTAACTTGCCCAGTGACCTGGGGCTGCAGGATGGGCGCTGATTAGCAGGGCATAGGAAAGCCTCCATTCAGGGCCATGGGGGAGGAGAAGGCCACCAATAACCTTGTTTCCTGCCCCTCCACCCTTTTGGGTAACTGAGCTGTGACTCTGCATCCCTGCTGTCCCCATGGCTAGTGTGGCTGGGCCTGTGATTAACTGCATTAATTAGGTTCTCAGGTTTGGCTCATAAAGTCCCCTTATCCACCTAAGAAGGAGTGACAGTGAGGACTTTTGTCTTAGTGGGAGGGGTGTGTGCATCCTGACCCCTCACTTCTGACCCTAACATGGACCATCAACTCTAGCCATGGCCCATGAACTCAGCCTAAGAGCTATTTCATCCTCCCAGAAGCATCGTGTGTTGGATGCTGATGCTGTTAACCCATTTGATGGTGAAGACAACCAAAGCCCAGAGAGGCCAAGCCCTAGAGACTGATCCCACAGGAGTCCCATCTACCCTCAGGACTCCTGCTGCACATGGGGCTGCTTTTTGGAGCAGGAAAGGCTAGACATCCCTGTTCCCAAAGTTGGTTTTTTTGTTTGTTTGTTTTGTTTTGTTTTGTTTGGTTTGGTTTGGTTTGGTTTGTTTTTTGAGATGGAGTTTCACTCTTGTTGCCCAGGCTGGAGTGCAATGGTACAATCTCGGCTCACTGCAACCTCTGCCTCCCAGGTTGAAGCGATTCTGCTGCCTCAGCCTCCCAAATAGCTGGGATGACAGGCATGCGCTACCACACCGTGCTAATTTTGTATTTTTAGTAGAGATGGGGTTTCACCATGTTGGCCATGGTGATCCACCTGCCTTGGCCTCCCAAAGTGCTGGGGTTACAGGCGTGAGCCACTGCACCCAACCCAGAGTTGGGTTTAGATTACAGAATGAGGAACTCAGATTAGATTTAAGAGGGGTTGGGCATGATGGCTCATGCCTATAATCCCAGTACTTTGGGAAGCCAGCCTGGGCAACATGGGGAAATCCCATCTCTACAAAAAAATTTAAAAAATTAGCTGGGTGGGGTGTTGCATATCTGTAGTCCTGGCTACTTGGGAGGCTTAGGTTGTAGGATCACTTGAGCTCAGGAGTTCAAGACCAGCCTGGGCAACATGGTGAAACCCCATCTCTAAAATTAAAAAATTAGCAGAGTGTGGTGGCTCACACCTGTAATCTCGGCACTTTGGGAGGCTGGACAGATCGCTTGAGCTCAGAAGTTTGAGACCAGCCTGCGCAACATGGTGAGACCTTGTCTCTATTAAAAATACAAAAAAATAACTGGAGCGTGGTGGTGCGTGTCTGTGGTCCTAGCTACTTGGGAGGCTGAGGTGGGAGGATTGCTTGATCCCAGGAGGCAGAGGCTGCAGTGAGCTGAGATCACACCACTGCACTCCAGCGTGGGTGACAGAGTGAGACCCTGCCTCAAATTTAAAAAATAATAATAAAATAAGTTTAAAAAATTAGCCAGTATGGTGGCACCCAACTGTAATCCCAACTACTTGGGAGGCTGAGGTTGGGGGATCACTCGAACCTGGGAAGTTGAAGCTGCAGTGAGCTGTGATTGCATCGCTGCATTCCAGCTTGGGTGACCCTGTCTCAAAAAAAAAAGAAAAGAGGGACCTCCTTAGCAGCAGAGTTTGATTGGGAGCCAAGGGGTGTGTGTGTGTGTGTGTGTGTGTGCGCGCGTGCAGTGGAGAGGGTCTGGGCTGCCCCCAAGGGAATCCACATGATAATGGCAGCTAACATTTAGTGCTTGCTTATTGAGTCGCAGACAGTCCCATAGGGGAGGAGCTGAACTCCATTCTATAGACGAATAAAACTGAAATTCTGACAATTTAAACCATCTGCCCCAGCCTCATGGATTTGAGGCAGCGCCACCCACGCCCCTTCCCACTGTCATGTCCTGGGTAGGTAGATGGATCCTCTGGGGTCTGTGTTCCAGCCACACCACCCCATCTCTGCTGTGGGTCAACCCAGTCGTGGGCTCTAGCTCGAATACACTTGAACATGTGTGAGTGTAGGTGTGAAATGGGTGGCCGAGAGGGTATATAGGGTGTGTCCCAGAGACGCTAGTGAGGAGGGGATTTGTGCTTGGATGTGTGTGTGTCCCAGCATGCCTGGGTGTTTGTGTGCGTGGGTATCTTTGGGACGTTATGGGTTTGTGCTGGTCTCCATATTGTTGCATGTTTGTTTGTAGCTCTGCCTGCATCATTTTGTGTCCCTCTCTCCACAGCTTGTGTGATGTGTGTATGTTCCTGGGAGCCTCCTCTCTTATTTGTCTCTGTGTGTGTGTGTCTTTGACATGTCTGTGTCCTGCTTCTGAGTGTGTTTCTGTGTGAGCATCTCTGCGGCCCTGCTGGGTGTGTGTGTGTGCATGAGGCTCTGTGCCTGTTTCCGAAAGAGACTCTAGGTGCCACAATGTGTGATGCTGTGACTGTGTCTCTGTGTCCATGTGTGACTGTATGTGAGACTGTAACTGTTCTGTGTGTATGCGACACACCGTGTGCATGACTAAATGGTGCTGTCTGTGTGACTGTTTCAGGACCTGGACTAGTGTTGGCACAGAACTTAAGGGGACTCCAACAAATCTCAGTAATTAGGAAATAAAATATTTTCGTATACTTAAAAAATACACAATGCAAAAAAATGATGCAAATAGACTATTAAAGACAGGCTCAGTGTATGCGCCTGTCAGTGTGGCTGTGTCTGTGCCTCCGCGAGTGTCCCTGTGGCTGCGGCCCGCCCTCCCGCGCTCCGCCAGGTGAGCGCAGCCCCCAACCCCCGGTCACGCTGCTCTGGGCTGAGCCTCGGTAATTTCCGAGTCGGCGGCGGCTTTGTGTGCACCGGTCGCGGTCTGGGGGCGGGGAGAGAAGGGAGGGTTATTTCTCCCCCCTCTTCCTTTTTATTGGATCATTAACAACGGCCCGGACTGCCGCTGCGCCCCCACTTTCATGTCTGCCGCGCCTCCCGCCATTATCTGCCTCCGCCGCGCGGCGTAATTCGATGCCAATCAGGTTCGGGGCGCAGAGGCAGCCGGATCAAAGCCCGGGCCGCGGCGCTGGAGGGAGTGGGGTTGGGGAGCGGGCTGCGCTCCCCCGGGGTTGGGGCACCCACCAGGGGTCCCGCTCAAGCATCTAGGGTCAGACTGGGAAGTCCTTGCCCAACCCGTGCGGGGTTCAGAGGGTTGCCTGGGGTGATCAGGTGGTCAGTGGCTGGGCTGCGCGGTTCAGCCGGGCACAGGGTCCCTTGCGGTTAGTTTCGTGGAGGGAGCGGCGTTTAGGTGGAGATTCTAGGCGGAGGGACCAGCTTGGGCACAGGCCGGGAGGCAGGACTCAACAGAGCGCCCTAGGAATAGGGAATAACCCAGCTGGTGGGATTCTTCTGGCTGGGCAACTGTGTTGTCTTCCAAGGGTTAGGAGCAATGGAGGGACTTGAGAGGGGGCGGGCAGAATCATGGCTGGCCTTCACGATCCTTTATCTGGCAATGTCCTCTGTCTGCTAGAGGCTATGCCCTGACTCAGTTTCCTCCGCTGGGAAATGGGGAAGCTATTAGCTTCCCCCACTCTTCCACAAGGGATAATGAGGTGATGAAGGTGATAAAACCACCCAAAACAAGCACAACTCAAATTTCTTGATCACTTCCTAATTGCAGGTCAGGCCCCAGTCTCCATTCATGTTTTTACAGACAAGGAAACAGAGGCACAGAGAGGGAAAGTGACCTGCTCAAGGTCCAAGGTAGTGAGGGGCATGGCTGGGATTGGAATCAGGCCCATAGATTGCATGAAGCGGGTTATCTCCTGGGAGGGCCCCTAGCCAAGCCATCTGCCATTCTCCCACCCCTCCTGGGCTCTAGGATGGGGGTAAAGGGTTTGGAGCTGCCTATGTGAGAAGCTAGTGGAGCCACAGAGTGGGCTGCATGGGCAGTGGGACTAGAATCATCCTCCTCACATTCACAGCCATCTCCACTGCTTACAGCAATTGGGCAAATCACCTGCCACCACCACCCCAACCCTGGTCTTTGCCTGCATCTGTAAAAGCTTCTTCAGCTTGTCCCTTAAGAGTCAGTGAGGGGCCGGGCGCGGTGGCTCAAGCCTGTAATCCCAGCACTTTGGGAGGCCGAGACAGGCGGATCACGAGGTCAGGAGATCGAGACCATCCTGGCTAACACCGTGAAACCCCCGTCTCTACTAAAAAATACAAAAAACTAGCCGGGCAAGGTGGCGGGCGCCTGTAGTCCCAGCTACTCAGGAGGCTGAGGCAGGAGAATGGCGTAAACCCGGGAGGCGGAGCTTGCAGTGAGCTGAGATCCGGCCACTGCACTCCAGCCTGGGTGACAGAGCAAGACTCCGTCTCAAAAAAAAAAGAGTCAGTGAGAATGCAGCAAAGGGTGTTTTGAGCATCAGATGTAGTGTGGATGGGTGTTTTTATCACCATCAACCAAAGACTCAAGGGGGGTAGTGTCTGCCAGGCAGTCCCTGAAGGGAATAGAAAGCCCCTTCTTCCCCAAATAAAATGCTGGTGTTAGTCCCAATGATTTTGGAAAGAGTTGTTCCCCCATCCCCACCCTTGAGAGGGAGAGAAAGAGATTTTCTCTTCCAAACAGTGCTGGGTCTTCACAACTCTAAATATCTCCAACCCTAGAATGTTCTGAGCAAACCAATGTATACATAATATATGCTTCTGTTCTTAACTAAAAGGAGGCCTCCAGACCTTGAGGACACCAGCCAGCAAGGACTGTCACCTCTGTCCTCTCCCCAGCATACCCTAGTTCTGGGGCCTGACAAGTTGGGGTTGTGGGCTGAGGAGAGTGGAGGAGTGCAGGTCCCTCACTAGCCCCTGGTGTCTTACAAATGCTTTCTTGAGGCTGAGCATGGTGACTCATGCCCGTAGTCTCAGCACTTTAGGAGGCCAAGGTGGGAGGATAGATTAAGCCCAGGAGATAGAGGCTGCAGTGAGCTAGGATTGTGCCACTGCACTCCAGCCAGGGCAACTGAGTGAGACCCTGTTTCAAAAACAAAACAAAACGAAACAAAAAACCCAAATGGTTTCTTGAGTACCAACTTGGGTTGGGTTAGTCTGCCTTGCACTGGGGAGACAGGTGTAGGAGGCCACAGATAGATGTAGGAGTGCCTTGTCTGCTGGGAGAGGCCAGTGTAGTGTGCTTTCTGCACAGGGTGGTGATCTGTGCTCACAAGGGCGGGGCTTCTAGTGGGCCCGGGAGCACCCTTTCTTTCTGAAGAGACAAGTGAGCTGGATAGAGCAGGATAGATGGAAGTTTGCCGGTTGAGGGCTGGGGATGGGAAGTACATTTCAGGAATGTTTGAAGCCCAGAGGCCTGAAAGAATAGTGCACAGTGAGTGTTTCTGGAGGTGGTGAGAAGGGCAGGGGATTGGGCTGTAAAGTGCTGCGGACCATGCAGGCAGCAAGGGCAGGGCTCAAAAGATCTTGAAAGTAATCCTGAGGGTGCTGGAGAGCCAGGGCAGCTTCAGGGCAGGAAGTCACCTTCCTTCAGCCTCCTTACTTGTGTGGTGTGGGCACAAACCATCCTTCCTGCAGGGTTGGCTGGAAGATAAATTAGAGACTGGAAGGGGAGGCACTTATGCCTTTTACTACCCTGCTCCCTGCATCTAGGAACTAGAGGTTGGGGAGTGAGGCCAGAGTGAGGAGGCAGGGTTTGGGCACTTTGTATCCACTGCTCTCCACGCGCAGGGAGACAGGCCAGGGATTCCATGCTTCCTCCCAGACCTGGCCTGGGCTGCCAGACAGAGGTGGCCATGATTAGTAGCTCCAGTTGACCTGGGCATGTGGCTTGGGCAGTGTCTCCCACTGGGGAAATGGGATCTTGGTTCCGGCTCCAAGGTCAGGAAAGCTGCCTTTGCCCAGGGGCCCCTTCTTGCTGCTGGGGAGGGTTCTTCTGGGCCCAGCCTCAATCCTCACCACGTTCTTCTTGCTGGATTGGCAGGGGACTTCTTAAGTGGATTTTCCTCCAGCTCGCATTCCATGCTCCAGGTAGTACTGAAGGGGAGACCTAGGGGTGGTGCAGGTCACAGAGCTGGGGGCTGAAATCTCTGCCCTGGTCTGGTTCTACATTTCCTATCTTCCTGAAGGAGGCCCATGGCCTCCCCCGTTCTCCGTCTCTCCTGGGGAGTCCCTGCCTGTCTGGAGCTGGGTGCCTGTGTGTGTTGGAAAGAGAGGATTGCTGCACCGCACACCGCAGATCCCAGCTGCCTCTGGACGCTGAAAAATCCAATTTTCTTCCTAATTGCCACCGCCCGCGCGCGCTCTCTCTCCACTCACAGCCTACTTCTGCTTGGCGGCGCCTCGTTTCCCCCACATTCTCCCTGCTCCTGCCTCCTGCTGCCCACCACACGGGCGGATGCTGCCCCCCCTCGTGGTCACCCGTGTCGGGACGCACCATATATCATGTCTGCAGCCAGGAGGGGCCCAGGAGCTGGCTGGCCCCCGCCCTGGGCTCCCTGACGAAATCGTCCTTTTCTGCGGCGGATGACAGGTTGTGGGAACAACAGCTTGAATTACGGAAAGAAGTTTCCCCACTGAGTTAATCTGCAGTGGCTGGAGGTGACCTTCTGGAGACGGCGATTAATCACGGGCCGTGGCGGGCGCCGCGCCACGCCGGGCCCTTTGGGGGAATACTAATTCCACTACAAGATAAATCATAATTTGACAATAATCATCTGCCCTAATCACTCCAATTCTTCCGTTTAATTATTTGTATACACCGTGCTTCTTCAGCGAAGACCCTGTGTGCCCATGGGTGGGGAGAGGACGGCCGCCTGGGCACAGGCCCCTCTCTGGCCCCTCAAGCCTGTCAGCCCTGCTGGCATGCCTGGGGAGGCCTGACTCAGAACTGATAGGGAGAGTGTTGGAGCTCAGAGTTTTCATCGGGTAACTGGGGAAACTGAGGCTCAGAAAAAGGCCAGGGCTTGCCCAAGGTCACATGACAATCTTGGGGTGAGCCAGGCTGAGGACAAAGGCCTTCGATGTGCAGGCCCAGGTTGTAGCCCACTGCCCAGAATGCCTCACTTCTCCTGCCCTACTCCCTGACCTTCGGTCCTCAATCTCCTGTGATGCCTGGTCCCACCCTCCATCTGCCAGTATGGACAGGGTTGCTGACTGCTTCTATTCCCCCTACCCCAGCCCTGGGCCTGGCCATGCACTCAGGACATGAGGATCAGGGATTGTAGGCATCTGAGCAGGCATTGCCTGAACCTTCTTACCAGGTGCTGCATGACCCTGGTAGCTGATGGAACCTCTCCGAGTCTGTAGCCTTTACCTGTAATTGGGTTGAGCTCTCTGTCTCCCAGGGTGGTGGAGACTTTGCCTGGTGCCAGATCCACAGGTGTGTTCCCGGGGTGACCCACAGGTGTGCTCACAGATGCCTGCTATTGCCCCTTCTTGTTCTCCCAGGGTCCAGCCACTGGAGCCCTGCATTTCCTACCTCCACTTCCTCTCCCAAATCTGGCTCTTGGTGCCACCATGCTCAGCCCCTGGGTTGTGCTGCCAGGAGAGTCCCAGGTTTCTAGCTCTGCCCCTGATCCTCCCTTGGATGGGCTGGCTGGCTCTGCTGCTGATTCTGGCTCCCTGAGCAGGAATCAGAATGACTCAGTGGCTTTCTTCTTCCAGGCAGGCTCCTGGCACCCTATGGAGGAGGATAGTGGCAAATGGGGTATCATGAGAGCTGCTAGATCCAGGGTGCACCCTGCATAGGGCTTGTGGTCTGCCTTTGCGGCAATATGAGGAGGAATGGCTCTCTCAAACAACCCACAAGCCTGTTGGGTGTGTGCTGATGGTGCTACAGCCAATAGAGAATGATATACTGATGACAATGAAAATAACGAAAACAGCAATGAATGCTCATTCCCAAGAGCAGCCTGCCCCGGGGATCTCCTGCTCCCAAGGTCAATGTTAGGCTGATGGAGGAAATGTAGCCCTTCCCTAGTGGTCTAGTGGTTAGGATAATAAAAATAAACACGCAAATAAATAAAAGGGAAATACAGCCCTTATCCCCAAGATGCCGTCATCTCAGGGAAGATCTGTGAGAGAAGAAAGACTCAGGGGCAAATACAAAACCACAGCATTGCCCGTCAGCATCTTGGAGTCCCTGCTGCGTGCCAGGCCTGGTGCTCAGTTTTTTGCCTGATCCACATCATTGAGTCCTCACGACCACTTGTGAGTAAGATGTGATGTCAGCCCATTTTACAGATGGGAAAATCAAGTCACAGAGAGGCGAAGTCACTTGCTCATTGTCACTATACTTGTGAGCACAAGGTTGGGATTTGAACTCAGCCTTCTCCTCTATTCTTTCCTGTCTCCCAGAAATCGCTTAATCAGTGTTGTAGAATTTCTGGCCAGAGGATCTGGACAAAGCTGAATCAGTCTGTTCACCTGTCAGGGTTTCCATGCTTCCGGCTGTAAAAGGGGCTTTGCACAGTTGTGAAGCGGGGATGTGAAAGAGCAGCCGGTCCCTGCCTCAGCCTTATATGCCTGTAAGTCCCTCACAGGGTCTTCTTTCTGTCCTTTCTGCTGTAGTTCCCCTTCACTCCTCCATGGACACCAGATTCCCTTATTCCCTGTGCTTGGCTAGATCAGCACCCCCCCAACCTCTGCTCTGGCTTGACCCTTGCTTGGAGGAAGAGATGTGTGTGCGACAGGCAGTGTTCTGTAGCCCAGAGGCCTCCATCTGGTGCTGTTTCCTGACAGTGCTCAGGGAGATCATCCATGGCTTAGGACCAGTGGGGACACTGTTGACTTTGTGAGATATGTTTTGGTCAGGAACCCCTGGCTGTCTGCAGCCCTCACCCTGCCTGCCTTTTAAGGTGAATTTCCAATACCAGGCAGAGCTCTGGAAGGCGGCTGTCCAGGACCACCTCATCCCAACCATGAGGACCTGAGGAGGGTCATTTAGCCTTTCTGAGCCTCCGTTTCCATATCTGCAAATGAAGGATAATAATAATGCTTGACACATAGTAAGCATTCAATAATTTTTCTTTCTTTTTTTTTTTTTTTTTTTGAGATGGAGTCTTGCTCTGTCACCAGGCTGGAGTGCAGTGGTGCAATCTCGGCTCACCATAACCTCCACCTCCTGGGTTCAAGTGAGTCACCTGCCTCACCCTCCGGAGTAGCTAGGACTATAGGTGTGCACCACCATGCTCAGCTAATTTTTGGATTTTTAGTAGAGGCAGGGTTTCACCATGTTTGGTCAGGCTGGTCTTGAACTCCTGACCTCAGGTGATCCACCCGCCTTGGCCTCCCAAAGTGCTGGCATTACAGGCATGAGCCACCACGCCCAGTCCTTCATTTGTTTTTTCTTAAGACAAGGTCCTGCTCTGTTGCCCAGGCTGGAGTGCAGTGGCACAATCATAGCTCACTGTAGCCTCAAACTTGGGCTCAAACAATCCTCCCACCTCAGCCTCTTAACTAGCTAGGACTACAGGTGTGCACCACCATGCCTATCTAAGTAAAGAAATGTTATGAATGTTATGTATAGACTCTGGTATCCCCTGTGTTGCCCTTGCTGAGCACTCAATAATTGTTACCTATTATTAGTTGAAGTACCAGACTGCTTGTTGAGGTCACAGAGGGGTCAACCAATTGTCACCGTCCTCTAGCTTGGCCCTAGATTGCCTTTTTTAGGGTGTCCAAGAGGAGAGGGGCATCTCCCCTGCAGATAGCACTCCACTCAAAAAGGCTACTGGTCAGACCCCTCCCAGCAGAGCCAGCCCCATTCCCTGCCAGGGTGATGGCAGGACAGGAGGCCCGGCTGGGGAGGTGGGCAGCAGAGAGGAGAGGCAAAGGTTGGCCGAGTGGGGAGAGATGGCCTAGGGGGAGAGCAGCGGAGTCGCTGGGGAGAGAGGGAGGCTGTTGCGCTATAAATACCTTCCAGGTAACAGGACCCATAAATGAAGGGAGGGAATTAGTCACATTCTGCAGCGCCTCAGAGAGAGGACAGAGAGCAATGACCTGAATCCACGGAAGGGAAAAAATTAGGCTAACCTTGTTGGGTGGGGGGGGAGGTTAGGGGCCGGATGCTGTGCCTCCTGAGTGGGGTACCTGAACAGGCTCTGCTGGGTGGGGCCAGGGAGGAATAACCCTGGGGAGGGGTCTGGAAGAAACATCTTGTCTGTTCCCGTGTCCAGATGTGTGAGGTGTGTGGGGCTCTTTCTTTTCTTCTCAAGGATCTCGTGGCCTGCCTCAGAACCTCACACTCATTCCTCCTGGGAAGTCCTTCCAGGAGTCTAGCTCATTTGTTCCTCACGTCACTCTGAAGCATGTTTCCATTCACTGTGCTCACTGTCTTTAAGCCCTGGCTCCCCCTAGGGTGCCCACCTTGTCAGGCATCTAGCTCTGGGGTCATTCCCTGGATTCCCAATCAGGCAGAAGATCTTTGCCAGGGAAGACAAGAAGGCCGTGTCCTGCTTCCACTTTGGACTGAAGCCGAGTGGGCCCACTTGTCGCTTGCTGGGATGATGGCTATGGCCTGTGCTCTAGTGTCCCAGCTCCTGCTTCACCCGCCCTGGGCCAGCCCCTCACCCTCAGGGTTGCCAGAGCAACAGTCAGGCATGCCCTCCCTTGCTCACACCTTCCCTACTCCTCTCGAAATGGAGGCCAGTCCCCTTGGCCTGGCACAGCGAGCCTCCAGGATTGGCCTCCAAGCAGCTTCCTAACCACATTTTCTGCCCTTGCTGTCACACCCAGCCTGCCAGTCTACATTCTCCAGGTCTTTGCACCAGCTGTTCTTTCAGCCTAGTGTTCCTGCCTCTTGCTATGCCTGGCCAACTTGCGTTTTCTCCCAAGACCCAAGCTTGAGTCTAAAATTCTCTCTGCTGCCTCCCCAGTTGAGTCGGGTCCTCCCTCATCTGTGCTTGGGAAATTCTCCAGCAGGGGTAATGTGGGGAAGTCACCAAGATCCAAGTGGGAAGTCCAGCTCTGCCTCACCCTAACTACATGGCCTCTGGTGAATAGATGAGCTCTCCCGTGCCTCAGTTTCCCCATCTGTGGAAAGGAGTTCTCACAGTGCTTCCCAAGGGTTTTACAGTTTAGGCAAGACCCTGCATGAGGAGGGCTGAGCACACAGTCAGCGGGTGGCTGTTGTTGGGGGTCACAGTATTGATCACACTGTTTCTGTGTCTGCCTCCCCTGCGGGCTGTGAGATGGGGGGGGAAAGGGGGGCAGTGCGGCGTCCCCGTGTGACTTGTCGCTGCCACAACCGCAGTGGCCAGCTCGCGCCTGGCACTGAGACCGTCGGCAAATGTTTGCTGAATTAATGAGTGGGGGCTGCAGGGAGGGCTTGGGCTGCAGTTCCGCCTGGGCTGCTGCAGCTGGGGCGCGTATGTACATCGTGTGCCCCTGGGAGTGTGAGTGAGGGGCGCCTGTGGGTGGGGGAGCCATATCCATCTCCCGGGGGTCTGGCGGCGCCGTGGGCAGCCTGGCGCGCCCGCTCCCTGGGGTCCCCGCCGAGCGCCTGCCTGGCTGCGGGACCCCGTTGCCAGGAGCAGTCAGGATGCGGCAGCGTCTCCATGGCAACGCGGCATCTCGAGCCTCGCGCCGCCCTCCCCCGGCGCCCCGCAGTGGGCAGGAGGCCGAGCCTGGCAGCCCCTCCCGGCCCAGCAGCCAGCAAGCTGGGCCAGGAGGCCGAAGCCTGATGGGAGGGGCTGAGCAGGGGGCTCCTTATTTTTCTAGGGATAAGGGGCTGACCTGCCTTTACTTCCCACCTCTTCTCGGGGAGGTAGATAATAGAGGCTGTTCTCTGTCTATGAGCAGCACCCTCCACACCGGCCAGGAAAGCAGGAATAGGTTCTGGTCAGGGCAGGAGACCCTCACTGGCGAAGGGACATTTCTGATCTAAGTCCTGGCTGTGAAAATGGCGCTGTTGTGAGGGGCACTGAGGCACAGCCAGGGAAGTGCCATACTGTTCCAGGGTTTCAGTGTGACCCCAGTGACTTCCATGACCCACCCGATGTCCACCCATGTCCCCACTTCTCATAGATAATGCCCAGTACCTGCCACGAACCCTTCCAATGCCCCCTCACCCTCTCAGTTGTGCCATATCCCCAGACCCACTCAGTACTTCCCACTGCGCGTTCTGTGACCCTCCCACCCCTGGTTCCCACTCAGTGCTCCTTGCACTCGCTATCTTCCCACTGCCTTCCAGTACTTCCCAGCACACAATGTCTCCAGTTATGCAGTACTGCCAGTGCCTATGCAGTGGTACTTCCGATATGCACTCAGGGCCCCCATTACCACCAGGAAACCACCCAGCGCCTTCTTTCCAGTTTAGGCTTGGTACCACTTAAATAGCCCCCAGGGACCACCACTGTCCCCAGTAACTGCCCAGTGGCCCCTCTGTGCCCTCCTATTAATCGGCCCAGTACCCTGCACATCCACTGTAGTTCCCAGTACCTCTTCGTACTTCTGTTCACCTAGTGCTAACCACTACAACCTCGTTCTGCCCAGTATATTCCCACCACGCAGCCCCTTGCCACATTATTTCCAGGTAAATCTCCGTTCGCCCCCTTGCCCACCTTCCATCCTCCAAGCCCAAGCTCAGCCGGGCGCAGTGCTCGTAGCGGCCAGGAGGGGGAGAGCTCGAGTAGTCAGCAGGAGACCGAAGCGCGGGGCGCGGCTGGGGAGAGGGTCGAGGGGCGGCATCCAAGGCCCTCTTCTCACAGGGACTGAATCCGAGCCCAGGGTGTGGCTGCGTTCCGGGGGGGTTCCTCCCGGAGTGACCGCACCCCTGCCCCGCATCTCCTGCAAACCCCTCCGGGTCCGCCACCGCCGCCGTCGTGGCTTTGGCTCTGAGAAGGGGCGCGCGCCCTCTGGTGGCTGCTGAGCAGTGCAGCTTCCTAGGCTGATGGGGAGAGGACGCCGCTCTGGCCCCGGGTGGTGCGTTGGTTCCCTCTCTCTTCCCCTGTCCTCCTTTATTGGGCCTGTCCTCAAGCTGGCGGCGATGGGGTGACGGCAAGCCAGGCCCCTCTGTGGGGCCTGGATAGAGAGCCTGGGGTCTGGATGAAGGGAGAACATTGGGTAGGGAGGTGTGGGGAGAGGAACCGCGGAGCAGAATGGTGGTGGGGTGGATCACTGAGTCCACAGATGAAGGACTCACAGATGGATCTGAACTCAGGAAGTCTACAGTCTGAGCTGTGATTCGATGTGCTGTTTGTAGAAGGGGACGATACAGGGTTGGGGGCAGTAGGGTGAGGCCTCCCTTCCAGGTCTGGCAGTTCTATCTGGCCCTAAGCCCTTCATGGGATTCTTGTTGATGGACCTACCCTTGGATGACTGTTTCTGCCTCTGCCCGTCTACCAGTGCCTAGCCTCCTTTGCACCTGCCTGGGCCTGTTTTTCAGTCTTCAGCAGTCCTGGAAGGGTGGGAGGCACCCTCCCCCCCTCCCACAATATGGGGCTTCCTCTCTTCTGTGTGTGGGGGAAATGGATGGAGCTAGAGCAGAAGGGACTCAGGTTAGACTCTTGCAGTCTGTCCTGAGTTTAGATGACCTTGGCCTGTAGGACCCTCCAGGGTTAGATCTGTGACTTTGTGCCCATTCAGCAAGCCCCACCTCGATGGATTAGTGAGTAAGTTCCCTCAGACTTAAAGGTCCTTTTAGAAATGCCTCCTCCATCCTCCCCATTGCCTGGCTGGGGAAACTGAGATACCCAGCAGGTGAAGAATTGTTCTAGGGCAAATAGAAGGGAAGGTGTCAGGATAGTAAGGTGATAAAGAGCACTGGCTGGCCTGGGTTTGAGTTTGGGCAAGTCCCTTCCATCTTTCTTTCTTTCTCCTTTTTTTTTTTTTTTTTTTTAAGACAGAGTCCCACTCTATTGCCCAGGCTGGAGTGCAATGTCACGATCTCAGATCACTGCAACCTCTGCCTCCCGGATTCAAGGGATTCTTATGCCTCAGTCTCCCAAGTAGCCGGGATTACAGGCATGCACCACCATGCCCAGCTACTTTTTGTATTTTTAGTAGAGACGTGGTTTCCCCATGTTGGCCAGGCTGATCTCCAACTCCTGACCTCAAGTGATCTGCCCGCCTTGGCCTCCCAAAGTGCTGGGATTACAGACGTGAGACACTGCGCCTGGCCCCTCTGTCTTTGTAAGCCTTAGTTTTCTCATTTATAAAATGAAGATCAAAACTCTACCTACTTCCCAGGAGAGTTGTGAAGATGAAGTCACATGAGGATGATATTGGAGAGAATAATAACAATGATTGGAGCTGTTAATAATGTTAACTGAGCAGTCACTTTGTGCCAGGTGCTGTGCAAAGTGATTCAGCACATGCAATCCAATAGGTTATATACCAGTTTGATAGGAGTAAGGCTCCTGCTCAGAGGCTGTCAGTGATGACCATCTCAAAGGCAGAGTGACAAAGCCCCTACCAGGTCTAGTGCCTGACCCCAGGGCACCAGGATGAGTTCCAGAGTCCTCTGTCTGAGCTAGGGCTGGAGGCAGAGAGAGGGACAAGAAGACCTTGAGCTGTCCCCTGTGTGGTGCTCCCCTGTCACCTGGGCCTGGCTCAGATATCCGGCCCCCCAGGGAGGGCAAAGGGGGCTGGTTGATGGAGGAAGCATGTGTCCCGGCCTGGGCAGCTAAACCTGGGGGCCTTGCCCCGGAACCTGGAACCTTTCCTGCAAAGGGAATATTCTAGAGCAGGAAGGAAGGAAGTAGGAAGGGGGAGGAAGAGGAGGGAGAAAGGATAGGACAGGTCCCAGCTGGGAGAGAGTTCTCTCCCGGACCGGCCAATAACAGAGGACCTCTGGACTCCAGGCCGAGAGGCCAGTGGGCTGGTCACCCTGGCTGCGATTTAGATGTGTGTGGTGGGGGAGAGGAGGGCAAAAAAAGAGTGTGACCCACTCGCTGCCCTCTGTTTCCTCATCTGTGTAACAGGTATAAGAACACCTCCCTCGGCCAGGCGTGGTGGCTCATGCTTGTAATCCCAGCACTTTGGGAGGCTGAGATGGGTGGATCACCTGAGGTCGGGAGTTCGAGTCCAGCCTGACCAACACGGAGAAAACCCCTCTCTACTAAAAACACAAAATTAGCCAGGTGTGGTGGCACATGCCTGTAATCCCAGCTACTTGGGAGGCTGAGGCAGGAGAATTGCTTGAACTGGGGAGTCGGAGGTTACAGTGAGCCGAGTTCGCCGAGTTCGCGCCACCACAGTCTCAAAAAAAAAAAAACAAAAAAGGAAACATGAACGGCGTAGGAAACCTGCCATAGCCTTCTTGCTCGTGTGATTTCGCTGGATAAGCCAACCGCTGACACTGATCATGATGAGCTAGGACAGGGACAGATCAGGCAACCTATAGTTCTTTTCTTTCAGCCCCTCCTCACACATCGTAAGCTAAAAGCAGAGCATGTTGAGAGAATGTGCGTAAGTCAAGAAAAGAAAAGAAATGAAAACAGTTGAGTAAGTTTTGTGCCCTTTCCCACCATTTGAGGTAAGAATGAAATACACATGTGTGCACAAGGTACAGAATACAAATTATACAATTTCGATGATTCTGCATATGAGTTAAACATCCTTATATTTGCATTTAAAACTGACATTGCACAATATAAAGATGAATAGTAAAATTCATGCTAGTCATTTAGATTTTCATTTTTTTTTACTTAAAATGATATTGAACAAATACAAACTCATGACAAATCAAGAGGCAGACCAACAGAAAAGAATCAAAGCTTTATAGATCTGTAGGTGTAGATATATAGATACAATTTTATATTTTAGCGCCTTTATTGTTAGGCATCTCCCTTCTGCTTTTGAACAAGAAGCTCCACATTCTCATTTTGTGCTGGGTCCCACATTGTGACCGGCCCGGGTGGCAGAGTCTCTATTTTAGGGTGAGGAATTGCGAGCTTGGGGACCTGGGGCTGCCCCACCCCTGGGCACTCCCGCTAGGGTGGAGCCACTGTGGTGGGTGAGGCCCTGAATGGCCTGAGCGAAGGAGTGCAGGCAGGAAGCAGGCCTGCTTTCCTTTTTTTTGAGACGGAGTCTCACTCTGTCACCCAGGCTGGAGTGCAGTGGCACGATCTCGGCTCACTGCAAGCTCTGCCTCCTGGGTTCACGCCATTCTCCTGCCTCAGCCTCCCGAGTAGCCAGGACTACAAGCGCCCGCCTCGTCGCCCGGCTAATTTTTTTGTATTTTAGTAGAGACGGAGTTTCATCGTGTTAGCCAGGATGGTCTCGATCTCCTGACCTCGTGATCTGCCTGCCTCGGCCTCCCAAAGTGCTGGGATTACAGGCGTGAGCCACCGCGCCTGGCCACCTGCTTTCTTTTCTATAACATTCCTCCCAGATGGTGGAAGGTCTGGCTGTCCCTGGAGTCCGGCTTTTCCCTGGTGTACCACAGGCTATTTAGGGTCCGGAGCAGTGTAAAGCATCTGAGGAAATCAGTTCTCTTAGACTTCAAGATGCTGTTGCCCCGGCCTTGGTGGACATCTTCACTGATCACTAGGCTGCCATCCAAGGACCATGGTCCATCCCCTTCCAAGGGCAGGGCCTGCAGAGGGGCCTCAGAAACGGTGTTGTGGAACTGGAGATGGGCTTCTGTCTCCTCGCTCCCGGTACCCATCTCCAGCCAGGTGAGGGAGAGGTGGTGGGTTCTCTCCTTGGCTTGCTCTTAGGGGACAGTGAGAGGAGGAACAGAAAGCCCTTGGCAGGGATCAGTTAGCAGCCAGGCCTCCTGTGTGAGGCCCTCTCCCTTTTGGCAGAGGGAGTGGGAGTGGGAGTGGAAGGGCAGCTGGGTGGGAGGAAAGAGCGTCCCCAGAGTGGGTCCTTGAAGGTAGCACACGGGGCATTAGATCCCTCCTCCCGCTCTATGACTTTGACTGTAGTCCCAGACCCACCAGCTCAGCCGAGCTCTCCGAGCCTGTTTCCTTCTTTTATTGTGGCTAATGACTGTACCTGCCCCAAGGACTGTTGAGAGCATTCTCTGAGCTGATCTTTAAAAGCGTTTAGTGCAGAGCTGGGCACTTAGAGGTCTTGGTTCATGGAGCCCTCCTCCCCTGCTGTGAGGAGGAGGTTGGTGATTCAGTGAGGCCTCCCTCCGCTGTGAGCAGGAAGACCTTCCGTCCCCTCTCCCTCTCCGAGGTCTCCTTATTTCCTCTCTCCTCCGTGTCCCCTTCTTTTCTCTCTGCTGTTCCTCTAGCATGCCACACTCATGTCTGGCGCAGGGCCTTTGCACTTGCTGTTTCTTCGGTGTGCAGCTCGGGTCTCCTGGATGCTTGATGGCTGACTCTTGATTGTTCATTGGGTCTTTGTACAAATGTCACCTTCTCTGAGATGGTATGCCTGACTGCTCCAGTTGAAACCCCTCCTCATGCAGCCACTCTGTTACATTTCACTTTTAATTTTCTGCACAGCAGGTAATAGGTGATAATATTCTTGTTTATTTGTTTATTCAGTATCTTTCTCCCCTCCCCTAGGCTGTGAGCTCCAGGTGAGTGGGCACCTTGTCTGTCTTGGTCCCCAAGTCTTCAGTGACTAGCAACACATAGTAGGTGCACCAGGCAGATACAGGTCCTGTTCTTATGGAAGTCATAGTTTAATGAATGAAGCAGGATTGAAAAGCAAAGAAATGTTTTGATACATGCTTTTATTTACGGTAAAGTATACATAACGAAATTTATCATCTTAACCATTTTAAGTGTACAGTTCAGTGACATTAAATGCATTCACACTATTGTGCAACCATCACCACCATCCATCTTTGGAAGTCATTCATCTTGCAAAACTGAAACTCTGAACTCATTAAAACAGTAACTCCCCCCACCTCCTTTCCCAGCACCCTCCATCCCTGCAACCACCTACCTTCCTTTCTTCCTACCTTCCTTCCTTTCTTTCTTTTTTCAGATTGGGTCTCTCTTTTGTCATCCAGGTTGGAGTGCAGTGGCACAATCATAGCTCACTGCAGCCTTGAATTCCTGGGCTCAAGGGTTCCTCCTGTTTCAGCTTCTTGGTAGCTGGGACTACAGGCACACACCACCACACCCTAGTTTTTTTCATTTTTTTTTTTCTAGAGACAGAGTCTTGCTATGTTGCCCAGGCTGGTCTTGAACTCCTGACCTCAAGCAATTATCCTGTCTTGGCCGCCCATTTTACTTTCTGTCTCTATGAATTTGACTACCCTAGGTACATCATATAAGTGGAATCATACCATATTTGTCCTTCTGTGACTGGCTTATTTCATCAGCATAGTGCCTTTGAGGCTCACTCATATTGTATATGTCATACTTATTTCCTTTTTAAGACTGAGTAGTACTCCACTGTGTGGATAGGCCATGATGGATCTGCTGATGGGTTCTTGGGTCACTGCCACTGCTTGGCTATTGTGAATGATGCTGTTATGAATGTAGAGATATAAGCATGTCTTCGAGTTCCTGTTTCAATTCTTTTGGGAATATATCCAGATGGGGAATTGGTGGATCATATAATTCTATTTTTAATTGTTTGAGGAACCACCATACTATTTTCTAGACTGGCTGAACCCTTTTATATTCCTACCAACAGTACACAAGGGACAAGGGTTTCTTTTTTTTTTTGAGACGGAGTCTCGCTCTGTCACCCAGGCTGGAGTGCAGTGGCCGGATCTCAGCTCACTGCAAGCTCTGCCTCCCGGGTTCACGCCATTCTCCTGCCTCAGCCTCCGGAGTAGCTGGGACTACAGGCGCCCGCCACCTCGCCCGGCTAGTTTTTTGTATTTTTTAGTAGAGACGGGGTTTCACCGTGTTAGCCAGGATGGTCTCGATCTCCTGACCTCGTGATCCGCCCGTCTCGGCCTCCCAAAGTGCTGGGATTACAGGCTTGAGCCACCGCGCCCGGTCGGGACAAGGGTTTCAATGTCTTTGTATCACCGCTCACTGCAGCCTCGAACTTCTGGACTCAGGTGATCCTCCTGCCTCAGCCTCCTAAAGTGAGGGATTAGAGGCGGGAGCCGCAGCACTCGGTCTCATTTTTTGTTTTGGATGTGCATTGTCCTAATGATTAGATTACACATTGGGCAGGAAACATGTTTTTCAGGAATGGAGGGTGGGGAGCCTCTTAGCTTCAGTGGTCTCAAAGGACTCTTTGGGGAGGTGATATTTGAACTGAGGCCTAAAAGAAGGGAAGGAAGCAGCCAGTGGTGAATCTGGGGTAAGGAGTGGAGATTCAGGGAGAGGGAACAGTAAGTGCACAGGACCTGAAGTGTGGAGTGAGCACTGTGTATTTTTGCTGGAAAATAGTGAATAATGGGCAGGGGGAATGGGGGAAGAGGTGGTTTAAGAGGTGGGCAGGGCTGGTGGATGCAGGGCTGTGGGCCTTGGAAAGCCTTTTCTTTTCTTGAGATGGAATCTTACTTTGTCGCCCAGGCTGGAGTGCAGTGGCACGATCTCGGCTCACTGCAACCTCCGCCTCGCCTCCCGGGTTCAAGCGATTCTCCCGCTTCAGCCTGCGGAGTAGCTGGGATTACAGGCGCCAACCACCACACCCGGCTAATTTTTGTATTTTTAATAGAGACAGGGGTTTCACCATGTTGGTCAGGCTGGTCTGGAGCTCCTGATCTCATGATCCGCCCACCTCGGCCTCCCAAAGTGCCAGGATTACAGGCGTGAGTCACCGCGCCCGGCCCCTGGAAAGGCTTTCTATTTGCAATTTAGAGTAAGCATCGCTTTCCTCGGGGTCCGCAGGGCACAGGGGAGGGACAGGGCCTGATTAGGTAGTGATGTTGCTGTGTCCACCGTGGGAGTGCAGTGCTTGTGGATGTGTGCACTTGGGGGCGTGGAGTGTGTGCCTGGACATCGCCAGCAGCCCAGATCATGATTTGACCTCTGTGGAGACCGTGCTGTGCCGCCCCCTCCTGCCTGCAGTGCCATTGGCCGCCCCAGCCAAGGTTGCTTCCGGCGCCCACCACCAGCCTGGGATCAGCAAGATGGATCTGGAACCCATACCCAGGAGTTGAGGCTAGATTCCGAGAAGGACAGCCAAGACTTCGAAGGTTTGGAGACAAGGGCTTGCCGGATTGAGGTCAAGAGATTACTCCACACCCGATCTTTGCAAGGCAGCAGGGGACGCAGGAGTGTGGGGGGCACTGTCTCCGGGAGTGGCGGGGGCTGCTGCAGTACCTGGGAGGGCCGCGCGGGGGCGGGCGAGGACGTCGAGCTATGAGAGGCGGGAGGGCGCGGCAGGCCACGTGGGGAGCTTGGAGCAGCAAGAAGGTCGCGGGCGCCCATCTGTGGCGCTCTGCGGTTTGGCTCAGTTTCTGCCTACAAATATCTGTGCGTGTGAGGAGAAAATACAGCCATGAGCTCATCACCATCCCAGTGGCGTCTCATTTAATCGTCATACTAACATCCTCACAGGCCCAGAGATGTAGAGCCACTTACCCAAGATCACTTAGCACGGGAATTCAGACCAGGCCCGCCTGACACCCCCGGCCTGTGCGCTACCCACTGCCCCACCCTAAATGAACTCATCTGTAGGGGAGGGAATTTCTTCGCCTGTCTTCTCTTCTTCTCCTAATTCCTTTTTTTTTTTTTTTTTTTTAGAGGGAGCCTAGCTCTTGTCGCCCAGGCTGGAGTGCAATGGCACGATCTCAGCTCACTGCAACCTTCGCCTCCCAGGTTCAAGCGATTCTCCTGCCTCAGCCTCCCGAGTCGCTGGAATTATAGGCATGCGCCACCATGCCCTACTAATTTTTGTATTTTTAGTACTAATGCTGGTCAGGCTGGTCTCAAACTCCAGACTTAAGGTGATTCACCTGCCTCGGTCTCCCAAAATGTTGGGATTACAGGCGTAAGCCACTGCGTCCAGCCTCTTCACCTGTCTTGTGGCCTCACTTTGCCCCCACCACACTCTGCCTCATCAGAGAATACCCCCCTCCAAGACCCCTCCCCAAGGTCCCTGAGGAGGGGTTCAGGGGCCCTGGGGAGAGCTCAGATATATACCCCATCACCATGGTAACGACACTGACAGGATAACATCCAGTCTCCTTCCTGACCTCCTGTCGCTGAGGGCTGGGGAGGGGTATCCAGGAAGCCTGGCTGAGCCCCTGGCCTGCTTCTGAGACCCCTGCCACCTCTGCTGAATCTCCTCTGGGCATTGGGCCCAAGTCCCAAGGGCTGTAAACTGGAATACAACCGGGGTCCCCCTAAAAAACCCAGCAGCCTCCCTCCCCCAAGTGCATGACTGGCAGTTTGGCCTGCCCTGGAGGAAAAAGCATGGGTAATTTCAGCTGAGAACATTGAGCAGAAGGGCATCCTGAGGCCCAGAGAAGAGCAAGGCATTATCTAGGTCCTGCAGCAAGGCAGGGGCTGAGGCTTTGTTTGTTTTTGTCCAGAAACAGCTGGATGACCCCAGAAAAAGGGGTCAATAAGATATGTACCCAGAGGTTGGAGATTGAGGGGCCATAAGGTCAGTTCTCTGAACTCCTCCAGGAAGTCCTCCCTGACCATCCCCTCTATTCACCAATGTTAGACATGGTCGCAGAGCTCCCTTGACACTTTGCTCAGGGAGGCGAAAAACTCACTCGGAGCTGCTTTTTTTTTTTTTTTAAGATAGGGTCTTGTTCTGTCACCCAGGCTGGAGTGCAGTGGCATGATCGAGGCTCACTGCAGCCTCAAATTCCTGGGCTCAAGTGATCCTCTTTCCTCAGCCTCCTGAGTAGCTGGTGAGCTTCTTTAAGGCACCGCAAAGAACCACAATCCATTCTCCTGGCCAGCCTATAAATCCCCTCTCTAACCCTCCTGACAATGGGCTGCCCATCTTGTTGCATACCTCCTGTGATGGGGAGATCACTGCCTTAAAAGGCATGCAGTTTCCACTGTAGGACAGTTTCTTCTAGTGAGACCAAGCTGGCCTTCTTGTGCTGTCCAGCTGTTAGAACTAGCTCACTCTGTGGAGCACAGAACAAGTGACTCCATTTGCTGCATACAGGCCCCAGATGGCTGCAGAGAGGTCTGTGTCCTCCCACCCCCATTCCAGCCTTCTCTCCAGCTTAAGTGGTGCCAGTTCCCTATAAACCTTTTCAGCGCTTCATCTCCTGGGCAGCCCTCCACTGGGCATACCCTAATTGGCAATGGCCCCTTCTGTAGTGACTTTTTCTCAAAACACAAGAAAATATGTTTGTTATACGGAAAGTAGAAAATATTCACAAGGGAAAAATATCCCCAATCCCACCACCCAGAGATAACCTCTTTTAGCCCTTGGGGTCTCTTGTTGCAAACAGATGCCAATGCGTGCATTAAAGTGAGAGGCAAAAGCAAGATTATTTCAAACCTGGTGGGAGGGAGCCCTTGTAGGGGAGAAAGTCAACTTCTGCCTAACTTAGTAGCTTGAAGGGTCATTTGGTTGTAAGACAGGTTTGCTCGGGAAGACTAAGGATTGGGACAAAAAGAATAAAATAATTTTGAGGCCGGGAACGGTGGCTCAAGCCTGTAATCCCAGCACTTTGGGAGGCCGAGACGGGAGAATCACAAGGTCAGAAGATTGAGACCATCCTGGCTAACACGGTGAAACCCCGTCTCTACTAAAAAATACAAAAAACTAGCCGGGCGAGGTGGCGGGCGCCTGTAGTCCCAGCTACTCAGGAGGCTGAGGCAGGGGAATGGCGTAAACCCAGGAGGCGGAGCTTGCAGTGAGCTGAGATCTGGCCACTGCACTCCAGCCTGGGTGACAGAGTGAGACTCCGTCTCAAAAAAAAAAAAAAAAAAAAAAAAAAAAAAAATAATTTTGATGATAAAGAAACATTTAGTTTCCAAAGGCCATGCTAGAAATGTGGGGAGCAGCCTGGGCACTTGGCTCATGCCCCTAATCCCAGCACTTTGGGAGGTCAATGTGGATGGAGTGCTTGAGCTCAGGAGTTCGAGATGAGTCTGGGCAACGTGGCCAGACCTCATCTCTACAAAAATACAAAAATTAACTGTGTGTGGTGGTATGCACCTGTGTTCCCAGCTACCCGGGAGGCTGAGGAAGGAGGATCGCTTGAGCTCAGGAGGTTGAGGCTGCAGTGAGCCATGATAGACCCACTGTACTCCAGCCTGGGTGACAGAGGGAGATCCTGTTTCAAAAACAGACAAATAAAAAAAAGAAATGTGGGAGCATTTGCTGAAGCACTGCCCTCCCGACAGGCTCCTAAGAACCATTCCCTCTCAGTCTCTACCACCTTCCTCCTCCTAGAGCCTGGGAGCAAGGCAAACCCAGGCCCCCATGGGCGGGGCCTCTTTCAGAATGAAGAAGCGAGGACTTCAGTGCTGACCCCCTAGGAAAGTCCCACACAAGGTCCAGTTATGCCTTCACCGCAAATGTCAGTCAAAGTTGTATGCCCAATTAGTGGCACTCGAGGTGTGAAGGAATAAGTGTGGTTCCCAAGGGACAGTGCAGGGGGAAATGGGACAGTGCGCAAGAATTACAAGGCAGATGGGAAATGGAGAATGTCATGAAAATAGGAAAACAGCTAGTCACAATAAAGAGACATTAAGCCCCCCCAAGAACTCTAAGTCTTGGGACGGGGGTGGTACATTCAGTAGCCTATGTCATGTGATGGGGTCTCTAGTCAAGAGAACGGTGACTCCAGAGGCTCTGCTTCCTTCTTAACTGTATAGATAGAGAATGTCTTTCCATTTCAGCAAATATTTGTGATGCATCATTTTAATGACATAATACTCCAGTGCATAAAGACACCACAGTTTCTTTAACCAATACCCTATTTTAGGACATTTAAGTTGTTTACAACTTTTTGCCATTATAATCAATATCGTAATGAACATCCTTGTAGCTACATCTTTGCCCACATCCATCTTCATTTTCTTCGGATCAATCCCTAGCAATGAGGGCCATGTGTGGTGACTTACGCCTGTAATACTAGCACTTTGGGAGGCCAAGGATCACTTGAGCCCAGCAGTTTGAGATCTTGAGCCTGGCAACTTGACAAAAACCCATCTCTACTAAAAAACGCAAATAATTAGCTGGGTGTAGTGGCATGTGTCTGTAGTCCCAGCTACTTGGGAGGCTGAGGTGGGTGGATCACTTGAACCCAGGAGGTCGAGGCTGCAGTGAGCCATGATAGCGCCCTTGCACTCCAGCCCAGATGACCAAGCAAGCTGATGTCTCAAAAAAAGAAAAAAGAAAAAAAGAAAGAAAGAAAAAATTGGGTTACAGAACAGAAACTTTTATTTATTTATTTATTTATTTATTTATTTATTTTTTTGAGACGGAGTCTCGCTCTGTCACCCAGGCTGGAGTGCAGTGGCCGGATCTCAGCT
>NW_016805883.1:859651-899703 GCF_001698545.2 Rhinopithecus bieti | reverse complement strand
GCCTCCCAAAGTGCTGGGATTACAGGCTTGAGCCACCGCGCCCGGCCTATTTATTTATTTTTAAGATGGAGTCTCGCTCTGTCCCCCAGGCTGGAGTGCAGTGGCGTGATCTTGGCTCATTGCAAGCTCCGCCTCCCAGGTTCACGCCATTCTCCTGCCTCAGCCTCCTGAGTAGCTGGGGCTACAGGTGCCCGCCACCACGCCCGGCTAATTTTTTGTATTTTTAGTAGAGATGGGGTTTCACCGTGGTCTCGATCTCCTGACCTTGTGATCCACCCGGCTCGGCCTCCCAAAGTGCTGGGATTACAGGCGTGAGCCGAACAGAAACATTTTTAAGGCTTTTGGTGCATGTTGACAAATTGCTTCCGAAAAGGTGGCACTGCATTTGCCTCCTAACTGCTGACAGCTGTGGGCCTGTGCTGATTTCCCCAGGCCTTAGCCATCAGTTGTCTTTCAATTTATTTATTAATTTTTTTATTTCCATAGGTTATTGGGGAACAGGTGGTGTTTAGTTACATGAGTAAGTTCTTTAGTGGTGATTGTGAGATTTTGGTGCACCCATCACCTAAGCAGTGTACACTGCACCCAGTTTGTAGTCTTTTGGCTGTCTTTTTCTCCACGTTTTATTGTTAAAATTTCAAACATACAAAAAAGTTGAACAAATTTTACAGTGAACACCTACGTAGCCACCCACTCCCGGGTTTTCTAATTTATGTTAGTGCCATCTTTGTCTTGTCATTATCTATGCATCCCTCCTCCATCCATCAAGTCATCTTTTTTGAATGTATGTTAGAGCAAGTTACAGCTATCAGTACACTTTGACCCCCAAACACTTCAACATGTTTATCATGAACTAGAGTTCAATGCTTACGTATGGTTCTTTGCTCTATGAAGGCAAAATTTTTATACAATGAAATGCACAAATTTTAAGAATACCATTTATTGAGTTTTAACAAATGCATATCATATATTTGTATAAGCCCATCTCTATCAAGATATGGAATATTTCCATCACCCAAAAAGTTTCCTAGTTTCCGGTTGCCCCCATTGTTCTGATTTCTTTCCACCATTGCTTAGTTTTGCTTATCCTAGAATGTCATAATCATGGAATTATGCGGTATCTACTCTTTTTACCTGGCTGGTTTCATTCAGCATAATGTTCTGGAGCTTCATGCTGTTGTTGCATATATCAGTAGTTTGTTCCTTTTTATTGTTGAGTAGGATTCCATTGTATGGACGTGTAATAGTTTGTTAATCCATTTGCTTCTTGACAGACATCTGGGTTGTTTCTAGTTTTGGAACCATGGTAAATAAAGCTGCTATGAAATTGTTGTACAATCTTTGTGTAAATATATGGTTTCATTTTTTCTTGGGGACTTGAGTGGAAATGCTGGGTCATAGGGTGGGCATATGTTTGGTTGTCTAAGAAACTGCTTGACCTATTGACAAAGCAGCTCTACCATTTTACACTCCCACTCCCACCAACATTTTACACTCTACCACTGAGTTCTCAGCTCAGAACCGAAAGGGGTTGTCACCTCCTCGGTGTCAGATGCTGCACCTTGGCGGATACCAGTGAAGGTCACAATGACAGGGTTGGCTGCAGTTGACCTGGCAATCAACTGTACACCTCAGGCTGTTTCTCATGGACAGATGAATGGATGGATGCTCAGCCAGCTCTCCTTGACCCTGAACTTGTATAATTGCTTTGTTGGAACCTGAATGTTGTCTTTTTCATTTGTCCTCATTAAATTTCTTTTTTCTTTTTTTGTTTTTTTTTGAGACATGGTCTCGCTCTATTGCCCAGGCTGGGGTGCAGTGGCGTGATCTTGGCTCACTGCAACCTCTGCCTCCTGGGTTCAAGTGATTCTCCTGCCTCAGCCTCCCAAGTAGCTGGGATTACAGGTGTGCACCACCACGCCCGACTAATTTTTGTATCTTTAGTAAAGACAGGGTTTCACCTTGTTGGCCAGACTGATCTTGAACTCCTGGTCTCAAATGATCCACCAGCCTCGGCCTTCCAAAGTGCTGGGATTACAGTTGTGAGCCACCATGCCTGGCTGTCCTCATTAAATTCCATCTTGTTGGTTTTGAATTCGGCCTCCAGCCAGTCCCGTTAATGATGAGAGTAGCAAACTTTCATATATGAGCCATGTCCAGACCCTTGGTTAACTCATTCAGACTTTGGGAGAATCCTGTGAAGAAGCTACTATTATCCCCATTTTAGAGATGAGGAAATTGAGGCACAAAGAAGAGGTTGACTCAGTCATAAATGGTGAGATTAGAACCCAGGTAGTTCAGATTCAGACATTGTGGTCTTAACCATTCACTCTGTTGCCTCTTTTCAGCTTCTGATGCCATCCCCTTTCATCTTCCAGTCCTTGAAAAACACATTAAGCATGCCCCTAATTCTTTGTTCAAATTATTGGTTAAAAAAACAAAACAAAACAAAAACCCCATGGACCAGAGAAGTCCAGAGCCAAGGATGGAACCTCTAGAGATCTCCTTTTGCACGTGCCTTATTCTATTTGTCCAGAATTCTTGACAGTGATTACTTGACCAGCTGCAAGGTTATAAAACTGAGATCCAAAGGTTATAAAACTGAGATCCAGCCATGGCTCTTCACCATAGTCTCAGGACAGCATTCATCACCTCTCTCTCTCTCTCTCTCTCTCTTTTTTTTTTTTTGAGACACAGTCTTGCTCTGTCGCCCAGGCTGGAGTGCAGTGGCATGATCTTGGCTCACTGCAAGCTCTGCCTCCCAGGTTCACGCCATTCTCCTGCCTCAGCCTCCCAAATAGCTGGGACTACAGGTGCCTGCCACCACGCCTGGCTAATTTTTTTTATTTTTAGCAGAGACAGGGTTTCACCATGTTGGTCAGGCTGGTCTTGAACTCCTGACCTCGCGATCCGCCTGTCTTGGCCTCCCAAAATGCTGGGATTACAGGCGTGAGCCACTGTGCCCGGCCTCATCATATATCTTTCTGAAATTGCACACACACAGCATTTCATATCATAATAATTGCCTGCGTGGATTTACCTGCCCAGGGCCCAAGAAAACAAGGGGGCCAGAAGGTGGGGCTGGGGCAGTACTGAGCCCACGTAGGCTCCCAGTAGCCCTTCACAGGGCCTTTCATAGGCCTTAAGTTTCAGTCCAGTATCTAGCATGTATTAGGTGCTCAATACATGCCTGTTATCTAGTTTTTTTGTTTATTTGTTTGTCTTTGAGACTGAGTTTCACTCTTGTTGCCCAGGCAGGAGTACAGTGGTGCAATCTCGGCTTACTGTAACCTCCGCCTCCTGGGTTCAAGTGATTTTCCTGCCTCAGCCTCCCTAATAGTTGGAATTACAGGTGCCCACCACCATGCCCGGCTAATTTTTATATTTTTAGTAAAGATGACGTTTTGCCATGTTGGCCAGGCTGGTCTCAAACTCCTGACCTCAGGTGATCTGCCCATTTTGGCCTCCCAAAATGCTGGGATTACAGGTGTGAGCCACTGCGCTGGGCCTGACTAGTTTGTTTGTTTGTTTGTTTGTTTGTTTGAGATAGAGTCTCACTCTGTAGCCCAGGCTGGAGTACAGTGGCGTGATCTCGGCTCACTGCAAACTCTGCCTCCCGGGTTCAAGCAATTCTGCCTCAGCCTCCCAAGTAGCTGGGACTACAGGTGCCCGCCACCACATCCGGCTAATTTTTTGTATTTTTAGTAGAGACGGGGTTTCACCGTGTTAGACAGGATCATCTTGATCTCCTGACCTCATGATCTGCCCGCCTCAGCCTCCCAAAGTGCTGGGATTACAGGTGTGAGCCACCGCGCCCGGCCCATTTCAATCATTTTTAAGTGTATAATTCAGTGACATTAGGTACCCTCAAAATGTCATATAATCATCACTAGTATGTAGTATATTTACAGAACTTTTTCATCATCACAAACAAAAACTCCATCCATTAGATGGGAACTCACCACTGCCTCTGGTCATGTCTATCCTACTTTCTGTCTCTATGATTTGCCTTGTCTAGATATTTCATATAAATGAAATCACACAGTATTTGTTCTTTCGTATCTGAGTTATTTCACTTAGCCTAACATTTTCAAGATTAATCTGGCTGGGCACAGTCACACCTGTAATCCCAGCACTTTGGGAGGTGGAGGTGGGAGGATCACTTGAGCCCAGGGGTTCAAGGTCAGCTTGGTCAACATAGTAAGACGCTTGTCTCCACAAAAATAAAACAAAATTAAAAACAAAAAACAAAACAAAACAAAACAAAAAAACAACAAAAATAGCTGGGCAGGGTGGGGCTACTTGCAGTCTCAACCACTTATGAGGCTAAGGCAGAAGGATCGCTTGAGCCCAGGAGCTGAAGGCCACAATGGGCTGTGATTGCACCACTGGACTCCAGCCCGGACGACAGAACAACACCCCGTCTCAAAACAGATTCGTCCATGTTGTAGCAGGTGTCAGGGTTTCCTTTCTTTTTAAGGCCGATGTTCCATTGTACGATGTAGCGCATATTGTTAACCCATTCATCTGTCGATGGACACCGGGTTCTTTCCACCTCTTGGCCATCATGAGTAGTGCTGCTCTGAAGTTTGTGAATTGTAGACAGGGTATTGCTGTGTTGCCCAGGCTGCTTGTTAACTGTTATTTCATAACCCTGCTGTTGGGTTCTCCTCAGTCTTTTCCACAAAAATGGCTCTTGTCAAGGTCCCCAGTGACCTCCATGCTGCTAAAGTCAAGGGAGATTTTCAGCTCTCATTTCACTTGATTTCATCGGCAGCATCTGACTTGCTCAATCTCGTTTCTCCTTGTATTGTCTCTTTGTTTGGCTTACAGGATTTCTTGCTTTTCCTCTGCCTCTCTGCATGGATGCTTTTTCTCAGTCCCTCTTCTTGTTTCTCCCCTTTCCCCTTCTGCTAGCTTTTTTTTTTTTTTTTTTTTTTTTTGAGACGGAGTCTTGCTTAGTCGCCCAGGCGCCTGCCACTACGCCCGGCTAATTTTTTTGTATTTTTAGTAGAGACGGGGTTTCACCGTGTTAGCCAGGATGGTCTCAATCTTCTGACCTCGTGATCCACCCGTCTCGGCCTCCCAAAGTGCTGGGATTACAGGCGTGAGCCACCGTGCCCGGCCTTTTTTTTTTTTTCTTTTTTTTTTTACAGGGTCTTGTTCTGTCGCCCACGCTGGAGTGCAGTGGCATGATCTCAGCTCACTGCAGTCCCGACCTCCTGGGTTCAAGTGATCCTCCCACCCTAGCCTCCCAAGTAGCTGGAACTATAGGCATGCACCACCACACTGGCTAATTTTTGTATTTTTTGCAGAGACGGATTTTTGCCATGTTGCCCAGGCTGGTCTTGAACTCCTGACCTCAAGTGATCCACCTGCCTCTGCCTCCCAAAGTGGTGGGATTACAGGTGTAAGCCATTGCGCTGGCCTCCCCCAGCTGTTAATGTGGGAGGGCCTCAGGGGTCCATTCTTGGTCCTGTGACACGCCCCTCCCTGACTCCTGTGGTGACCTCACCCACTCATCCCCAGTGTGTATCTCCACTTAGACTTTTCTGTCTGCCACTCTGACATTTCTGCTTAGATTGCTAATTGACATCTCGATGGCCTCCTAACTGGGTTTGGCCCTGATCTCTCCAGTCTATCCCCAACACAGCAGCCAGAGGGATACTTTAAAAATATAAGTCAGATCAAATCAGTTCTCTGGCCCAAACCTTCGGTGGCTCCTGATGTCACTTAGAGTCAAAGCCAAAGTCCTCATGATGGCCTACAAGGCCCTCCATCATCTGGCCCCTGCTCCCTCCCTGCTCTCACCTCCCACATCCTTCCCTGTTCCCTTTGCTCCTTGCTGGTCCATGAACATGCCCCGCAAATTCCCACCCCAAGGCCTTTGCACTGGCTTTTCTTCCTTCCTGGAAATCTCCCCTGCCGTATGCCTACATGACAAATTCCCCCCTCCTTTTTTTTTGAGACGGAGTCTTGCTCTGTTGCCCAGGCTGGAGTGTAATGGCGTGATCTGGCTCACTGCAACCTCTACCTCCTGGGTTCAAATGATTTTCCTGCTTCAGCCTCCTGAGTAGCTGGGATTACAGGTGCGTACCACCATGCCTGGCTAATTATTTTTATATTTTTAGTAGAGACAGGCTTTACCATGTTGGCCAGGCTGATCTCAAACTCCTGAGCTCAGGTGATCTGCCCACTTCAGCCTCCCAAAGTGCTGAGATTACAGGCGTGAGCCACCTAGCTCAGCCTACCTCTTTCTTGTCTTTGTTCAACTTCATCCTTTCAAAGTGCCTATTGATAACACTCTATTTAAAGTGGGAACACCTCTCACCCTGTCTACCTTCCTCATCCCCTTCCCTTCTCTTCCCTTCCCTTCCTTCCTTTTATTTCTTTCTTTTTCCTTTTCTTTCTTTCTTTTTTTTTTTTTTTGAGGCAGGGTCTGCTCTGTTGCCCAGGCTGGAGTGCAGTGGTGCTATCTCGGCTCACTGCAACCTCTGCCTGCTGGGTTTAAGCAATCTTCCCACCTCAGCCTCCCTAGTAGCTGGGACTATAGGAACGCCCCACCATGCCTGGCTAATTTTTGTATTTTTAATAGAGACGGGGTGTCACCATGTTGGCCAGGCTGCTCTTGAACTCGTGACCTCAGGCTATCCGCCTGCCTTGGCGTCCCAAAGTGCTGGGATTACAGGTATGGGCCACTGTGCCCGGCCCTCATCGCCTTCCTGATGGCCTATTTTCCCTGTGGTGCTCGTCACTGTCTATAATATTATATACTTCACTTATTTATTATGTTTGTTTCTTCTCTCCTCCCACCCCCATTGGAAGCATGATTCAGGAGGGCAAGGATTTTTGTGTTTTTTTGTTTACTGATATGGCTCACCTAGAATAGTGCTTGGTACATGTAGGGACTCAATATATATTTGTTGAATGAATGAAGGAAGCAAGTATGATAATGTGGGAAGGGGTCTCCAATCTAAAAGTGGGTTAGATGCTGGGTGCAGTGGCTCATGCCTATAATCTCAGCACTCTGGAAGGCTGAGGTATGAAGATTGCTTGAGATCAGAAGTTTGAGACCAGCCTGGGCAACACAGGGAGACCCTGTCTCTACACAAAATTTAAAAATTAGCCAGGAGTGGTAGCATATACCCATGGTCCCAGCTACTTGAGAAGCTGAGGCAGGAGGATCCCTTGAACCCAAAAGTTTGAGGTTACAGTGAGCTGTGATCACACCACTGCACTGTAGCCTGGGTGACAGAGTGAGACCCTGTCTCAAAATAAATAACCTGGGCGCCGTGGCTCACGCCTGTCGTCCCAGCACTTCTGGAGGCTGAGACAGGAGGTTCTCTTGAGCCCAGGAGTTTGAGGTCAGCTTGAGCAACATGGCGAAACCCCGTCTCTACAAAAAATACAAAAATTAGCCAGGTGTCTTGGCGGGCACCTGTAGTCCCAGCTACACAGGAGGCGGAGAGGAGGGAGGCTCACCTGAGCCCAGGAGGTTGAGACTGCAGTGAACAAAGATCACTGCTACTGCACTCCAGCCTGGGGACAGAGCAAGACCTCACTTCGCTTTATGAAAAATAAATAAATTTTTTAAATGGGTTAGGGTCAAGAAAAGGTGACTTTCTGGTATGCCCAAGTGTCATGGACATTAGAGTTGTTGGCTGTGCAGCAGCTGTCCCCATTCTCCTGAAACGTTCCCCCGTTTTCCTTTGGGACAAATCCACACCCACCATCACTCAGTCCATGTGGTGGATGACCTGAGGCTGACTCCAGGCTTCAGTTCAAAGGGGCAGTGACTCTTGGTGACTCAGTGATTGGTTCAGGGCTGGGAGCATTCCACATTTCTCCGTGTTGCCCAGACTGGGCCGGTGAGACTGAGTCCTGAGACTTCCGCTTGTACTGCACTGTTGGGATGGGGATGGCTTCTTCCCTCAAAGCTGGACATAAGCTCAGACCTGCCTTAGCCATCTTGACTTGTTTTTGGAAGAGCCTGCCTGGAAATGAAGGCAATGCAGAGGAACACTGGGCTACAGATGTGGAGAAAGACCACATTTGAGAGCCTCTTCTGTACTGCCTGACCTACTCCTGAACTTGACTTTCCACTGAGAGAGGCCCCATTTCACTGGTCAGTTTGAGTTGGGATTCTGTCACTCGCACAACCACTTACAGTACACCTCCCGGAGCTCCCGAACTGGGAGTGAGGAGCGGCTGGCTGGGGCCTGCAGGGTGTGTGGGCTGTGTGGCCCCAGTAGTCATCACAAGTGAGAGAGGCTGAGGGCACTCACTTAGTGCTGGATGGAGGTGGCATGAAAACAGATTGCCTTGGCCTTGTCCTAGAAGTGCTCTCAAGCTGTCAGCGGAGAAGGACATGGGCATGAATGGGGCAAACAAGCCCGAGGGCTCCTACCATGCCTGAGTTGCAGGCTAAGCTGAGATGGATTCTGCCCAAGCTTGGGGTGAGAGTAGGAACGGGGAGACCTCCTTCCTAGAGCTCATTCCTGAGTTCCTCCCCCCGCTCCACCCCCACGCCCCAGTGCAACAGAAAGCCCAGTTCCAGCACATACCAGGAAGGGGGACCTGGGCTCTGCCACTTACTAGGGGTGCTCTGAACTTTCTGAGCTAGTGTCCTCATAGGTAAAACGGCAATCATGCCCACTTCATAGGAGTGCTGTAAGGGTGAAATGAGGTCATGTGTGCCAAGAACTCAGCACCAGCCTGGCTCACAGAACACTCTCAGCAGCAGTCAGCGGCCATGACCAGGGTTTATTGGTGTTCTCTCCCAGCCAGGGAGTCCGCCTGGTGGCGCGGGTGCAGTTTCCATAAACACCAGCAGGTGGCGCCCCGACCCCAAAAGAGCCTCCGTCGCTGCCTTTCTAGGGCCGGGAGGGGCTGGGCGGGGCGGCCTCTTGGATCTCAGCCAGTTAGACCCCGACCTTTCCCGCTGTCCGAGGACCCGTACGTGAACTCCCCTCAATTTTCTGTGGTCTCTGGCACAAGGAAGAGGGGGTCTGGGTCACCATGGGATAGTTGGGGAGCCTGTTTTCCATCCGTGTTGTGTAACGCCACGGCCTTCGGAGACAGCCTAGGCAAAGTTGAGGAAACACCCGGGTTGGAGCGGATAGGAGACTTCTAGCACTGGCGGGATCCCGACGCGGAGGATGATTTTTGAGTGCCTGCGGCTGGACTCGGAGTGTCGCTGGGCCTGGTGCTGCGGCAGGGGGATGACCCATATGACCTGTATTCGCTTCCTTTCGGAGTGCGGGCGAGCGGGGCTGCGCTTCGCGGAGGACTCCGGGCAGTGCTGGGCACTGGGACACAGGGGCTCTGGAAATTCTGCGTCTGGCCAGCAGAGGGAGGCGGAGAGCACCCCCCACGCCCCTCGACAACCCGCCCCCACGCCTGGCCCGCCTCCCCCAGCCCGAGCTCGCCCTGCGGGAACTTTCCCGGCTTGGCCGCTCCTCCCTGGGCAGGACTCGACATGTCCCGTGTCCCTTCATTTTGGAAAAAGGCTTGCCCTCCTCTCTCCCGCCCAGCTTCTTGGAGGAACGCGTGGGTTAAGGGGAGGGTCAGTTTTAAGCCGAAGTCAACCCTAAAGGCGCCGCGTGCCCTGCTCCCTGGGCCTCAGTGCGGGTGATGGGACGGGCTGGCCCCTCTAATTCTAGCAGTGAGAATTCCTGGGACAGGGTGGGGTGACCTCCACTAGGGTAGAGACTAGGGGGGCCACAAGGGGCTTCTCCCCCTCACCCCCATCAACCCAGGCCCGGACGGCCAGCTGGACCTCCGGAAGCGCGGGCTGCCCACCCCATACCACCCCAGCCAGTTCCCGGGACTCTCCTGGACAGGCTCCCGGAGGCCCACAAAAGCCCTTAGATGCCGTTCTGGGCCAGGCTCTGCCTGTGCCTTGGGCCGACGGCCGGCTGGCTCTCGGTACTGCAAGTCCCTGGCACTCCTGTGGGGCTTTGTCCACCAGCCCTGGCCCCATACTGGCCAGGGCTCGTCTGCTGGGGGAGGGATTGCACAGGCAGCTCGCAGAGCTGGGGCAATCTCTCTTTCTTCAGCCCGTGGCCTTGCTCTCCTCCAGGTGACTGGCCCCTTACCTCAACTTTGCTGGCCCCCACTGCCAGGGCTGTCCAGTGAGCAAAGAGTGTGAGTCCTCCCCACGCTCTCTCCTGGCTAACATGGGAGTGGTGGGTCACGTTGTCCTCATTTGCAGACCAGACCGGGGGCTCCAGGGATCCTCCCCAGGCCTCTGTGGCTCCCTGCCCCGGCTCCCGACTGCACGGTTTCCCTACTGTGGGCCCGTCAGGGTCGCTGTCCAGGCGTGCGTTTGTCCCTGGCCACTCACTCATTCATTCATTCTTTGGTTCATCACTCTTTGGATACCAACTTCATGCAGGCCGTGGGCTCAGGGAGGAGATGGGGACTGAGAGGGAGTGTGCAGGGTCCTTGCCCTCATGGAGTGTCCAGTCCAGACAGTCACGACACAGTGTGACATGTGCTGTGATGGAGGCCGACTTGCCCGGCCTGGGCGCACCTCCTCAGAGAGGCCTTCCCTGACTGAACACCTGGCTGAAGTAGCCCTACCCACTAGCCAGCTGCAGTCACACACCAGGTTTTGTTTGTTTGTGTGTTGTTGTGTGTTGTGTGTTGTTGTGTGTTTCAAAGCCCTTCTAATATTTACAGCTGACTTCTTCCTTTATTAAGGATCGCTAGAGCCTGGGAGGTCAAGGCTGTAGTGAGCCGAAATCATGTACCCTGCACTCCAGCCTGGGTATTCATGTCTCTAAAAGCAAAACAAAAAACAAAACAAGACAAAAACAAAAAGAAACCCACTCAACAAACTAGGAATAGTGGGCACTCATTTTATGAGTGCTTCACTAAATGCCCACTGGGTGCCTGGTGCTGTTCCAGTCCCCCTGGGAATCTACAAGGGAGAGAGGAAAATTCTTACCTTCATGAAACCTAGGGCCTAGTGATGGCAGCAGGGGTGGGACACAGACCATTCCCAGAAAGGACAAGCATGTGGTATATAAATATGTGTTACGGAGGAAAAGAAGGTGGGGAAATGGGAGATGCGGATGAAGGAGGGGGTAGTATTTTAGTAGAGTGGTCAGAAAAGCTGACATTGGAACAGAGAGCTGAAGGAAGTGAGGGGTGGGCGGTGCGGATACCAGGGGGAGGAGTGTTTTAGGCAGAGAACAGCACGGACACTGAGGTGGGAGTGTGCCCGGTGCTTTGGAGGAACAGGGAGCGGGCCGGTGTGTCTGCAGGAGAATGAGGTCAGAGGAGTGGTGGGGGCCAGATCTTATGGGATTTTGTGGCCTGTATAAAGACTTGGTTTGGGCCGGGCGCGGTGGCTCAAACCTGTAATCCCAGCACTGGTTGGAGGCCGAGGCCGGAGCATCACGAGTTCAGGAGATCTGAGAGCCCTTATCCTGGCTAACACAGTGAAACCGCCGGTCTCCCACTAAAAAATACAAAAAACAGCCGGAGCGAGGTGGTCCGGCGCCTGTAGTCGCCCAGCTTACTGCGGGAGCTGAGGAGGAGAATTGGCGTAAACCCCGGGAGCAGAAGCTTGCAGTGAGCTTGAGATCTGGCCACTTGCACTCCAGCCTTGGGCGAGCAGAGCCAGACTCCGTCTCCAAAAAGAAAAAAAAAAAAAAAAAGACTTGGTTTGAGTCTGGGCACGGTGGCTCATGCCTGTAATCCCAGCACTTTGGGAGGCCATGGCAGGAGGATTACTTGAGCCCAGGAATTCGAGACCAGCCTAGCCTTGTGATCGTGATGTTTACTGCAAAGAGGAAGAGGAGGTCAGTTTGGGTTGGGTTAAGATGGAACTGCTCTTTGGATATCCTGGTGGCAACTTCAGATCAGCACTTGGGTATTAGAGTCTGACCTCAGGTGGAAAGGTCCAGGTTGGAGAATCACACACCGAGAAGCTTCAGGGTTTAGCTGGGCTTTGAAGCTGGGCTGGGGTCATCATGGGCAAGAGTGAGATAGAGAAGACTGAGGACTGAGCCCTGGGAGCTCTGGCATTGGAGGTCAGAGAGGGGTGGAGAAACCAGCAAAGGAATATGTAAAGGTGCAGCCAGAGAGGCAGGAGGAAAAACATGGCAGTGAGGAGTCCTGGAAGTCAAGGGAGGAAAGCATGTCAAGGAGGAAGGGGGGATGGATGGTGTCAGATGCTGTCAGGAAGCTAAGACCAGGCCTGTGAATGGACTTTTGGATTTAGCATCGTGGCAGTCACTGAGGACCAGGCCACAGCCTAGCACCGTGTACAAACTTTAGAAAATGGTGGCCACGGCTGGGTGCTGTGGTTCATGCCTGTAATCCCAGCACTTTGGGAGGCTGAGGTGGGTGTCCTGAGGTCAGGTGTTCGAGACCAGCCTGGCCAACATGATGAAACCCTGTCTCTACTAAAAATACAAAAAATTAGCTGGGTGTGGGTGGTTGGGTTGGGGTGGGGGCACCTGTAATCCCAGCTACTCGGGAGACTGAAGCAGGAAAATCACTTGAACCCAGGAGGTGGGGGTTGCAGTGAACCAAAATTGTGCCATTGCACTCCAGCCTGGGCAACAAAAGTGAAACTCCATCTCAAAAAAAAAAAAAAGAAAGAAAGAAAGAAAGAAAATGGTGGCCATTCCAGGTGGACCTGGCTACACAGGCACACAGAAGGTGGATACCTTGCTGTAAAGAAAAAGGTGTTCTGGGCCGGGCGCGGTGGCTCAAGCCTGTAATCCCAGCACTTTGGGAGGCCGAGACGGGCGGATCACGAGGTCAGGAGATCGAGACCATCCTGGCTAACATGGTGAAACCCTGTCTCTACTAAAAAATACAGAAAACTAGCCGAGCGAGGTGGCGGGCGCCAGTAGTCCCAGCTACTCGGGAGGCTGAGGCAGGAGAATGGCGTAAATCCGGGAGGCGGAGCTTGCAGTGAGCTGAGATCCAGGCGACAGAGCGAGACTCTGTCTCAAAAAAAAAAAGAAAAAAGAAAAAAGAAAAAGGTGCTCTGCACGATGGCTCACACCTGTAATCCCATCACTTTGGGAGGCTGAGGCAGGGGGATCGCTTGAGCCCAGAAAGTCAAGACCAGCCTGGGCAACATGGCAAAACTCCATCTCTACAAAAAGTATAAAAATGAGCTGGTGTAGTGGTGCATACCTGCAGTCCTAGCTACTGGGGAGGCTGAGATGGGAGGATCGCTTGAGCCTGGGAAGTCAAGGCTGCACTGAGCTGAGATCATGCCACTGCACTCCAGCCTAAGTATTCCTGTCTCTAAAAGAAAAACAAAAAAACAAAACAAAACAGAACAAAAACAAAAACAAAGAAACCCACCCAACAAACTAGGAATAGAAGGGAATTAACTCAACATGATAAAGGGCATTTATGAAAAACCCACAGCTAACACTGTACTCAGGGTTGCAGTGAGCCATGATTGTGCCACTGCACTATGCTGGCCTGAGACCATCTCTCTCAAAAAAAAAAAAAAAAAAAAAAAGGAGAAAGAAAAAGGCATCTCTTCCCCTGACAGATACAGCCTTGCATCAGGACACACAGCATGGTGAAAGGAGAGCAGGTTGGGTTTTAGCTACCTCTCCATCCTTTGTGTACCCTAGCACCCTTGTGCAGTGCCCAACCTGCACATCTGTACTCAGCAAGTGTGTTGGTGTCTTTGATGAGTGGTATCAGTGGACTGTATAGGGAGATAAGAGCCAGACTGGAGTTCCTTCGAGAGAGAGGAATGGGAGACAGCCAGCATGGACAACTTTTTCAAGGAGCTTTGCCATAATAGGTAAAGAGAAATGGGATGGTAGCTGGGGAGTGGAAAGTAATTAGCCAAATGAGGGTGCGTGAAGGGGAAGGCATCCCAGGCAGAGAGCCTGCCTAAGCAAGGGGAGGTCACTAGAAATGGTTGAGGGGGTATGAGTGTGGGAGGGGTCCTAGGACATCAGATTTGAAGTGGGAAGTGTCAGGAGAGGGGACATAGAATCGGTGAATTGGGGCCTTCATCTTGGGGTTGTGGGGGTGCTGGGGACAGGGGCAGGTTACAACAGAGCTGTGAACACAGTAGGTGCTCATTGAGCTCTCTGGGATTGGTCTGGGGAATCCCTACACAGGCGCCCCTCCTGGGCCTCAGTCTTCCAGCTGGAAGATGGGAGAGTTGGGTGTTTTAGCGGCCTCTGAGTCAAGCCTCTTGTGGGTCGGACCCAAATGAGTCCCTCCAATTGGAGGATCCCTCTGTCCCTGCCCAAGGTGCTGACCATGCCCAGTGCGGCCGGGCACCCCCATAACTTTCATCCTCCCTGGGGACCAGTCAAGGGCCAGGCGGTAAACCATGGGAAAAGGCCCCTCCGTGTGCAAGGGTCTTTGGTCCAGCCTTGGCACCTGCTTCTTTTGAGACCCCCTCAGGTGAGGAGGTGGAGTGGGGGAGGAAAGGCAGGTCACTTGGAGGAACAGGGAGAAGCTGCCCATTCTTCTTTCCCTTGAGGAATGGGGAAACACAGTCTATTCTGGCTCCTGGGTAGGGGATGCTGACCCTGCTGTCTTCCTTTTCTTTTCTTTCCTTTTCTCNCTTCCTTCCTTCCTTCCTTCCTTCTTTCCTCCCTTCCTTCCTTCCTTCCTTCTTTCCTTCCTTCCTCTCTCTCTCTTTCTTTCTTTCCTATTCTTTTGACTGAGTCTTGCTTTGTCACCCAGGCTGGAATGTAGTGGCACGATCTTGGTTCACTGCAACCACTGCCTCCCGGGTTCAAGCAGTTCTCTTGCCTCAGCCTTCAGAGTAGCTGGGATTACAGGTATGTATCACCAAGCCCGGCTAATTTTTGTATTTTTAGTAGAGATGGGGGTTTCACTATGTTGGTCAGGCTGGTCTCGAACTCTTGACCTCAAGTGATCCAGCCCGCTTTGGCCTCCCAAAGTGCTGGGATTACCGGCGTGAGCCACCATTCCCAGCCTGACCCTGCAGTCTTTCAGAAGGCACAAGGAACAGTAACAATACTCCCCTCTCCAGTGTCCACTGCATCCGGAACACTCACACAGAGCCCACCTGTGGCCTTCTGGCAGCCCTCTGAGCTCTTGGGAGCTAGTCCCACTTGACGGAGGGGAAAGGAAGGTTCAGTAAAGGGTACAGCTGCCCACAGCCACACAGCTAGGAAGTGTGGGGTGGGGGGACTGGACTAGAACCCGGGTCTCCTTGCCCCTGCCACAGGCTCCCAGAGCTACAAAGGACAGGGGACAGATCCAGGGGGCAGAAACTAGGTTCTGTGTGCCAGCCCAGTGCAAGTTAGCTGGAGAGACAGCTGTGTCTACCTTTCCTCTTTCCCTGTTCTTTCCTTCCACGTAATTTATTAAGCCATGCTGAGAGTTAGATGCTGAGGATACACTGTGAACCCTTTCAAGGGGCTCAGAGTCCATCCGGTGGACAACAATTAAATAATGCATTCCATGAGTAAGTCATCATTACAGCTGGAACAGCCATGGCCCATTGAGTGCATCTGTGTGCCAGGTCTTGAGCACATTAGCTCTTTCGGTCCCATCCTAGCCCCACAAGAGGGGGCCTGTTACCATCCTCATTGGGCAGATGAGGAAGTAGGAGCCCAGAAAGGTGGTCCAGCTGTGACTTGAAGGCATGGGTGCAAAGGGTGAGAAGTGTGGTATCTAAGCCCTGCCACGTGCACTTCTCTCCACAGCTCCTGCTGGTCGCCACCCTTCTCTACCTACAGGTAGCAGAGGGCAGGGAGGCAGAATGCAGGACAGCAGGGAAGCCAGGCTCCCTCTGTGCCCTTTAAGATCCTGGGCACCTGCACAGAGAGTGGCTGGCTTGTTTCTGGGCTCTGTGGTAAGGTCCTAGGGTTTGATGGGCAGTGAAGGATGTGGTCTGAGTGCCCTCTTAATTGACCAGCTGTGCTCACAGATTTAGACCTTCTGGGACTGTGAGCAAGTGACTTATGCTCTTCAAGTCTCAGTTTTCTCATCTGTAAAATGGGTTTTGAGATGTTTTGAGATTGTTTTGAGAATTAAATATGACACATGAACAGCACTTGGTAGATGCTTGGCTGTCAGAGGTGTCACCATGGTTGATGAAGTCACAGCTCCTACTGTTGCCCAGCTTGAAGGGAGGGAGACTATACACAGCTCAGACCCCACACCTCCAATTACTGCCACCCTAAGAGGTCAGCAAATCCTCTTCCTGCTCTCTAAGAAGAGTCCATGTCTGTGTGTTCATGGTGGAAAGAAGGTCAGAGAAGCCTTCATGGGGGAAGGGGCATTTAAGGAGGAATTTGAGGGTTCAGTAGTTCACCGAGCGCAGCAGGATCAAGGCCCCACTGGGCAGAGTGTGGATCATCTGCTGAGGTCTGGAGATGGAAGCAACTGGGTGTGGTGACCCCCCAGGGGCTGGAGTAGGGGAGGGGGTAGAAAGTGGCCTCCAGTGGCCAGGCCTGACTCTATCCTGATTTCCCTTCTCCCACGCACTGGGCCTGCTACCCCCTCCTTAGATCCCTGTGGGTGGGGGCCCTTTAACACCTCTCTGAGAGGCGGACTCTTACTCTCCAGGTGCCTCACAGCCAGGAAGTTCTTAATGGCTAGCCCAGGTACAGCCAGTCAACCCTCTTCTTCAGTTAGAGTCCTGGGCTGAGAGGGGGCCTCAGGGCCTTGACTTGCCCTTGGGGAGACACCATGGGACAGGTGCCTTGCTTGGGAGGCGGTTTCCTCCATCCAGGGCACCCTCTGTCTCTCTCTGTCTCCTTATATCTGCCCAGGGAGGCTTCCCCTTGACCTGGCACTGGGATGTGGATTCTTGGTTGGACCCACCCCTCACCTCCTGCCTCCCTCGGGGTCTTTCTCCTTTGTCTCTTTCTCCTCCCTCCAGCCTCCTCCCCTCCCACTCTGTCCCGAGTTTCCTTCTCACCCCACAGCCCAGGTCTCCCTCCCGTCTGTCTGTCTCTAGGTCTCAGGGGCTCAGTCTCACTCTCTGAGATCCTTCACCTTGGTGCCCCGCACTCCCTGCTCCTCTCTTGGTAGGGTCTCCCGGGGGCTGGAGTGTGTGTCAGGGAGTTGGGGGGCAGGGGTCACTCCCTGAACAAGGACCCACCCCCTCCACCTCCAGGGCCTGGCGGGTCCCGAGGGCTCAGGTTCTAGGCCGGAGGGTCCTGCCTGGGGGGCGGAGGTGGTTGGATCTGGCAGGGGGTTCGAGGACGGCAGGGGCCCGGCGGGGCTAGGAGGGGGCGGAACCTCGGGCGCTCCCCTCCCCCCCTTTCTTAAAGGGCCCGCGCGGGGCAGGGCGGGACAGGGTGGGCCGCGCCCTCCCCGGCACCCTTGGGGTCCCGGGGCGAGCGCTGCGCGGCGGGCAGACAGAGGCTGGGGGGGGCCGTGCTCCCAGTCGTCTCCCGATCCGGCTCCGCGCCCGCGCTCGCGCGCCCGCAAGTGGCCCCGCCCTTCCCCCCCTCTCCCGCTCTCCTCCTCCTCTCCTCCAGCTCACGGCCTACGCTCCCTTCCCTCCTGCCGTCCGTCCCCCTCGCTCAGGCTCTCCACACCGCCGGCTCCGGCACCTGAAGGGACCGGGCCGGCCGCGGGGAAGGCAGCTCCGACCGGCGGCGGCGGGGCGGGACGGGCAGCCGTCGGCGGCCCCGATGCGCCCCGCCGTGAGAGCCGGACCCGCGGGCGGGGAGCCAGGGCAGGCGGTGAGTGGGCGCGAGGCTCCGGGAGCCACATCCTACCGCGCTGGCGGCCAGGCGTGGGGCGGGAGCGGCCGGGGAGGGGCCGCGTGCGGGGTGGGGGGCGCCGCCCTCGCCCTCGGTGCCCGCCCGGGTCCGCTAACAAAGCTACATTTCCAGATCAATTCCGCGGCGTCTGGAGCATCAGAAGGATACGGTTGTCATGGAGATGGGGCCGAGAGAGGAAGCCCGGGCTGGCCGGGTCTGGGCCGGGGAGAGGAGGCGCCGCGGGAAAGCCCGAACCCAGCCTGAGGGAGGGTGGGGGCTGCCGGCCCGATTGTCTCTCGGCTCCGCGGCCCACTACCCTCTCCCCGCTTTTGTATAATCTCGGGGTACGCGTGTGCGTGGGGGTTGCCAGTGGCAGCTTGGTGGCCGGGGATCGGGGTGTTGGGTACCGGGGCCTGCCGGCAGCCACCTTCACGAGGCTGCAGCTTTGAGGATTTATTTCTGTTTCCAGTTTCCCAACTTTGACAGCCCGGCTTGGCGGCCAGGCCTCCTCGGTTCTGCAGCTAGAGCGGGGGCTCGCACGGGGGCGTGGCAGGCAGGGCTGAGGAGGCACATAATGGCCGAGGCGGCAGTGGGAGGGAGGGGTCCCAGAAGCGGGCTGCTGGGGCTGGGTGCAGAGGGAGTCCAGATTGGGGACCACCCTGCCCAGCGGGCCCCCTCCTCGGAGGAGGTATTCAGATATTCCTAGAGAATGCAGGGACTCCCTGGAATGATCACTGGGGCATTGTTTTGCATTGCCCACCCCTTTGTCTTGGGGCCATCTTGGGGGGGCCAGGAAGAGAACAGGGAGCAGAAGCAGCAGTCACAATGGAAGAGGGCCTAAGACTCCTGGCAGCCTGGGGATAGGCCAGGCTGAGCTTGATGGGGATCAGGGAGAGGGCTCAGGGTTTGGCCAGGGCAGGTGGGCAGCCTGGGTTTGGACTTTCCTGGGTTCCCCAGTTCCTTTTTCTAGATCCTACAAACAAGAGCTGCTTAATGGTGGTTGGGGTTGGGGTGGGGTGGGGTCACTGGGCTGGGACTGCCTCCAAACCCAACCTGTGGCCCAGGGCAGATGCAGTCATTCTGTCATTCTTCCACCCTCTCCCCAGGAGGTTAGGAACCTGTCTTCCAGGGAAGCTACAAGTTCTGGGGCCTGCGATCTCCGAATCAGTAAAGTGTACCTGCTGTCCTCTCAGCAACCCCTTTTCCCAATATATGCTGGGAAGCAGTGGCTTTTGAGTGGGGCTACTGCAAAGTTTGGTCCTGGGAAACATAGCAGGTCCCTAGAGTTTGGCCAGAGCCCCCAAAATATTCCCACCCAGTGGGGTGAGTAGGTGGGTGTGGCTCAGCTAAAGGAGGATGACTGGGTTGTCCTTGAAAGGCCTCCCTCACTGGTGCCTCTTGTGAGGTTGAAGTCTCAATGCTTGGGTGAATTGCACCCTGCAGCCCAGGGATGCCCTGAGAGGCCTCCCTCCTGCAGCTTGTCCTGGCCTGACAACTATGGGGTGCATGTTCCACAAGCAGACCTGACCAATAGTGCCCCCAGGGTCTTCCCTAAAGGGAGAGAGCAAAGATAGCTGGAAAGAATGACTTCCTGCTGTAGACAGGACTGAGAGAGAGAGTGGCTGGGGGGCATTACTTCACCCAACTTCCATATATGGAGCATATGTGCTAAGTACCCTCATAACAGTCTTTAGAGGGAGGCACTACCCTTATTCCCATTTTGTGGTAGAGTTGCTTGTTCAAAGTCACCTGGTTAGTAAGTGGCAGAGTGAGGATTTGCACTTTGCCAGAACTCTCTGATACTCAGACCTGTGTCCCCATCCTCTCCTCTTCTTCCCTGGAGATACAACTTAGAAGAGAGGTGGGAGGTGGGATAGAGTGCCTGTCCATCTGGGCAAGGGGATGATCTTGGGAAAAACAAGCACTAAGCTGGAGTTTCCTAGGGAGGTGGGATCAAGGCATTCCCATTCCGGACATTGGCTTGCAGGAGATCAACACTGCCTCTCGTGACAGACGATGCTCTAGACCTCCTTTGCCAGATGGTCTTTTCCAGGAAAATCTGTTTTGAGCGGCATCTTATGTCTGAGGCTCCGTATTTAGACTGGCTCTCTGAACAGGAGGATACACTTAGGCTGTCGCCCCTCGAGGGGTGTTTGGGGGAGTTGGGTGGGCTTGGGGCCAGACCTGGCTCCTTGCCACAGCTCAATGGAGGGGGAGGAGCCCATGTTCCTGCCCTAGTCTCCCTGGAGCCAGCTTGTTTTCCTTGTCCCTCTAAGCCGGTTTGCCCACAGGTGAGTCCGCTTCCTCAGGGTCTAGCCCCCTTTTCAGCTGGTAAGCCACTCCAGCGCTGTGCCTGCCTGGCCTGGGGTAACTCAAGCGTCCAGCCCAGGGCTGGCCCACAGCTCTTCTTGCTCAGATTTGTGGGCTGCCCTGGGGAAGGAACGTCCTCTCCTCTGACTCCTGCCCCAAAATCCCAACCTCTGAGCTCCTCTCTTCGGAATGTCTCCCTCCACTCCCTTCCTTCTCCCACCTTACTTTTTATCTTGTCAAAGCTGATAGTATGGTAAATACCCACCTACATACCCTTCACCTAGAGACCTAGATTTGCCAATTGTTAACATTATGCCACATTTGTTTCTCTCTCTGTCTCTTTCTCTCTCTCTCTCAACCTTTTGAAAGTAAATTGCCAACATTATAACACTTCACTTCTAAATACTTAAGCATGAATTTCCTGAGACAGGGACATTTTTCTACAAAGAGAATATATTGTTATCATACTCAAGAAGTTTAGTAATCATCCAATTTAACCTAACATGTCGTCCATATTTAAATTTCTCTAATTGTCTCAGTAAAGTCCTTTATAGCTGTTTTTTTTTTTCTTTTTTAATTTGATCATGGACCATACATAGCATTTAGTTGTTATGGCTCTTTAGTATTCCAATCTGGATGAATTCCTGACTTTTTTGAAAAATTTTTTATGACATTGTCAATTTTGAAGCCTTGTGGTATATCTCACATTCTGGATTTGTCTTCTTGCTTGCTCATGATTAGAGTCAAGTTAACCATTTTTGGGCAAGAATATCCCATAGATGATGTCATGTCCTTATCAGTGCATGATATCGGGAGGCACCTGTTATTAGCTTGTCCTGTAGTAGGTGGCAGTAAGTTAGGTCACTTGGCTCAGGGGTCCCTGTATTTCAGTTCTATTCCTCCCCCTTCCCTACCTCCAGAAGCTTCATCTGCCTGGTAATCTGCACACCAGGTCAGCAAATCTGACTGAACCCCTACATCAGACCAGATGCTGGAGAATAGAGAAGCAGACACAAACTTTCAGGGAGCTCGAAACCTCAGGGTTGGGGGTGGGGGAACCACAACTCAGACAGGTACTGTTGGTACGGGAGAGGGGAGGCCCAGAGAAAGTAGTGAGAGGCACAGCAAGGGGAGAGGGCATGGGGCGGCCAGACAGGAAGGCAGGCCCAGGCTATAGCTAGCCTGGAATGTGGGCTGAGGGGCTGGCCTTTTCCCCAAGGGCACTTCAAAACCAGTGAAGGGTTTTGAGGAGGGGATGATGAGGCAGTTTGGAGTGCTGGAAAGGCACTCTGAGGAGGATGGAGTGGGGCTGACTGGGCCAGCACATGGGAAAGAGACCAGCCAGGAGGCTATGGCAGTGCCCAGCACAAGACACGGGGGACTGGATTGGGGCTGCTGCGTGTGGCACATAGAGGGAGTGGAGTTGTGTGGTTTGGTGGCCCTGCTGGGAGGGTGTTGCTGGTGGGGGATGTGAGAAGGGGATGGAGCTGGGAGAGATTTAGGAATCAGAATGGACAGGTCCTTATACCTGACTGGAGGTGGGGAGAGTGGGAAGGATGAGTTCATGTAGTGGCTTGGGAAGGGAGATGGAGGTTTTGAGTGTATGAGGTCTGAGGTGCTTTCCAGGCCAGAGGAATGGTGTGTGGGAAGCTCATTTGGTGGCCCCAACTGTGGCCCCCTTACAGAAGCTCATTTTGAGATGTGGGCAGAAAAAAGAGCCACACATAGCCCACAGCAGAGAATGGATGGTGGGCTTCAGGCACCAGCAGGGGAGGGGCCTGAGCAGGGCTAGGCCAGCTCAGATGGCAGTTGCCCGTGTGGAAGCCAGGATAATCCTGTCGCTAACTTGCAGACCCCAATTCTCTTACTTCATTTTGCCTCTTCACACTTGCTTGGCAAAACCCCAACCCTGGTTAAATCCAGTGCCTGGCCTACCCCGCTCCTGCACATGCAGCTGAATGGGGCTGAGCAAAACCACTGCCCTGACTGTTCTTACTTTCAGTCCAAGCCCATGAACTCTGAACTTCAGGTGGGTCCTTAGTGCAGTCCATCAGGCACAGCACAGGTTCTGAGGTTGTTGCCTCTCCCCTATGCTAGATGCTAGATGGCTCTTTCACACTTGCTCTTTGTGTGTGTGTGTGTGTGTGTGTGTGTGTGTGTGTGTAGAGATGGGGTCTCACTATGTTGCCAGAGCTGGTCTTGAACTCCTGACCTCAAGTGATCCACCCTCCTTGGCTGCCCTCCTGGGCTTCCCAAAGTGCTGGGATTATGGGCCTAAGCCACTGCACCCGGTCATCACTTGCTCTTCTACCCTCACCCGCCCGCCTCTCCCACCCTTCCTTTCAGCGGATAATCTTTGAGAAAATATAAGCAGTCAGAGCGTCCTGAGGCTCCCAGCGCCATACTCACTGTCTGCCAGTGTCTGCACTCACTGCTCTGCTTTCTTCTGTCTCTGTGGGCAAAGCGTTCCTGCTCCTGGTTAAGGCCACCCCTCCACTTGTGCAGAGATCCTGGCCCCTTGTGTCTGCTTGAGAACATCACTCCGGCAGGGCCCCTGCCTGCATTATTGGGTCCTCCTCTTTGCTAGAGCATCCCATCAGCAGGTATCTTGCTGTTATTTCTTTTATCTTAAAAATGGTTCTGGCTGGGCATGGTGGCTCACACCTGTAATCCCATCACTTTGGGAGGCTGAGGTAGGTGGGTCACCTGAGGTCAGGAGTTCAAGACCAGCCTGGCCAACATGATGAAATTCTGTCTCTACTAAAAATACAAAAATTAGCCGGGCATGGTTGTGGGCACCTGTAATCCCAGCTACTTGGGAGGCTGAGGCAGGAGAGTTGCTTGAACCCAGGGGCAGAGGTTGCAGTGAGCTGAGACTACGCCACTGCACTCCAGCCTGGACGACAGAGAGAGACTCCATCTCAAAAAGAAAAAAAAAAAAAAAGGTCTCTTGTGTTCTCCAGCCAGCTACTGCTGCATCTCTCTCGTCCCCTTTGCAGAGAAACTTCCAGAAGGGTTGTCTAGACTCATTGTCTCCACATCCTCTCCTCCCCTCTCTCTTGACTCCGCTCTTATTGGACTCCACTCCGCTGACCTCTCCTCTCAAGGTTATCAGTAATGTTCCTGTCGCTGCACCCAGTGGTCAATTCTCAGGCTTATTGGCAGCATTTGACACGTCCAGTCTTCCTCTTCCTTGAAATATCTTCCATGGATTCCAGGACACCCATTCTTCTGTTTTCCTCCTACCTTGTGGATTGCTCCTTCTCAGCCTCCTTTGCTGGTTCCTCTTCTCCCCCTCCCACCTCTTGATATCAGGGTGCCCCAGCACTTGCCCTGCACAGGCTCTCTCCCCTGTCTCCACTCCTCCGTACAGATCCCATCCAGTCTTGTGGCTTTAAGTACCACCTATGTGCTGCCAGCTTCCAAATTTAAATCCCAAGTCTCAACCTCTCCCCCGAGCTCCAGGAGCCAATACAGCATCTCAACTTCCCTGTCTGCCAGGCACCCCCCCTCAACTTGCCCTTATTTTCCTCCCCAAACCTGCTCCACCCAGTTTCCCTTCTTGAGTGGTAACTCCATCCTTCTAGTTGTTCAGGGCACAAATATTGGCGTCACTCTTGGGTCCCCTCTCTCTCTACTGCCCCATGTACAGCCCATGGATGGGTGAGGCTTTAGAGTGCCTGACTTCCCTTCAGTGGGCCATGGGCAAGAGAGAGGAGGTGACAGTGAAATGGCCCAGCACAGCCCCTTTCACACACGCTTACTTCGTACCACATGCTGTTGTATTTTCATCAAGGAGGCCACAACCTGCAGACCCTGAGCTGAAGTCCTAAAGAGGAGACAAGACTGGACAGGGAAGAGGAGGGAGAGGAAGGGAGGACTTGGCTAGGGAGAGATGAAGAGAAGCTATATAACACAGAGATTGGGGAGGGGGTGGGGAGGAAGGTCACAGTGGGGGAGGCAGAGAAGGAGAGGAGTTGGGGGGCATGGACAGAGAATGTGAGGACCTAGAGGGTGTAGGATATGTGAAAACCGGGCAGAGAGAAGGGAGGAGGAAGCTTCTTGGTTTCTGTCTCTTGGCTGTTGAAGCAGACTGTGGGGAGCTGCTCAGAGGTGGAGCTCTCTCAGGTCTGCCTTTGCCCAGGTGTTGTATCCGAGGCTGGGCTGGTTGGGAGGATTTGCACTTGGTCAGTCCATTGTAGCTCTCAGGATTCAACTCTCAACCCATAGGCTCGTATTAGCCTGTGGGCTCCATGAGCCTGTGGATTGAAGCAGTATGAGTCCAGTGCCCTCTGAAGTTGGAGGAAGGTGGCCCAGTGGTCATTCTGGCTGTGGACTCTCTTGACCAAGACACCTTAGTCCTTTGTGGTTCCTGATAACTGAGGGTTCACCCCGTAGGGAAGTCAGTTGGGCATAGAGTCACCAGCTGTAAACATGATTTGAAATTTGACAGCAGACATTGTGGATTTCATTAGTGTTAAGGGCTCTTCAACCAGCATGCAGATGTATGCAAATGCTAAGCAAATGAAGGTACCAGTTGGCTGGAGGGTTGGGGAGAGAAGCAAGCTGGGAGATGTCCAGGAATGACCTTTGTGGAGCGAGCCCCAAGGGCCCCTGAGAATCCCAGCAGAGCACACGCAGGTTAAGATGCCGTTGTGCATGCAGCCCGGGGGCTTCTGCTTGCCTGGCCATGAGAACATGAACCCAAGGCAAGGGCTGGTTCCCTGGTGGTCACACTGAGAGAAGGAAAGCAGGTGGGGGTTGGTCATCACTCCAGACTGGCATTACCTGAAAGGTGATGGGCATCTTTAAAGGGGGCGTAGGTTCCTGGCCCTTGCCCTACATTTGTGTGTCCTGAGATGGAAAGATAGGAGTGAACCTGGCCTTGGGTGAGGATGTTAGGAGGGTAGGACAGTAGGGACCTCAGCTGCCTTGAGAAAGGGAGAGGGTGCCCTCTCTGGTTCCCCTCCTGGCCCCACGGGAGTCTTTCATTTGCCTCCACCCTCAGGCTGGGCTTCTGAAGCCCTTTCCTCAGAACTTGCTCTGACAGCTGCCAAGGACGAATATCCACTGGGTGCCGGCTGAATGGCCTGTGCTGTGTGCTGCTGTCCCGGGCATGACCCCTCTGGGGGTAGCTAGCTTGGTTCCTTGCAACCCCTAGAAGGTTTTGGGAGGCAGCAGCCCTCCCTTGAGCACTGAACACATGCCATCTCCTTTAGTCCTCACAGGTGCCTTGAGAGGACAAATACTGTCGGCATCCCCCATTTATGGAGGAGGACACCGAGCTCAGAGAGGTGGGCAGTTTTCCTGAAGTCACACAGCTCGTGGGTAGCAGAGCTTGGATTTGGAGCCAGGTCTTTCTGAGCACACAGGTAGGGGCACTGACCCGCTCTCTCCTGGACTGTCTCAGTCTGAGGCCCTTGCAGCACAAGGCGGTCCAAGCTGGGAAGACCAAGTGGGTTAAGAGGGTTTGGGGTCATTTTAGGATGTGGAATCTGGGAAGTTCCCGAGGCTCCTGGGTGGGCATCCCTTCCAAATTATCCTGGGCATCTCCCTGGGCAGTTGGGAAGTGGAGGAGGCTGGCCTGGGCTTAGGGAGGGGGCCTGGAGCTCTTGGAGGTGGGAAGATCCTTAACTCCAGGCCTCTTGGTTGGCAGAGGCTACAAGGGAGCATGGTAAGGGGGGCCCAGCTGAGGACTCTTCCTGGCAGCATCCTACTGCCCATGCTGCCAGTGGCCTAGCAGGTCCTGTGGAGCCCTGGAGCAGTCTAGGCCTGGCCATCCTAGGCCCCATTGCGGAGTGGGGGCATAGCTGTTCAGGGTCTGTTATGAACACTCCCTACATGCCACCTGTTTGCACCAATCATCTTTTAAGTGTCTGTGTGTGTCATGTATGTTCATGTGTGTTGACATGTGTTTGTGTATCTGAAGATGCTAGCTCATGTGCTAAAATCTGGGTGGTCTAGGGAATTTTGGGTAGGGATTTTGGGGAAGAGTAGTGAGCCAATGGGGGTGTTCAGCGTGGGTTTCCAGGGGGCAGAGAATAGGTCCAAGAAAGTTTTATTTGCCAAGTAGCCCTTATGGAACTCTCTCCAAGTATCCAATGTCAGATGGCAGGTCCTTGGAGATCGTCCAGGTTAGGGTATGGAATTAAGGATGGATAGGGGGCTTTGAGCCTTTCCAGATATACTCTAAATATTGCACACATTTGTGAGATTTCCGGGGCAGGATCCTCCATCAAGTGTACAAAGAGGTCCAGGACTTGGAACTGGTTAGGGATCGATGGTGCACGTGGGGACATGAGGCCAGAGAGGGGTTTTTTGTGCCCAACTTCCCCTAGCCCACTGGAAGCAAAATGAGGGTCCTGGTGCTCCTAGATTTGCTTCCCTGGGTCAGCTGTGGTCTCAGCCTTGCCACCACACTGACATACATTCCAGAACAATTTTCTCTGATCCCAGTCCCTTCTGCATACTCAGGATGGTTTTGACCTGGATGCCCGATGATGTAGATCTTACTGCCCTTAACGTAGCCCCTAGGACTGCCGGTGCCTTGTCCACCTTTCCAGGCAAATCAGGGGGATTGCCTCATTAGCGGCTGCCCAGTTCCCTCTGTGTGTGCGTGTGCGTGTGTGTGTCTGTGTGCGTGTGTGTGTCTGTGTGTGTGCATGTGTGTGCGCGCACGTGTGTGTGCATGTGTGTCTGCGTGTGTGCGCGTGTGTGCGCGCGCGTGAGTGTGTGCATGTATGTGCGTATGTGTGCATGTGTGTGCACGCACATGTGTGTGCATGTGTGTGCACGTGCGTGTGTGTCTGGGCATGTGTGCATGTGCCAACCCATGCCTGCATTGTATGTCTGCTTTCAGGTCCTGCACCCATGCACTTGCCCCTGTGTCTTACAGAGCATGCTGGCCCCTGGAGCCCTCCCTGGTGGGCCCCCACCTCCAGCCCTGTCCTTGGGTTTCCCACAGTCCCTGGCTTGGATCCCACCATAAAAAGGGTCTGTAAGATTATTTCTTTGACAGTCTAGCATTCCATCAGAATCTCAGCCTTGCTGCTTTCCAGCTTTGTGACTCTGAGCAGTTCCTCAACCTCTCTTAGCCTCTGCCACAAATAGGCATGATGATAATCCTTGTTATTCATCTAACAAATACTTTTAAAGTGCCTACTGTGTGCCAAGCATTGCATTGGACTCTGAGGAGACAGCCATGAACATGACATAGTCCCCACCCTCACTGAACTTACATCCTAGTACAGAGATGGGCAGGGAATCAGTGAACACATAGAAAAGGGAGCTTCAGTTCTACTGAGTGCTATGGTGCTCCATGGAGGAGTGTGATGGAGTGCCAGGGGTCAGAGAGGGCCTCTTTCAGGAGGCAGTGTTGGAGTTGAGCCCTGAGTGGCAGAAGAGGCTCTTTTAAAGATCTAGGGAAAGAGCATTCTAGGCCAAGGGTATAGCTGGTGCAAAGGCCCTGAGGTGGGAATGAACTCAGGGAGCAGAAAGAAGGCCATTGTGGCTGATGTGGGAGAGCCTGAGGGCATGGGGTAGAGGGCAGCAGAACCAGCTCCTGCAGGACCTTTTCAGGCCATGCTGGGGAGACTGGATTCTAATCTAAGAGAGATGGTTAGAGGACTATGAGGAGGGAGGGAGGGAGGTTTGTGTTTTTGCAACTCCCTCCAGCTGCCACAGGGAGAGTGGGGAGGGGGACAGAGTTGTTCAGGAGAGCTGAGACCCAGGAAGTGCACTCAGCCCTGGCAGTTGGCTGAGCCAGGGTTCCACTATCATTACAGGACCCACCTTAGCTGGTGCTGAAAAGAGGCTGCTGAGCCCAAGGTCATTCCAAGGGCTGAGGCTAGTGGGAGCCCCTGTCTGGAGAGGGACTTGGATCAGGCCAAGAGAGGCTGCGGGGGATCTTGGCCAATGTCAGCCTGTCATTTGCAGGCGTCTCCTTGGGATGTGTGCCCAGTGGCCTGGCTGCGCCCGCTCCCCTGCTCTCGCCAGCAGGACTGGAGGTGGGAAGGGCCACTGCTTTGGGCCAACTCTCTTGGTTGAGGGTTTGGGCCCTTGATCTCCTGGGAGGTTTTGGCGGGGGTCCTGGGAAACTGGGGGCTCATTCTGCGTCTTCAGCCCATCTAGCTGCAGAGGGAGGCTACTCCTGGGTTCTAGAGACAGCTACACTGTGGGACCTCAGGCAAAGCCTTTCTGGGTTCTGTGCCTCAGCCTTCCTCATTTGTCAAATATGGTGGTAGAAAGAGTGGAGCACAGCTGCCTTTCATCCTTAACCTTGTGGTGAGTTTGCTCTTCCTTGGACCTTAGCTCTCTCAGTGTTCATGACATTAAGTTTCCCACTGGCCCTGGGGGAGAACAGAGGTGATACTCCCACTCTGTAGATTGGCTCACAAAGGCAAGAGGGAGCAATGATGAGTCCCAGGACACACAACGGTTCAAAGTGAGCACATGGGGCATAGTCTTACACCTCTGCTCTAAAACCTCCCCTCTATGCTGCCCTCCCCTGGACTCAGCAAGAGAGGGGGTTCTGGCTCAGCTACTTCTGGGCTCAGCTGGTCTGCAGTCCAGGCAGGGACTCTGGGCCCCCCGCCCAGAGTAGAACTCAATGCTGCCCCTTGTCTGCCCACCTCCAGAAACAAAGGACATGGCCCAGTGCCTGGTGTTGGCAGGACCTCCATCCTGCTCCCTGCTAAAGCAGGACATAGCAGGGCAGGTAGGGCTGGAGCTAGCCCGAGGCAGCTGCTGGAAGTTGGGGGTGGGGTGGAGGGGGTCTTCCAAGAGGTCCTCAATCTGTCCACAATTCTAGCTTTGGTGCTGGTGTAGGCTAAGCATCAAGTGAAGCTGCTGATACTCTTAAACCTCAGGTTTCATGGAGGCTTAGGCAGAGCCCTGACTCAAGGTGGTGGGCTCAAGCCAATGCTCATCCAGGCCCCTGGGCTAGAAAGCAGGTCAGAGGACTGGAACTCAGGCAGCAGGCCAAAAGCCCCCACTTCTTTTTCCTTTCTAAATGTCCCCCCTCCCCCCACCCTCAGTTGAGTCTCAGTTGAGAAGGTGACTTCTTGTTTTTCCTCCTCTGAGTATACAACCAGAGGGAACGGATTGAAATAGCAACTACAGCAGCAGGGATTTAGGGCAGACCAGAAAGAATTCCTTACTCAGTGCTCAACCTCTGGAGGTCCCCGATGTCCTAGGATCAGGGCCCAGATATTTTAGAGCCTAGCTCTTCAGATGTTTAAAAGTCTGTGGGCTTTTTTTTTTTTTTTAAGTAAAAATCTCCCTTATGCAGTCATCAAAATTCTAGGAGGTAAGGGTCAGTGTAAATGGGCGGGGGTCCCAGGTCTGTCTGTTCTGCCCTCCTCTTTTCTGCTCCATATTTGAAAACCCAGGTTAAATAATCTTAACTGGACTGTGGTGGCTGAGCTTCCCACAAGGGCCCAGAATTCCTGAGAAGAGGACCCACCTCCCTCCCCAGGCTCTTGTTCTTTAAGTGGGACTTTTCTTTTGGAGCCTACCTCAATGTTCCCACACTTGCCTCGTTATAAGAATCACAGAGGACCATACCCCTTCCCTGTAGCTTCTGGTTCTGGAGGTCTGGGGCACGGCCTGGTAATCTGCATTGTACCAAGTCCCTCAGGTGGTGTTTATGACCAGGCAAGTATAGGAAGTTTGAGCTCACTTATATCCCTGTTGTTGCCCCTGCAGCTCATTCTGCTGCAGCCCAGAAGGCTGGCCAGTCCCTCTCCTGCAGCCTCTCCTGAACCCCCAGCATCCCTCTCCAGAGCAGAGTGGTAGCCAAGGCCCAACAAGGGGAGGAAGGAAGTGGCCCAGCCAGAACTGGGAGAAATGGCCCAGATTCCTGCTTCTCTCCAGGGCATTTGGAGGGGCTGATCTGTGTCCCCACTGGCAGAGGACACTTGGGGAGGGGGTTAGCCTAGCCTAGGTAGGGCCAGGGGCAGAGAGGGGAGGAGGAGAGAGCCAGAACACAGCCTGTTACACATTACATCTGCCCTCTCCATCTGGGATTAGGTTGGGCAGGAAGCTTTTGGGAAATGTGGGCTGGTCCCAATCCGTTTGAAACAGTGGAGGTGAAGATGATGGGTAAATGGGTCTCCTCATTTTACAGACGAGAAACAGACCCAGAGGGAAGTGGGGCTGGCCTGGGCAGGCCAGTGAGGAGGCCTGACCTGGACGCACACGAGGTCATGCAGGGAGTTGGGCAGAGCAGGGCCTGACTCTCCTTCCAGTGCTCTCCCCAGAGTGCCCCTTGGCGGTCTCCTCATGAGTCCTTCCTTGCAGGTGGGCGAGCTCTGATAGGGGCCCGGGAGTGGAGGGGAACCCCAGGCCTCCCCCTTCCTCCCAGACAACTGGGGCTCTGGGCTGTGTGTGTGGTGGAGGCAGCCTGGGCTCTGAGAGGCTCCCGGGTGGCGCCGCCCGCCCAGCACCCTGGACAGCGCCCCACGCTGGGCTATCCCTGGCTGTCTCCAGGCTTCACTTTGGCTTCTGGGGTGGGCCCTGCTCCAATTAGGCTGCGTCTGTTGACTTCCTTGCCTCCTCTCTGAACTCCTCCTTGAAGATAGCCTCCCAGCCCAGTTCCCTCCATTAACCACAAAGGTAAGGTTCTCTCATCTCTGGCTCCTGGAGCCAGGGCAAGAACGCGGGAAGAGGCTAGGAGACCGGCTGCTGTCAGTCTGTGGTTTGTCACCATCACTCACCAGCAGGAATGGGAGGGGGCCCTGCTGGACGCTTCTCCACTTCCTCCCCACTTGGATCATCCTCAGAGGGCTTTGGTGAACTCTGGCGGGCACAGCAGAGACACAAAAGGTAACAGGAAGGGCAGGGACTAGGGCACAGTGGGCTGGCCAGGGTCAAGGGTGAGGTGAGGTGGCTGCTTGGACAAGGCAGTGAGAGCACCATGGCCCAAACCCACATTCCAGCCAGAAGGGCCCCGAGAAGATCGTCTCGGCCATCTCCCACTTCCAGGCAGGCTGCTCTGCCACTGGTCCTGCTGGACTTCAGGCGCCCCCCAGCCCCAGCCCTGTCTGACTGGTTCTTCCTCTCTCCACCCGCTGCCAGGTCTAGAGGAGTCCCAGGAGCAGCCAGGACAGGCGGAAGCGGTGGCTGCCATGGAGGAGGACAAACTCTTATCTGCAGTGCCTGAGGAAGGTGATGCCACCCATGACCCCAGCCCGGAGCCTGAGGAGGATCTGGGGGTCCGGAATGGAATGGCCAGTGAGGGCCTGAACAGCAGCCTCTGCAGCCCAGGGCATGAGCGAAGGGGCACCCCAGCGGACACTGAGGAACCCACGAAGGACCCAGACATGGTCTTCCGTGGCCTCAGCCTTGGCCTCTCTCTCACCAATGGCCTAGCCCTGGGGCCAGACTTGAACATTCTGGAAGATTCAACAGGGTCCAGGCCCTGGAGGGCTGGCGTGCTGGCAGAGGGAGATGATGCTTCTAGAAGCCTCTGCCCAGATGCTGAGGACCCTCAGCTGGGGTGAGTGGATGTCTTGCTATGGGAGCTCACCACATTTGGCTACTCTGTTTTTGTGTGGCCTGGGCCTAGCCACTTAGTTTCTCTGGTTCTTGTGTTTCTCATACATAAAATGGGGATTTCATATCCCTCTTTTGCCCAGATTCTGGGTGTTTTGAAAGAACAGAGCTGCTGTCAGTCTGTGGTTTGTCAGAACCACAGACTGACTTTGATGGAGAACTCAAAGGCCAGCAGATTGGGGGGCTGAAGGTTGTGCCATCATGAGCTGCTTCTATGTGGGTTGTAGGGGGTGGGGAGTGCTGCCCTCCCTCCATCCCAGGCTGGGCATTTGAATTCCAAGTCCTTTTAAAATGCCCAATGTGAAAATTAATCTGGTTCATCCCTCTGCTTCCTGGAAATCCTTCAGGAAAGCCCAAATCCTTCAGCTGACTCCGGGAAAGCAGGCTTTGGGCTTTAATCCCTCTCAGCTACTCTCACCTGCAGTAATCGTCAGGAAGTTCTACCAGGGATCTCACTTCAGTCCTGCTTGTTGGAGTTACAGCCCAATTTCTATTGTCCTCAGCAGATGGTGGAGAGACCTGGAGTTTTGGGGGGGGTGTTGGACAAGCAGAGCAGGGAAGGGACAGATAAATGTCTGGAGGGCACCAGGGTGGGCTGAGAAAAGAAAGCACTTAGAAGTCTTAGTGTGCGTAGTTGCAGGCTCTGGCCTGAACAGGCAGTGTACGGGTAGTGTGTGAGCGTGTGTGGGGGCATGAGTGTGTGCTTGCCCTGCATGTCGTGTGTGCACAGGGATGTGTGAACGTGTTGGTATGCAAGGGGATGGTGGCTGTGGGCTGGGAGTGTTGGTGCCCCTGGCCTAGACATTTGTGGCTGCACGTTTGGGCGCATGTACATGTTATGTAGGGATAAGTGTCTCTAGGTCTTCGTGGGCAGGAATGTGAGTATGTGGGGTTGCGTGTCTGTGTCACTGGCTGTGCCATGGCCATAAGCGTGTTTCCATCCAGGCAGGGTCTAGGGCAGCCCCATAGCTGGCAGCGGGGTGGGGGCAGGGGACTGGGGCTTCTTAGAGCACACCGTATTGAGGTGGCATCTTTACTTGGGATGGCGAGGCTGGGGGCAGTTGGAGGCTTGGAGATTGGACTGATGGTCTTCAAGCTCCCATCAGGGCCACTCCTCAGGCTTGCTCAGTTGCATGAGGAGGTGGGAGATGGGGGGTCCTTTGGTGGCTCTGACCCTGGGCTGAGAGCTCCCTGCAGGCAGGGCTCTGTCTTGTTTGATGTCTCTAGTGCCCAGCACAGGCTTGGCAGAGGTGTCTTTACTGGGCTGACTTTGGGTATTTGCCCTGGTGGCCAGGGCAATGGACCTTCTTTCCCCTCCTTTCCTTCCAGAGGTCAGTAGAGGAAACTTCTACCCCAGCCCCTGCCAGGCATTCTGTGCCTTTTAGATTTCTGTCCCCCTCCCCACTTTGTTCCTTGGCAGGAGAGAGCCTAATGAGGCTGCAGTCTCAGCTCCTGCTGGGGCTGGAGTGGGAGTGCCTTCTCCAGGAAGCATACTGGGACAGAATCTTAGGCACTGTGGGGCCAAGGAGATGTTTGAGGGGCAGGGGCACTTCCCAGTCCTCCAAATACAACTCAGTCTCTGCTACGCAGCAGGGGCTGGGGGAAAGTAGGGCATGACCAGAGCCTCAGGGGAGGCTGATGCAGAGGGAGGGGCGTGCTTCTTTACCCATCATGGGCCTCGGTTGATCTGAAATGGGCCGGGCTCAGCCTGCTGTGTTTTTTCCTTGTGTCTCTTCCTGTTGCTGGCTGTATCTTCCATCTCTATCCTTGTCTGTCTAGCTCTTTCTTTATCTCTCTCACGTTCTGTCTCTGTTGTCCTCTCATATCCCTTTCCTCTGTCTCTTTCTTGTCCTCCTCTCATGGTCTTACTCTCTCAGTCTCTCTCTCCTTCCTTCCCTGTGTACCTGCTCGTGTCTCTGGTGGATAAGAATCTTCCCAGCCTCCTCAGTTCATCTGTGTGCGATGCTGTCTTCCAGGTGCTGGAGATGAACAAAACATGCTAACCCCTTGCTCTCATGGAGCTTGTAGTCTAGTAGGGAGACCGACGATAAATATTAAAACAATGAATACTTATACAGTATGTTGGAAGGAGATAAGTGCTTTGGGGAAGAAAAAGTAGGAAAAAAGGGGCTGGGGTGTTTGGAGGCAGCTTATGGTTTAGATTGGGAGGTCTGGGCAGTCCTCACTGAGAAAGGGATGTGGAAGGAGGGTTTTAGCTGGGGAAGAACACTTTGGGCAGAGGGAACAGCCAGTGCAAAGGCCTCTTTTGGGGGACAGCACAGGGTCCTGCAAGGGCTTGGAAAGCATGGGTGGGGCCATGGGGCTAAAAAGCACATGTTCATTCACCCAGCACATCGTTCAGCTAGATGTTCCGAGCACCTACTCTGTGTGGGGATGCTCCCTGGCTTTGCAAAGCTTTTGTTCTGGAGCTGGGGAACATACAGTAAACAGGAGAAAAGACAGAATCTTACATGCTGGGAAGGTCTGAGGAGTAAATAAACAGATCCGGAGCAGGAGGCCAGTGTGCTGTGGGCCTGCCTCCCCTGCTGTCTCTGAGGAGGTGGCAGTGAGGCCAGACCTGACAGCTGGGATGTGTTTGGTTGAGCTAAGAACCTCCCAGGTTGAGGGAAGAGCAATATTATGACCCAGTGTGACACTGGTTGTGATAGGAAAATGTTCACATTGCTTTGAGAGCCTGGAGGAAGCAGCCCTCTATGCCGGGCTGGGGGATGAGGCCTTATATTCATTCATTTAGACACATATCTGATGCCCACTATGGCCCCGGCCCCAGGTCTGCTCTTTTCCCTGCAGTATTCCCAGTACCCAGCCCGGTGTCTGGCACCTGTGCTCAGTCAGTATTGGCTGAAGGGATAAGTGAATAGGATGGGGGGTGGTGTGCCCCTAGGGGGCTCCCAGGCATAGATGAGTGCAGTCACCAGCACCTGTACTGGGGATACCTTGGCAGGATGGTGACTGGCTCCTTGCATCCCACAGGTTGGATGGTCCCGGGGAGCCAGATGTGCGGGATGGCTTCAGTGCCACGTTTGAGAAGATTCTGGAGTCAGAGCTGCTGCGGGGCACCCAGTACAGCAGCCTCGACTCCCTAGATGGGCTGAGCCTCACCGATGAGAGTGACAGCTGCGTCAGCTTCGAGGCCCCCCTCACACCCCTCATCCAGCAGCGGGCTCGTGACAGCCCTGAGCCAGGGGCTGGGCTGGGCATTGGGGACATGGGGTTTGAGGGGGACATGGGGGCAGCTGGTGGTGATGGGGAGCTGGGCAGCCCCCTGCGGCGCTCTATCTCCAGCAGCCGCTCTGAGAACGTCCTAAGCCGCCTGTCTCTCATGGCCATGCCCAATGGATTCCATGAAGATGGCCCCCAGGGCCCAGGGGGGGACGAGGATGATGACGAGGAGGACACAGACAAGTTGCTGAACTCAGCCAGGTGAGGCAGGGCCCAGGCTGGGAGCTGGGAGAACCACTGAGCAGATAGGGAGACTGAGACCCAGAGTGGGCAAAGCAGATTAGAGTGACTCAGTATCCAGAGTCAGCACGCCCTCTTCAAGGTCACCTGGTCCACCCTCTGCATCCAGACTTCCCACCCTGCGTCCTGAGGTTTCATTCTGCTCTTCGAGGCCTTCTCAGCCCCGGTAGAAGTGGGGAGTCAGGGAACTATGCTGTGAGTTCACTTGAGAGGCTCTTCTGAAAGTCTGATTTCATTCCCTCCTGCTGCGGTGGAGCTTCTTTCCCTATTCTGGCCCCTACATGGTTTGCAGTGGCCTGGGGAAACCTCCCAACCTCCTCCAGGGCCTTTGACCCTGGGCCTCTGACCCTACTCCTCCACCCACCTTCCATCTGCAGTGACCCCAGCCTGAAGGATGGCCTGTCAGACTCAGACTCTGAGCTCAGCAGCTCGGAGGGGTTGGAGCCTGGTAGCGCAGACCCATTGGCCAACGGGTGCCAGGGGGTCAGTGAAGCTGCTCGTCGGCTGGCACGCCGCCTCTACCACCTTGAGGGCTTCCAGCGCTGCGATGTGGCCCGGCAGCTGGGCAAGAAGTGAGTGTGGTCTCCCCCGCCCCCAACCCCGGGCAAACCTCGTGTCTTTCTCAGCCTCAAGGGGTTGTGGGTGACCTTCTTCAGGGGTGCCTTGTGCTGGGGGGTGGCTCCCAACAGTTCCCCGAGGACACCTCCTCCCGCCACTGTCCTCATTCCTGGCCTCGCCCTAAATCTGTTTCCTTTCTGGGCTGCTTGGGCGAGGCTGATGCTCTTGGGGAGGGGTGGTGGCGGGCGGCCCCTCGGGGCTGGGGGTGAGGGATGTGGGATGTGGTTATGGGGCCACCATGAATATGAGGACAGAGAAGCCGGCAGCAGCTGGGCCCAGTTAATGGGGCCAGGGAGAGAGGAGAACCTGGGCCTCGGGGGACACCTCTGGGACCCAGAGCTCAGGAAAGGGCTTCTGGCCTTCATTAAGCACTACTGTCTACTGGGACCAGCTGAAGGGGCTGAAGCCCCCAAAGCCCACACCCTGGCCTTCAGACCGGGTGCAGAGGGAACTGGCTAGATGAGAGCCCCAAGGGGGACCAGGGGACAGGCGGGATTGCAGGACCGAGGAAGTCTGTCGGCACATCCTGCGCACCTCTGACCACTGGTGTGTTCACCTGCCACCTGCCTCTGGCCCTTTTACCTGGAGTGCTTCCCAGGATCCGCATTAAGGCTCTGAGCTGTGCAGGAGCAGGCCTAGCCCTGCAGCACTGCTCACAGGGCTGGGAGACAGTCCAGACCCTTGCCCATGAGTGGGAGGTGACATGCAGGCTTTAGGCCTCAGGACACCCTGAGGGCAGCTCAGGTCCTGGATCCTCCTCTTCTCCCTCCTCTTCTCTCTCCCTCCACTTCTCTCTCCACCCCCCGCAGCCTCCACGCTGCTCCTGCACCGGGTCCCTGACAACCGCACCAGCCCAGAAATCACAATTCAGATGCCCTCACCTCTTCTGTTGGACTGGACCCCCAAACCTAACACCATCCTTTCAGGAGCCTTCTTGGTGGCCTGCCCCTGCCCTCTCCCATCTTTTCAACCACTCCTTCCAGCAGCTAATTGTGCTCAAGTCTCTCCCATCTGAAAAACAAAAATTGTTTCTCAGCCCCACTTCCTCCTCTAGCCAAAATTCTTGGGTTTTCTGCCCAGGGTGGCCTCTATCCCCTTTCTTTCTCCACACTCAGCCCCTCCACACTGGTTTCCCCCCGCCAACACCGACTTCAGAAACCTCTTGTGCCAACGTCACTGGTGGCCTTGTGTTTTTGAATCTGGTGGCTGCTCCCCAAGCCTCACCTTAGCACCTTCAGCAGCTTCCGTGAGACTGGCCATTTATTTCTTTTCTTTAATTAAACTTTTATTATGAAAATTTCAACAAACACGAAAGCAGAGAAAAAAAATATCAAACCTCTATATACCCATTACTGGGTTTCAAAGTTACTATTTCTTCATTCTCATTTCGTCGATGACCCGCAGCTTTTTTCTCATGTGCTGGAAGATTGTAATGCATATTTCAGACACTCTATCATTTGATTTATAAATACTTTAGTATGTATCTCCAACTGATAAGGATCTTTTTTTACATAATCATGATTCTATTATAATTTCTAACAAAATGAACAAAAATTTCTTAATCTCTCCAACATTCAGACTATGTTTAATTTTCTCTGATTGTCTCAAAAATGTTGGTTTATTGAAATCAAGATTCAAACAGGGTCCACACATCGCGCTTGGCTGATTGGTCTGTTAAGTCTCTTTGAATCAACAACAGTTCAGCAGTTCAGCAGTGCTGAGTATTTGTTGAAGAAACCAAGCCACTTGTCCTAAAGAATGTTCCACAGTTCAGATGTGGTATCCTCATGCTGTTATTTAACATGTTTCTCTATTTCCCATGGGTCCTGCAAATGGGCAGTGAGCTCCAGGCTTAATTAGAATCAGGTAGAAATTTGTTCTAGTTTTTGACAAGAATTCCTCATGCCAGTCTTCTTGAAATACTGTCTTGGTTGGCCTGCAGGACAACACACCCCACCTCTGGCTGCTGTTTCTCAGCCTTCTTGCTGGCTCGCTCCTGGGTTCCCAACCCAATTTGGGGCTCTGGGCCAGCCAGCCTATCTGTGCCCTCTCCTGTTGCATGGGCTCAGCCCCACCCTGAGCTGTTACTGACCAGCTGTGGATTGATGACTCTCACATGGATGCCTGGTCCTGAAGTCTGACATCTCCTGCAGGGGACCGCCTTCTTGGTCATGCCCCATGTCCATTCCATCTCCGTGTCTTGTGGGTTCTGCCCCCTAAATCTCTCTTCTCCCCATCCCATCTATCTCTATCTGGACAACTACGGCAGTCCTCCTGTCGGTCTCCACTTAGCAAGTAGCGCATTCCAAAATACAGACTGCCCATCCCTGCTTTAACCCTTCTGAATCAAGTCCTGATCCTTCCCCTGGTCCCCTCCTCATCACTTGCTGCCCCATTCCTGTTCTTTAGGTTCTGGCCACATGGCCCTGCTAGTAGCTTCTTGGACATGCCATACAGTTTCCTCCCTGGGGACACTGCATCATCCCACCCCTACTTCCTTTGCCTGGTTCGCTTGTAATTCCTTGTGTTGACTGAGACGTCACCTCCCCCAGGAAGCCTTCCTGACACCCCCAGACCAAGGTTGAATGTTATGGCCCAACTGGCCAGTAGCCTAGGGGTTGAGCAGGTCTTGGGGGTGGGTGGGTCCGGGTACCCTGGGCCGCACTCCCCAAGTAATGCCTATGATTCTGTCATCCTTGCGCTGGACCCTGCTTCTAACAGACATCCCATACTCTCCTGGCAGCAACGAGTTTAGCAGACTGGTGGCCGGGGAGTACCTCAGTTTCTTCGACTTCTCGGGCTTGACTCTGGACCGAGCACTCAGGTCAGTGGGGCTGGGACGGGCAGTGCCCACAAATGGTACAGGCTGCACATCTGGATGCTTATGCCAGCTCTACCATAAACTTGCTCTACAACCTTGGGCAAGTCTTTTGACCCCCTGGTGAGGCTGTGGGGAAGGGGCCACAGGAGCAGCAGCGGCCCAGTAGTTTAGTGAGTGCCCGCTTTGTAGTAGCTGTTAGGATGTGAGGGTGGAAATGTAGTTGTGACTCTAGGAGAGGAAGGGAGGCTCAGGACTTGCCTGTATTGAGCAATTCCCGCCTGCCAGATCCTCTAGGTCTTTACTCACCTTGCTTACTGCATCCTCTGTACCCCGGTAAGGTAGGCACTATCATTCATGTTTTTCACATGAAGAAACTATGGGCCAGAGGGATAAAGAGACTTCCTCACAGTCATCGAGGGAGGAGATGGTAAAATGGGATTTGATCTCAACGATATTGGTTTAGGACCTAGGGAGTAGACCTCAGGAGGGCCAATTGCAGGTTCCTAGGAGCCGGAGGGTAGCATGGATGGTTGCAGCCCTGTAGTATCTAGTAGGCTCTGGTGGCAGGGGCCAACTGGGCAGCTACTGACCAGGCCCTAGGAGAGATGGAAGCATCTTGGAGCTAAGGGGTGGGGTGATTCATGCACGTTAGACCTTTTGACTGTGTTCCACGTGTCTCTTACACTTTAAAAAATGTAATTTCTGGCCGGGCACGGTGGCTCATACCTGTAATCCCAGCACTTTGGGAAATCCCAGCATTTTGGGAGGCTGAGGCCAGAAGATTACCTGAGGCTAGGCGTTCCAGACCAGCCTGGACAACATAGGGAGGCCAAATCTCTACAAAAAGTAGAAAAATTAGCCAGGCATGGTGGTGCAGGCCTGTTGTCCTGGCTCCTCAGGAGGCTTAGGTGGGAAGATCACCTGAGCCTGGGGAGGCTGAGGCTGTAGTGAGCCATGACTGTACCACTGCACTCCAACCTGGGTCACAGAGTGAAACCCTATCTCAAACAAACAAACAAACAAACAAAACCCACATACAAAAAAAGTAATTTCCATTCTTTTTTCTTTGCTTCTGTTGAGATATTTTCGGCTGACCTGTTTTCACTTCACTTTGCTTACCCTTTTTCTGTTTCTAATGTGTCATTAACCCATTTATGCCTGAGGTTGCAGTTTTCTGAATTACAAAATCAGACCTTGGTGATGACCTTAAGCAGTAGGATATAAATAACTCCCACACGCTTAACGTTCTGATAATGGCACAATAGGCATACATAGGTTTTGAACTCATTTACTGAGTTTTGAATTTATGTTATATTTTCCATTTCTAGAATTCCCATTTTATTAAAAAAATTAAAAAATAGATTCTAATTCTCTGCGTGAATTATCCATCTTTTCCATTATTTTCCCTCTCTTTTTTGAACAGCTACTCGGGAGGCTGAGGCAGGAGAATGGCGTGAACCTAGGAGGTGGAGCTTGCAGTGAGCTGAGATCGTGCCACTGCACTCCAGCCTGGGCGACACAGCGAAACTCCGTCTCAAAAAAAAATAAATAAATAAATAAAGCCAGCT
>NW_016805883.1:847518-859431 GCF_001698545.2 Rhinopithecus bieti | reverse complement strand
AAAAAAAAAAAAAAAAAAAAAAAAAAAAAAAAAAAGAATTGTAGTGCTTCTAGATTATTCTATATTCCTCCAGAGAGGGTTTACGTTGTCCTTTGCTAGGCAGTTAGAAGGTGTGTGGGGATGCAGTCCTAATCCTTGCACTGAAGTTTGCTATGGCTCAGGGTGTGCTCTGATCATAGGGTAGAGGTCCTCAGAGTTTTCTACTGGGAGCCTTGTGTGTTCAGTTGGGCAAACCTCTTTCTTGGCTCAGAAGCCTGATTTTGTCTTCTCAGTGCAACAACACTTCCCCCTCTTCAATAAAAAAAAAATTCCCTCTACTTCTCAGAGGATTTCTGCTTAGGCTTTTTGCTTCCTGCCTTTTATATCTTTTTTTTTGAGACAGAGTCTTGCTCTGTTGCCCCGGCTGGAGTGCAGTGGCATGATCTCCACTCACTGCAAGCTCCGCCTCCTGGATTCACACCTTTCTCCTGCCTCAGCCTCCAGAGTAGATGGGACTATAGGTGCCCGCCACCACGCCCGGCTAATTTTTTGTACTTTTATTAGAGCCAGGGTTTCACCATGTTAGCCAGGATGGTCTCGATCTCCTGACCTCGTGATCCGCCTGCCTCGGCCTCTCGAAGTGCTGGGATTACAGGCATGAGCCACCGCGCCCGGCCTGTATCTTTTATATCTCTGAAATTCAGCAACTATCTCAAAGGGAAAAGTGGCCATGTGTTTACAGCCCCTGAAGTCTCCAGCCTCTTGAAGCCACCCAATGCCCTGCCTCTTGCCTGTGCCCATAATCAGCAATTCCCCCAGGGAAAAAGCAGCCACAGAAGCTCAAACTACCTTTCCGCAGTTCTCTCCTCTCCAGAATCTTGGCCCTTTTGGTCTTTGCTGCCTCAGCAATATTTCCAATAGCTTAAGAAAACCCATGGTTTTTATTGTTTTCAGTGGAAGTGTTGGTGTTTAGCAGGCTACTGTATCCTGAGCTGAGTTGTAAAGATTGCAGTAGAATGAGGAAGATTGGTTGGGGAAGTTGTTCAGTGGGGTCAGCTCATGATCAGAGGTGTAGGTGCTGGACTGAGTGCCTTGTATGCCAGCCCAATACTGAGGCTCAATTGTGCAGGCACTGCAAGCATGTAGGCTTCTGAAGAGGGTCAGGTGGGAGAGAACAAGCATGAGGTTGGGCAGAGGGGAAAGGTCGGTGTGAGAAGTTGCACAGAGGGTAGAGTAAAAGGGCTGGTGGTGCCAAGATGTGGGGGAGGGTGGGCAGTGGTGGGGCTGCCCCTAGGGACAGCCCAAGAGTTTGGTGGTCGTGGCACTTGGTTGGGGCTTGAGGCAGAGTGTCCAGGGAAGGGGAGTTTGGGCTGGGGAGTAGGAGCTGGGATGGATGGCTCATAGGTAAAACAGGCTAAGGTTGGAATGGGGGAGGTTTAGAGAAAGTCCTGGAGGAATGTGAGAAGAGGGGAGGGGCCAGGCTGGGGGACAGATGGGAGAAGAGAACAGGAAGCAAGAGAGATAGGGAGAGAAGGACAGCGAGCTGTCAGACAGGGCAGTGCTATTATGCAGCAGTTGGTTGCTTGGGATTGGATTTTGAGAGTACTCTGCAGTTTTGGATGCCTTGAGGCGCCTCAGAGGGTAAGGGCTGGCCAAGACATGGCTTGCAGGTCCCAGGGTGCCTTAGGAGGTGGCATGAGAGAGGGTTAAACAAAGTGGGCATTGCAGTCATTCTGGGCCAAAATGAAATCAACTATAGCAAAATTAAGAACAAACCATCTCCTGAACCCAAGACTGATGGAGACACCAATGGCCTCAGCCTGCAATCTCCCTTCCCAAGGGAATGACCTTTGAATTGGGCCTTGAGGGAGATTCAGAGCTGCCCAGCCGAGGAAGGAAGGGTGTCCCGGAGGCCTGGCCTGCTCTGAGGCACTGAATAGTGAAATGCCTGTTCTGTCCAGGGTGTGAAGGTAGCAGGTGGGTGTGAGGTTAGAGGCACAGGAGGGTAGTCTGGGCAGCGAATGTGGCCATGATGTGAGGAGCCTGGGTGCTATTCTGAGGGTGCCAAGGAATCACAGGTTTTTTTTTTTTTTTGAGATGGAATCTTACTCTGTTGCCCAGGCTGGAGTGCAATGGCGTGACCTTGGCTCACTGCAACCTCTGCCTCCTGGGTTCAAGTGATTCTCTTTCCTCAACCTCCTGAGTAGCTTGGATTACAGGCACGTGCCAGCATACCTGGCTAATTTTTGTATTTTTAGTAGAGACAGGGTTTCACCATGTTGGCCAGGCTGGTCTTGAACTCCTGACCTTGGGTGATCTGCCCACCTCAGCCTCCCAAAATGCTGGGATTATAGGTGCGAGCCACTGCACCTGGCCCAGTGATGGATTTTAAGCAGCAGTAAGTCCTGCCTGCGTGGGTATTTAGAAAGACAACTTGGTGTCTACGGGGAGGAGGTAGTGGGTGCAGGGGTGGCCCCGTTGTCCTGGGCACATGATAAGGGTGGTGGCAGAGGAGGAGGATTAAGGTCGAGGTTGAAGAACAAACCATCAGGACTTGGTGACAACTCAGTCTTGGGGTGGAGGAGGAGTGGGGGGATCAGGGTTAGGCCTGGGTTCAGCTGGTGGCACATGAAAGAGGGAGGATGACTGAGGAGGAGCATTCTGAAGGGCAGGCGTGGACAGGGCCTGGCTGTAGGGGAAGGAGCAAGGAGTGGGCGTCCACCCTGAAGAAGAGCAGGTGCTGCAGTGCGCTTCTTTGTTCTTCACCATCTGTCCTCTGCCTACTTCCAGAAGGTCCCTGGAGGGTGATGAGGACTGAAACTCTAAAGTTTACCAGGCCCCCTGGCCTCAGCACTCCAGAGTGGCTGTCCTGGGGCCCAGGGCCTCCCGGGCTGGAGAGAGCGTCCAGACCCAGAGAATGGGGCACCGGAGCCCTGGCCCCCTAGGGTGGGTGTGTGGTGTGTGTGTGGGGGTGGTCTTACCCTGGGTGAGGACTCAGACTGCCCTCAGCAGCTTTGAATTGCCTTCCAGAACATTCTTGAAGGCCTTCCCACTGATGGGGGAGACACAAGAGCGTGAGCGAGTCCTCACACACTTCTCCCGCCGGTACTGCCAGTGCAACCCTGATGACAGCACTTCAGAAGGTATGGCCCCCACCCACTCTGCCCAACCCTCCCCACCCACTCAGCCAGGCCCTGGCCCCCTCCCACCCTGGTCCACCTGGCACTTTGGTCCTGTTGCCAGGCCCAGATGGTTTGTCCTCTCTGGCATGCAGTAGGTGCTCAATGAATGCTAATTGAATAAGCTATGGCACACGGTCTGCCTGCTGAGCAAAGCGCAGTCTTGCCTGTTCTCCTCCCCACTGCCTGGAAGTCCCTCCAGCCTCGGGATTCAGCTCTGTGGCTCTCCCTTCTCTGTGGTCCCTGTCATGGTGCTGACTGTTGGTGTGGTGGCTGTCCCGGTGTGGTGGGGGTCCAGGTTGGGGTCCTCTTAGGGACAGGACTTGCCCAATAGATGGGCCCACATCTCAGGAACTGGGGGACGAGGCTCATCATTGGGAGAGACACAGGTCAATGCAGGGGCAGGGCTGGGGTCTCAGAGCCATTCCTAGGTCTGAGGTTCAAGGTGAATTTGGCCACAGGAGGCAGAAGTCCGGGCCAGAGTGGGTCCAGGGTGGTCAGGCTCCTGGGGCAGGCATGTGACTTGGGCCCTGCAATGGGGGCAGACCAGGAGCATCATGCAGGCCCTGGCCCCTGAGGTGAGTTTGGCAGGCGGCTGGCCTCACTCTGCGTCCAAGGCCTCCTGGTGGGTTCCGTCGGGAGACGGGGTGGGAAGAGGTTGGATCCTCGCACTGAGAGTGCCACGTCTCTGACTCAGATGGGATCCACACACTCACCTGTGCCCTGATGCTGCTCAACACGGACCTGCACGGCCACGTGAGTTGGGGAGGTGGAGGTGGGGGTGTCACATGTTCTCTCAGGGACCCACCTTGTGTTGATCCCAGTCCCTTCTTGAGACCTCTCACTCAGTGGCCAGGCTTCCTTTTGAAGGCCCGGGGGTTGGGCAGCTTGGCTTCTAGATTTGGCCCCCCCCTAGTTTCATCCACCTGTGATCTGCCTGAGTCCCCACCCCCAAGTATGCCAGTGAGAGCAGCTGGGTCATGCGAATTTAAGATGAGCCACAAATATGTGCCCCTTGTCCATGCTAAGAGATCATGTGCCCTTTCTGCCCCTGTCCCACAAGTCTGAATGCAGCTGCATTGAAATACCATGCCCAGGGCAACCCCTCCCAACCCCCCAGCCCCGACCAGGCCAAGCAGTGAACACCGAGGCTGTGAGACTGTGTCTGGTCCAGGCCCCAGGCTGTCTCAGCGCTTCTCATGACTCAATAACTCCTTCTTCTTTCCTCTGTCTGCTCCGGAACCCCTCTCTGGGCTCTCTTGCCCTCGCAGGTGGTAAGTGTAGCTAGTGGTGTGCATGCCCTGTGTGCTGAGGGCCCCATCACCATGTCGCCCTTCTGTGTCCCCCATCACCATCTGGCTCCACCCAATCACTGCCCCATCATTGTTCACCCAGGGTTGTCACAGTCCCCTGCTAGGTAGAGAATGTCTCAGTGACTCATGGGGACAACAGGTCAGTGAGTTAACCAGGAAATCTAGGGGATTTGGCGGTGAAAGAAAGAGCTGGGATAGACCCAACTTCAGATTCCACTCTTGCCTCCACGTGGTAGCTGTGTGACCCTGGGCAAGCACTGGCCCTCTCTGAGCCTCAGGTTTCACATCCAGGAGGTGGGAATAATGATCTCCCTGCAGTGTCATGGGCAGGACTGAGAGATGTAATATACATGGCACCAAGGGGCTGGGTCTGGCGCCTAGTAGGGATTTTATGATGTAGAATTTTGTTACATAAAAAGAACAATAGTAGTCCTCATTACTGTGAAAACTGAACCAAGGGCAAGCTGGAAGACCCAGCCTGCAGGCCGCTGGAAGGCGAGATTGTGAAGGCCCAGTCTGCTGGCAGCCTGAGCTCATGGGTGCACTGGGGCACCTGGCCTGGGAGGGCTAGAACCTCGGTGCCTGTGTCAGGAAGAGCAAATATGTGACAGCTTTTGCCAAGTCCACCTGGGTCTGCAACCTGAGTGTGGAACAAGAGAGAAGACGCATTCCACATGAATGTCACTGAGCGCCAAAGCCCATGAGCCTGCTGCTGTTCCCCCAGACTGTGCCCTTTGTTTATTGACAGAGAGCAGGTGTTGCTAGCCTGCTTTAAAAGGAGCACTCAACAGGCCCCTCACTCCCTGTCCCCACCCCTGGCTGGGCCTGTGGTCAATCTCAGGGCTGTCTCTGCTGGGCCAAGCCCTGGTTGCCCCTCCCTATGGCTAAGAGCTGCTAAGAAGGGCGGCAGCCACTGTGTAGTGAACCCTGGGCCAAGAGCACCCCGGAGCTTGGTGGGCCTTAGCTGGCTTGGTCCCACATTGATGCCACAGCTGAGGAGAAACGTCAGGACTTCGTAGATTAGAAGTGGACTGGAAAGACTGTTCATGTTTGCAGCAGACAGACACTGAGGCTTTCTTCTCTCTCTCTTTTTTTTTTTTTTTTTGAGACGGAGTCTCACTCTGTCACCCAGGCTGGAGTGCAGTGGCGCGATCTCAGCTCACTGCAAGCTCCACCTCCCGGGTTCAACACATTCTCCTGCCTCAGCCTCCTGAGTAGCTGGGACTACAGGCACCTGCCACCACACCTGGCTAAGTTTTTGTATTTTTGGTAGAGACGTCTCTCTCTTTGCGTGGCCCTGCTCAGAGATTAGGAGCGTGGGCTCCAAGGCTGTGTTCTCTGTTGCTCCACACGAAGGCTGTGTGGCTTGAGGCAAGTTATTTACTTCACTACACATCAGTTTCCCCATGATAAAGTGCCAGTGTATAAAGAATATGAAGTAAAGCTCGTGGGCAAGGCCTGGCGGTTGCAGTTACTGGGAGTTCTTCAGAGCACCTGACGCTTTGCACTTTTCCCCTTGCCTCCTCCCCTCCCCCTGTCACTAATCAAGTAGGGACTGAGGCCTGGTGGGTTGTGGGGATCTCGAGAACAGGGGCCCTGCTAGTGCCCACAGAAAGAGTTCTGGTCAGAGCGGCAGGCAGTAAAGGGGTATCAGGCTATAGGCATGCCCCTGAGATGGGTGCAGTCTGGTCGAGGAACTGGGGAGGCTTTGTGTAGGAGGCGCGCTGGGACCCTTGAGGTTGGAGGCTCAACAACAACCCTGTCTTCTGAGCACCTTCTGTATTCCATGAACAAGACAGGAAAGGGAGCCCCACCTGTTACAGGAAGTGGGCAACACAGAAGTGAACAAGCGATTACAAGTTGTGCTGGCTCTGTGAAGGGCATACACAGGAAGGCATGATGGGGTCCGGATTAGGGGTCAGGGAAAGACTGCAAGGTTTGGGCAGAGACCTGGATCAGTGGAAGCCGACCCATGGAAAGATCTGGGACTGTGCATTTCAGGCAATGGGGCCAGCAGGGCTGGTTTTCGTCTTGTGGCTGTTGGGAATAGCACTGCTGTGAACATTCGTGCACAAGCTTTTGTTTGAACACCTGTTTTCAGTTCTTTGGGGTTTCTACCTCGGAGTGGGCTTGCTGGTTCATCTGTCTGGTTGTTCTGTGTTTAATTTTTTGAGGAGCTGCAGAACTGTTTCCTTAGAGGTGTTTGTTTATGTCCAGATGGGAGATGATGGTAGCATGCATAGAAGGGACTGACGAGGGAGACCTTTCAGGACTGAGTCTCACAGGACTTGCTGATGGGGTTGGTCAGTGAAAGAGAGGAGCAAGGGTGGCTTTGGGATCTGGCTAGCTGGGGGTGCCATTTCCTGAGATGGGGAAGAAACTTCTGTGTGGGGGTGGTAGTGAGTGGGAGAGGCGGACTTGAGTCCCACTTTTGAACTGTGTTTGAGATGCCTCTGGACATCAGTGAGAGGAGGCCAAGGAGGCGGTGACATGGATGAGTCTGGGCCCGGTGCAGACACATGGGCTGGACAGAGATGGGGGTGGGGTAGAATTCAAAGCTATGGGAATGGCTGATTGCCATGTCCCTGCAGAGAGAACACACTGATGGCCAAGTCCTGGGGCTCAGCGTTATGTAGAGGCAAGGCTGAGGAGTGGGAGAGACTGCAACGCATCCAGGGAGGTCGGAGGAAACCCATGAGTGTGTAGCATCTCTGAAGCCCAGACAAGACAGCATTTCGAGGAGAAGGGAGTGAGTGACCAACTGTAGAAAAGGCTACCATGAGGTCAAGTAAGGTGATGGCACGAGAGTGACCATTGGGATTGGAGCGGTCATGGATGGGATGGTCAAGGTCATTGGAGGCCTTTATAAGAGCACCTTAGGTGGAGTGGAGAGGACAGATGCCAGGTTGAAGTGGGCGAGATGAGCTCAGGAGGTTAGGGTGTGGTGGCCACAGACAGCTCTTAAGATGTTTGGCCTTGCGTGGGGTACTGATAGGAGCCAGCAGTCAAGTCTGATGTTAAAACAGCCCAACCTTGTGCGTGTGCCACCAGGATCAACCCAGCAGACAAGACGCTGCCACTGCAGGAGAGAGAAGGGACAGTGGAAGCTTCCCTCAAGATAAGAAGCAGAGCACAGGTGGGGAGTGGCCTTAAATGGGAGTGGGGAATGTTGACCCATCTCCCATGTTCATAAGAAAGCGAGGCAGAAAGTGGAGGTGCTGCAGTAGGCTTGGTAGCTCTGGCGATGAGGAGATGAGGGGCTTCTGACAGCTTCTACTTCTACCACGAAGCATGAAATGAGGTCCTGAGCTGAGAGTGAAGATGGGATGGGGGCTGACCAGTCAGGATGGGTTTAGTTAAGGTCACAGAAATGTAACACCACTAGCTTTAAAAATGGCAGCTACTTACTGTTTGAAAAGTGTAGAGTCAGGCAGGGTCCAGGGTGGATTAGATTCAGCCTTGCCTCCAGTTAAGAGGTGATCTAATTTCTTGTCATTTTCTTCTGACAGTGATGTCAGCCTCATCCCAAGCCTGGCTTCCCCTACGCAGGCCCGATAGATGCAGCAATTCCAGATCTCACAGCCGCACTTCTCTGCTTGCTGGTGAGAGTTGGTATCTGAAGTGTCTTCTTAGGAGCTGGAGTCAGGAGGGCTTCTACCACAGAAGCTCCCAGAAAGTGGCTGTAAAATACCATTGGCCCCAAATGGGGCATATGCCATTTTCTGAACTGGTCTCTTTGGCCCAGGGAATACCATGGGACAACTGGAAAAAGCCTAGGTTACCCAAATCAATCTCTGTGGCAAGAGGAATGAGGTGATCCAGGGCCTAGCCCAGGGCTAGAAGGTGGGGTCATTCTTCCCCACCCACACCTCATTGCTGATACCTAATGGGAAAGGGGTTTTGGAGAGAGTGAGCCACAGTGTCTACTACAGGGACTTTGAGGCTTTTAATGGAAAGGAAAAGCGTGCCATGTTAATGGAGGATGGAGAGCAAACACAGGAACTGTGGCAGTGTCAGGAGTCTCCATGCCCATGTGGCTGTGGTCATAGACGTAAAATAGGACCAGCATAGCTGTGTGTCCTGCAAGTGTATTTGGTTGGACTTGGATACAGGTACAGTATAGGAAATCAGTTGGGTTTAGTCAGTGCTGGGCTTTTTCTAGGCAAATATGACAGAAGCAGAAAGGGGCAAGAGAGATGTTTACAGGGAAGTGGTTACCAATGGGGTCTGGAATCTAAACTGGATACAAAAGAAAGTGAGGACCTTTGGATCTTGTATTAGTCCATTTTCACACTGCTGTAAAGAACATCCTTGAGACTGGGTAATTTGTAAAGGAAAGAGACTTCATTGACTCACAGTTCCACATGGCTGGGGAGGCCTCAGGAAACTTACAATCATGGCGGAAGGGGAAGCAGACATCTTCTTCATGAGGTGGCAGGAGAGAGAAGAATGTAGGAGGAACTTCCAAACACTTATAAAACCATCAGATCTCCTGAGAACTCACTCACTATCACGAGAACAGCATGGGGGAAACCACCCCCATGATCCAATCACCTTCCTCCCTTGACATATGGGGATTACAGTTCAAGATGAGATTTGGGTGGGGACACAGGGCCAAACTGTATCAGATCTCAACAGAGGATCAAAGGGTTGTTGGAGTGAGGGTTTTAAAGAATGGGGGAGGTGGAAGAGCAGGAGATGGGGGTCAGGAGTTGTATTTGAAATGGGGATTTTGGAGATGATGCCAGTGCTGGTGATGATGGGTGATGACGGGTCAGCAAATGAGTCTAGGATGCACTGCGTGGGGGATGTCAGGGAATGGTGATTTGCAAGCTCCAGCCATGAAAAGATGGCAATGTGGGTTAGAATTGGAGATGGAGACCAGGAGAGAAATTCCAGAGGCATTTTTGTTGCACAGCCTATGGCATTGGTGAGTGGACTGAAGGCTGGGGTAAGGGAGGGAGAACCACCAGGGTTGAGGCAAACAGAGAGGGAGGGGTAGGTGGGAGAAGTCATTCCAGGAGAGCTCAAGCTGAAACAAAGTTTAGTTGTTTTTCAGGAGTAGCTTAATTTCTCTCCAACCTTGTGTTGCTTGAAGAGTGGCAACAGTGGGAGTTTCTGGCAAGGTGCGTTGGGGCTGGATGGTGGAGGGCTGGAGGAACAGGCCAGGGTTTGGATGCTATCCTGAGGTCTGCAGGGGTCTGCCCATTCTCAGATGGTGACAGAGCCTCACACAATAACCTTAAGGGAATACCAAGTATAATTAAGGTTTAGCCTAGATTTGCAAATAGTGGCAAGGGTTTTTCTGCCCATAGGACCTTTGGTCAGCCCCTCCCCTCCTCCTGAAGGATGACGTCTGTTTGGCCCACCTCATCCTGCTTCTGGAATGAGCCTTAAAGACAGGCTAGCATTGTTCTGACCTCAGGGCTGTGCATGGAAGTCAGACTTGTGGGAAAAGGCCTGGCTCCTCTGGGGCAAAGGCAGTGACACAGTTTTACTACCTGGACGATGGCCTGGGCATCACCCTATACCCATCCAGCCTCTACTCTGGGCAAGGAGATGAGTTTGAGGAGATGGTTGCCCTGGCCCTAGAGTGCCAGGGTCCAGGCCTTGGGATGGGGCGGTGGTTGTACCCGCTGTGACTTTCCTCTGCTCGGAGACAGAGGCTGTGGGAAGAAGTCCAAGGGCTCAGGAAAGACTGGGAAGCCCTGTAGATCCAAATGGGGTGGGAGGGAGGGGTGGAACTGGGAATTCAGAGGCCCCAAATCATGGACCTCCCTTGGGCTTTCAGATGATCTGGGTGCATGTCTTTTTGCCTGACTGTCATTCTAAGTATTATATTTTAAAGCAGATAACTTACCCAGTATAATTTCACTTCTTTGCATGAGTCTTGCTTTTTGGTCCTGAGAAAGATCAATTCTAGTGAATGTTTCATGTGGACTTGAAAAGAATATATTCTGTGGTTGTTGGTTATAATGTTCTATATGTGCCAATAAGGTGCCTATATGTGTTGTAAAAATCGTGTATGTTCTTACTGATTTATTTTCTTGTTATGAAACTTACCATTTTAACTATTTTAAAGCTTACAATTTAGTGGCACTAAGTACATTCATAATGGCGTGCAATCGTCACTACTGTCTAGTTTCTGAACATCTTCATCACACCAGAAGGAAACCCCATCCCATCAGCAGTCATACCCCATTTCCTCCTCCACCTGGCCCTTGGCTAATGCTAATTAGCTTTCTGTCTCTGTGAATTTGCCTATTGTAGATATTTCATATGAGTAGGATCACACAATATGTGGCCTGTTGTGACTGGCGTCTTTCATTTAGCATGTTTTCAAGGTTCATTCATGTCGTAGCATGTATTGGTAGTTCATTTTTCATGGCTTAATAATATTCCGTTGTATGGATATGTCACATTTTGTTTATCTGTTCATCTCTTGATGGATATTTGGGTCGTTTCCATCTTTCGGTGATTGTGAATAGTACTGCTGTGAACATTCGTGTACAAGTTTTTGTCTGAATATCTGTTTTCATATTTTAGGGATATATACCTAGGATAGACTTGCTGGGTCATGGGATAATTCTACATTTAACTTTTTGAGGAAGTGCCCAACTATTTTCCATAGTGGCTGAACCATTTTACATTTCTACCACCAACGTGCCGGGGTGTTCTAATTTCTTTACATCCTCACCAACCCTTTTCTTTCTTTCTTTCTTTAAAAAAAAAAAAAAAGATAGCCATCCTAGTGGATGTGAAGTGGTATCTCATTGTGGTTTGGATTTGTGTTTCCCTAATGTTTAGTTATGTTGAGCATTTTTTTCATGCACTTTTTGGCCATTTGTATATTTTCTTTGGAGAAATGTCTATTCAGGTCCTTCATTCCTTTTAAAATTAGGTTGTTTGTCTTTTGTTGTTGTATTCTTAGAGTTCTTTATATATCCTAGACACTAGACCCTTGGTAGATACTTGATTTACAAATATTTTTTTCTCACTCTGTGGGTTGCTTTTCATCTCTTGATAGTGTTTTTTGTTGTTGTTGTTGTTGTTTTGTTTTTGTTTTGTTTTCCTTTTGAGACAGGGTCTCTCTGTCACCCAGGCTGAAGTGTAGTGGTGTGATCCTGGCCCACTGCAGCCTCAACCTCCTGGGCTCAAGCACCTCAGCTTCCTGAGTAGCTGGGACCACAGGCATGTGCCACCATGCCCAGCTAATTTTTTCTTTCTTTTCTTTCTTTCTTTCTTTCTTTCTTTCTTTCTTTCTTTCTTTCTTTCTTTCTTTCTTTCTTTCTTTCTTTCTTTCTTTCTTTCTTTTTCTTTCTTTCTTTCTTTCTTTCTTTCTTTCTTTCTTTCTTTCTTTCTTTCTTTCTTTCTTCTCTTTCTTTCCTTCTCTTTTCTTTCTTTCTTTCTTTCTTTCTTTCTTTCTTTCTTTCTTTCTTTCT
>NW_016805883.1:825798-843736 GCF_001698545.2 Rhinopithecus bieti | reverse complement strand
CTTTCTTTCTTTCTTTCTTTCTTTCTTTCTTTCTTTCTTTCTTTCTTTCTTTCTTTCTTTCTTTCTTTCTTTCTTTCTTTCTTTCTTTCTTTCTCGTTCTCTCTTTCCCTCCCTCCCTCCCTTCCTTCCTTCCTTCCTTCCTCTCTTTCCTTTATTGTTTTTTAGAGACAAGGTCTCCCTATGTTGCCCAGGTTGGTCTCCAACTCCTGGGTTCAAGTGATCCTCCCACCTTGGCTTCCCAAAGTGCTGGGATTACAGGTGTGAGCCACCACACCTGGCCTTGCTTTTTTTTTTTTTTTTTTTTTTTTTTTTTTTTTTTTTTTTTAAGTTATTGATTCAATCTCTTGTTATAGGTCTATTCAGATTTTCTATTTCTTCTTGAGCCAGTTTTAGTAGCTTGTGTATTTCTAAGAATTTGTCCATTTCATCTAGATTATCTAATTTTTTTGGCATAGAATTCTTGCCAATTTTTTGTCGGCTTGTTCTTTCTGTTACTAAGAGAACAGTGTTAAAATCTCCAGCCAAGATTGTGAATATGTCTTCTTTTGGTTCTGTCAATTTTTGTCTTGTATATTTTGAAGCTATACTACTAGATATATACACATTTAGGATGATCATATCTTCTGGCAGATTGACCCTTTTATCACTATGAACATGTCCTTCTTTATGTCTAGTAATGCTTCTTGCCTTCAAATCTATTTTGTCAGATGTTAGTGTAGCTATACTGGAGTTCTTTTGTTAGTGTTTATGTGTTACATCCTTTTCTGACTTTTTCTTTCAAAGATTTCTGTTCTTTTATATTTAAGGCATGTCTCTTATATCATATACTTAAAAATAAAATCCGGTAATAATGTTAATTTGAACATTCAATGAATTATGATATATTTGAGTTTAAGTATATCAAGTGACTATTTGTTTTCTCTTTGACTCCACTGTTCTGTTTCTTTTATTTTCTTCTTTTGCCTGCTTTTGGATTAAGCATTTTTTAGAATTCCATTTCCCTGCTCTGTTAGCTTGTTAGTTGTGCATTCTTTCGGAATTCCTTTTATGGTTGGCAATTTACATTCTCGACTTATAAAGTACTTGTACCACTTCCTGGGCAGTGAAATACCTTGAAACACTTTAGTTCCATTTACTGCTCTCTTAACTTATATACTCCTGTTGTCATGCTTTTAACTATTATATCTCTCTATATTTTATTCCCTGGAAAACTTTATTGTTGCTGTACATAGTCAATTTTCATTTAGCATTACCAATTCTTTTTGTTATTTCATTCATTTCTGCTTCTCCATATTTCCATCTGGGATGATTTTTCTTCTTTTAGTATTTTCTTTCTTAATTTCAACTTTTTTGTTGAAGTGTGACTGGGTGCTTCCCAAGACACTTGTCCTTGGTGGACCCTGAACTCCAATCTCGTTTCTCCAGTCCTAAGAGGCCACTTAGCCGCTCAGCCCCTGGCTGCTCTTTCTGGGGTCACCTCTCCACACTCCCCTGCAGGATCCTCACCCTTGAAGCCTTCACTGCTTTTGTAAAGCCTCCAATGCTGCTGGGAAGTTTCACTCACAAGAAGATAGTCTGCTATTGCTCAGATTAGAAATCTTGCCTTGTCATTTTTTGATTTTGCGCTCCTGACCAATGGCTGGGGAATGTTCAGTTTGTGTGGAACTCAACGACAGTCTTATCAACATTGCCCTCATAATCTATTGCAAATGTACACACACGGCTATATATTTATCTATGTACACACACACGTATATATGTAAAACTATACACAGAAACATACAAAACACACTTGTATCAAGGCATACATAGGACCTTTTCTCCTGAATGATTTGGAAAAGCATAGAAAGTTCTTGCTTGTCAGCTACTTATAAAGCCTTACATCATTGTTTTCTGAATGATTTCTATGGTGTGTGAATGTCCCATATGATGCTAATAGAGTGTCTTTGCTAAAATAGTGCCAAGGTCAGTAAACTTGGGAAATGACATGGGATCCTCTCCTTGGAGACACCAGCACATATGAGCGTGGTAAAGACTCTGAAACATGTAGATAAACTTGTTCTATTATGAAATCTCTTTTTGAGAGAATACCTATTTCCATCTCCTGGGATACCAGAGTTCTGTAGGTAAACCTTGGAAAACACTGCTTTAGAGCAAACCCTAATCCACAAAATCCTACGGTGATAAGTATCTGCTATTCAAGAATCTTCATCCTTACAAAGATGAAGGCCTGTTTGTGTTTTCTCAGACATGGGGACTCCAAGGAGAGTCTGGAAGTATATTAGGTGTTGGGTTTGCAGGGTTTGAGCCCCTCTGCTACTCATTGGTTAAAACAAGAAGGCAGAACTTGGGGATTTAGTCATTTCCAGCTCTTTGCCTATTTCTACCTCCGAGTGTGAAACCATCTGCTTGGGTTCTCTTTGTTCCAGCTCAGCTCAGCTCAGCATGGGGCACTCATGTGTGTCCGTGGCAATTGATTTTTGACTCCCATAAACTTTCCCTCACTTCACCTATGTCTTGGAAGCCTTGCTGCCCCTCTGTGCAGGTGAGAGGGTGAGACAGTTGTGGCAGAATATGCGGAGCTTCTCTTCAGAAGCCAAGAGGCCGGGGTTCAAGTCCTGGTGCTGAGTGACCTTGGGATAGTTAACCGTGGAGTAGCGGTGAGAGCACGGGCTTTGGTTTCAGACACACTTGGGCCTTTTACTTCCTTGCCGTGTGATCATGGGCATGCCACTTCACTTTCCTGTACTTCAGTTTCCTTACCTGTCAAATGGGGATAATAAAAACAGGCACCTCACCTTCTCCTTGGGGTGAGAAAGAAATAAGATAATGCATGTCAAGCACAAGACCTGGAATACAGTAGGCACCTGGCAAATGTCAGCTCTTACAACTCTTCATCCAGCCTGACTCCTTCACCTGGGCTGCAGAAGAAGCCCAACCTCTCAAGATGCTTGAGAATCAAGCACAGTTCTGACTGTGAGAAAGAGTTTTGTAAACTCTTGGAGACCATAGAAAATTCATGCAATTTAATTTTCATTATTGCCCTTAACGCTGCCTCATCCCTCTGGCTGGGCAGGGCAGGGTGTGTGGGGAACACACCAGACTCCTTCCCTACTCTTAGGCAGAACCATTTCTCCATTACAGAACATTGGCAAGAAGATGTCCTGTCAACAATTCATTGCCAACTTGGACCAGCTGAATGATGGCCAAGACTTTGCCAAAGACCTGCTGAAGGTATTATCTGCTGAGAGTCCCCATCCCACTAGCTGCGCCCTGTGTGGATAGAGAGGAGAGAGGTCTCTGCCCCCTGAAATCCTGGCATTCCAGGCCCTTAACACAGGGTGCAGGGCCATGATGACAAAGTTAGAAACCACCGAGCTCAACATTTGGCTATTCTGTGTTCCCTAAGTTAGGCAGAGGGGAAAGCTTTGTGAGATTTGTTTTTAGTACTCCATTATCACCATTACTGTCACAGTAATAATCAACACTGCTACCGATTGTCACAGCTGCCACCCATCACAACCGTCACCACTACCTTCACCACAAACATCATTATTGTCACCACAAGGAAAAGCCCCCCCTTTCCTTCGACATCACCAGGAATTAAGAGAATCCAGTTTTCTTTTGAACCTGAAGCGAAGGGTGGAACTCTAGTCTTTCTAGTCTGGTCATTTCTGAACTGAGGAAAAGGAGCAGGTTTTGGTGGGTTGGTGATGGGCTCATTTTTATTATTTATGTATTTTTGAGACAAGATCTCATTCTGTTACCCACACTGGAGTGCAGTGATGCAATCAAGGCTCACTGAAGCCTCGAACTTTTGGCCTTGAAGGATTCTCCCACCTCAGCCTCCCAAGTAGCTGGGACTATAGGTGCATGCCACTGTGCCTGGCGATATATATATATATATATTTTTTTTTTTGTAGAGCCTGGGGGTCTCACTATGTTGCCCAGGCTGATCTCAAGCTCCTGGGCTCAAGCAATCCTTGCACCTCAGCCTTGCAAAGTGCTGAAATTACAGGCATAAGCCACCACACCCAGCCAGCTTCATTTTTAAATAGTGGGTTTGAAGAATCTGATAATACTACAGGGGTAGTTGAATAATGAGTTTGGAGGTCTCCATCCAAACCCCAATGTTCCATAGAACATTGTCTCCATCACTCTTCTTACTATATTATATTCTTCACCATTGAGAAGCATTTGTTAAGAACGTATTTGTGAATCAAACAATCCCAGTCCCACTATCCACCTATCCATTTCTCCCCATCTACTCATTCACCTATCTACCCACTTCTGCACCCATCCACTCATCCTCCCATGCATCCACCCAGCCACTCAATCATTCACCTACCCATATACCCACCCATTCACCCACCACCCATATATATATCCCCATACCTCCCCTTCTCACTCCCCACATAGCAGCCACTCACCATTCACCTTTCACCCACACAGACACCCTGTACTCTTCAAACACTCCCTCGTCTACTCACCTCGACAAACATTCGTCCACATTCTACTCGCCCCCATCCCCCTACCTCCTGATTAGCATCTCATTTCACTTACTCACCAAGCCCAACCCACCCCACCCAATCATTTATTCAATCATCCACCCAACACCCTGACATTCATTTGCCCACGCATATCCTCATGCATACACCCCTAAATCTTCCTCATGTACCCTCTATCCACCCACCCATCTTCTATTCATTCACCCATCCACCTGCCTATTTCCCCACCCATCCTTCCATCTTCCACCTGTCCACTTCCCCATCCATCCATTCACTCACCCATCCTCCCATTCATCCTCCCATCCATTCATCTACCCTGTTGAGCACTTGCTGTGTGTCAAGTTCTGGATTATGCACTGGAGATTCAGTAGTGAACAAATGGACAGCCTCTGACCTTGTGAAGCTTACAGTCTCCTACGGGAGATTGACATTAAGTGATCACATAATTAAATACCACCCATCCATACATCCACCCACCCACTCACTTACCCATCTAACAAATAAGTATGAATCAAACATCCACTTTGCCCTATTGGCTGAAAAGGTGATCTCTCACTGTACCCACGTTATTGGTGGTAGATGGGGGTTTCTTTGACTCTTCACCTGAATTCCCCCCTCTCTCTTTTCCCTCTCCCAGACCCTTTACAACTCCATCAAGAATGAAAAGCTGGAATGGGCCATGTGAGTAGTGCCTACGGGCACAGGTATGGGGAGCCTGCATCCCTGGGAGGGGGAGTGTGGGGGTGCAGGTCCATCATTCTGACCACTCTCCATGGTGCTGATCCCTCCCAATCCAGGGCCCGACACCTGTGTCTAGCTGGCTCACACCTGGTGTTGAATTCCTCTTTGGATTCATCTTCTGTATTGAGAAAAGAAGTGCAATGTTTGCATTGTTATGGAATAGGTTGAACTGTGACTTTAGTTCTATGATGTCCACAGCTGGTTTTCTATATGGGGATAGTGTTCCAATTCCCATTGATGACTGCTCCTTTCCCTTTGGGAAGTAGGCAGACAGGAGGCATGAGGCCCCTATAACCTGTAGAATATGTCCACGTTTAGGTGGTGACTGTTACTGACAGTGGGAAGGGGAGAGTGCCCTCTAACTTCTTCCCCTGCAAAGGCAGCGAGACCTGTAGGTCTCATCAGGAGAGAGGGATGTTGACCTTGCTGTTTGGGGAGACTGTGAAAGGCTCTGCTGTGCTCCCCAGGGCAGCCAGGTCCATGTAGAGGCCTCAGGCAGGGATTGGCAGGAACTCCAACCCCACAGGGTAAGAGCTGGCACTCTTCTGCCAGGGCTCTCCTGGGGGCCCAGACTTCAGGGTCTTACCTGCTGGCCTCCCTCTTCCAGCATGTTGGTGCGGTTTGTGCAGCAGCTTCAGTCTGGCCACGGTTAGTGCTCCCTGGGATGGAGAGAGGAGAAGGAAGACTGGGAGGGAGACCTGGAGACAGTAAAGTCTCCACATTTGTGATCAAGGGTGACATTTGGGGCTTGGAGGACAAAAATCAAAGATCAGAGGTCAGAGGTCGGAAGTGGAGATGAGAGGAGGGGTCAGAGATCTGGATCTGTGGTCTGGAATTGGAATCTCTTTATCTCTGCCTCCTGGGGCTGCTCTTCCTCCGTGGCCCTGGCTCCCGGATGGGAGGCTGATGGGGAAGGCCATGATGATGCGGGGCTGAGGCTTCTCTGGAGGTGGTGCTCAGGCCTAGTACTTCCCTAGTGATGAGGACGAGCTGAGGAAATCCCTGTCTGAGCTGGTGGATGACAAGTTCGGGACAGGCACGAAGAAGGTGACGCGAATCCTGGATGGTGGCAACCCCTTCCTGGATGTCCCACAGGCGCTCAGTGCCACCACCTACAAGCACGGCGTCCTGACCCGGAAGACTCATGCTGACATGGATGGCAAGAGGAGTGGGTGTCAGGCTGGGAGAGGGGCATGGGAGGGAGGCTGGCACAGAGGGGGGTGCCCCAGACCACTCCTTGGGGATGAACATACAGGTGGACATGTAGTCGGAGGTGGGGTTGGAGAGATTGCAGAGGGTGGCTGCAGCCACACTACTAGTGCCCTCCTCCCCAGCACCCCGTGGGAGGCGTGGCTGGAAGAAATTCTACGCAGTGCTCAAAGGGACCATCCTGTACCTGCAGAAGGTGAGAGACTGCCCCAGAGACCTTACTTAGAAAGGGCCAGCTCAGTCCCATCCCGCCCCAGCCTTGTGGCACCCCAAGGGCCCCAGGCAGGACCTGGGGCTCAGGCACATGCTGGGTCCTTCCCCAGACTTGGGCCCACTCAGGGCTTTGGAGGTTTTTGGGAGAACTTGGTGCCCAGTCACTCAGTGGACACTCAGCGTGAGGCCTGTTTAGGCCTCTGGGACAAACTGGGGTAAGGGGAGGGATGCCTGGATTCTTGTTGGGGTGGGTGAGGCAGCAGGAACAGAAAATTAAGGGAGCTATAGGGTTAGACAGAGAGGAGTGAGGGGAGGGGAGAGTGGAAGGTGTGGGTCAGTGACCCTACCTCACCCATCCCGCCCCACCCAGGATGAGTACAGGCCTGACAAAGCTCTATCGGAGGGTGACCTGAAGAACGCCATTCGCGTGCATCACGCTCTGGCCACCAGGGCCTCTGACTACAGCAAGAAGTCCAACGTGCTCAAGCTTAAGACGGCCGACTGGAGGGTATTCCTTTTCCAGGCACCGTGAGTAGGAGCTGGAGCCCCTCACTCCCACCTGGGGCCTAGGGCCACAGTGACGCAGCACACAACCCCTCTCCTTCCCGTGAGTCAGCAACAGAGCATGTGTATCCACATGACCCAGACCGACAGCTGGGTCCCCCCAAAGCAGCGGTTCTCAATGTGTGGTTCCCCTCAGCATCACTTGCAGTCTCTCTGGCCCCGCCTTAGACCTACTGAACCTGAAATTCTGGGATGGCTCCAGCAACTGTGTTTAACAAGCCCTGCAGGGGCTGCTGAGTGCGCTGGAGTCTGAAATGTGGGTCAGGTGGCATCTTTATGAATCATCCTTTGCTTTAAATGTGGGAAAGATGCACCCTCCAGGTAACCTGTAAGGCTGTCCTTCTACCACCTCTCGCCTTCCTATGACTTGAGACTGGGGTGCACATGAGCTTGCAAGGAGGCAGGCTGGTGGATGAGGCCTCAGGATCACAGTGCCAGTGCTGGGCAGGCAGCGGGGGAGGGCAGGAGGACTGTGAGGGTCGCCCAGTTGCCATTGCCTCTGATGATCCCCAGTCCATGGTCATTCCCACCCATTCACTCCAGGGCCACTAGCTGTGAACCTCGGAAGTTTGATTTTCACATGAGAATCCGGGTGTGCCTGGGAGTTGGGATAGAAAGGGAGCTCCCTGCATAGCTCTGGCCAGGCCCATCCAGCCCCCATGTGTCCTCCCTCTCCCCTTTACCCACTCATCTAGAGGCACTGGTGCCTTCTTAGTGCCAGGCCCAGTGCTGGGTATGTGACGCTGAGTAGGGGACAGGGAGTCCTGTGTGAGAGGCCAGCACCCTCTCCCCGTCCTGTCCCCAGGAGCAAGGAAGAAATGCTGTCCTGGATCCTCAGGATCAACCTGGTGGCAGCCATCTTCTCTGCCCCGGCCTTCCCAGCCGCTGTCAGCTCCATGAAGAAGTTCTGTCGGCCCCTGCTGCCCTCCTGCACCACCCGCCTCTGCCAGGTACATGCTCCTGGGTCAAGATTTTGCCTCCCTAGGCTGCCATCCTCAGCCCAGGCCCCCGTCCAGCAGACCCACCCCAGCTCTGTCTCTAGGCTGGGTGATCCTGGGCTGAAGGACACCAGAGAAGGACACCTCTTCTCTCCATCCCACGCACCCCACCCCCACGTCCAGATGGGGATACCAAGGAACGTCATACAGGGGCTGTGGCTATGGCAGTTGGCATGGAGCTGCCTCTCTGCTAGTGCATCCCTGTGGATGTGACTGAGAGTTGGTGGCCTTGTGTGCACCTGGGCACAAATGCAGGAGACTGTGTCACAGGGAGCTCACACAAGTGACACCTGGCTGACTCTTCATCTAATGTTCTTTTGCTGCCCTCACCTATCCTTAAATGTTTTATTTGTAGTCTTAGAAAACCCAGCTCACCCATGCTGCAGGCTCTCAGGGCTTCTTTGGAGAGGACAGGAGAAATGGTGGCCCAGAGCTTGAGAGGTAGAGGGCAGCGGAAGCCCCACACTTCCTCTTTGCCAGTGGTCTTTCCCACTAGGCCTTGTCCTGGGTCTCCCCACTGAGCTCCTGGGCTCCTGCTTCTGCCCAGAACCCCTATGCAATGCACGTACACCATGTATGTGTACACACCACACACATTCACATGTGTAAACACACAGGTGGTGACTCATACACATGTACGCATGAGCACACAGCACCAGGGGGCCTGGCTGTCCTGTAGTGGGTGGGATGTGTGTGCGTTTGCCCATCAGTGACAGTGTCTCCGCCTGTCACTCCACCAGGTGTGTTCCTGGGTCTGTGACCATTGCGTTTGTCTGGGCATGAATGTAAGAGAACGCGTGTATCGTAAGGAGCAGGGGATAGCTGGGCCAGGCTGGCCTTGGTCCGGGGTGTTTGTGTGTGCACATGGGAATGCATGTGAGCTGGGTTGTGTGTGGGGATCATTGTGTGTCTATGTCAGGGACTGTCTATGTCCACATATAAGTGTGAGCATCTCTTGTCTCCCGAGCCTGAGGTGGGGTGTCTAGGGGGCATTGAGGAAAGCTGATGCTGATGGGAGCAGCAAGAGGAGGAAGGGAGGTGGGAGGAGGAGCATACCCTCAGGTCCAGAGCCTGGCTCTATCACCACATTTTGGTGACCCTGGCTAGGCCTTCATTTCCCTCTGGTGGAGCAGCTCCTGGTAGAACAGGATTTGAGCCACTCCGTGACATTCTGAGAATAAGGCGTCACAGTCCACGATTTGCCTTCCCAGGAGGAGCAACTGCGGTCTCATGAGAATAAGTTGAGGCAGCTGACTGCGGAGCTGGCCGAACACAGGTGTCACCCAGTCGAGAGGGGCATCAAGTCCAAGGAGGCCGAGGAGTACCGGTTGAAGGAGCACTATCTCACCTTCGAGGTGAGCCTTGGGGGGCTGGATTGCAAAGCCCAGCGCCCTGCTCCTTCTCCTTGCTTCCTGGCCTGATGTGAGACTGGGGAGGTGAAGCCTACTGATAAAGGGGCTTGCTCACGTGGCAGCTGGCAGGGAACAGGGTCCCCTGACCCTTAGTCCCCAGTCCTTCCACGGTGCCAGCCTTCCCTGACAGGGGTGAGGGGCTGAAGCTCAGACGAAGGCCCTCAGATGCTGCCATATCTTCCTCTTAAATGTTTGCCCTGATTTCTAACCCCTTTAATAATTTGTGAATGTACTTATTTCTCCATGCTCTCACCAGCACTGGGCATTGCAAAACATTTTAAACTTCACTAACCTGATAGGTTTAACAATTAGTATCTCATTACTTTTTTTTTTTTTTTTTGAGATAGAATCTCACTCTGTCGTCTAGGCTGGAGTACAGTGGCACAATCTTGGCTCACTACAATCTCTGCCTCCCGGGTTCAAGCAGTTCTCCTGCCTCAGCCTCCTGAACAGTTGGGATTACAGGCACGTGCCACCATGCCTGGCTAATTTTTGTATTTTTAGTAGATATGGGGTTTCACCATGTTGGCCAGGCTGGTCTCGAACTCCTGACTTCAGGTGGTCCACCCGCCTTGGCCTCCCAAAGTGCTGGGATTACAGGTGCGAGCCACCACACCCAGCCTCATTACTATTTTAATTTGGATTTAAAAACATTTTAATTGCAGTAAGACATGTAATATAAAATTTATCATCTTCACCATTTTTAAGTGTATAGTTAGCAGTGTTAAGTCTATTTACATTGTTGTGTAACCAGTCTCCAGAATTTTTTCCTCTTCTCAAACTGAAACTCTGTACACATTAAATAATAACTTTCCACTCTCCCCTCCCTTCAGTCCCTGGCAGTCACCATTCTACTCTCTGCCTCTATGATTTTGACTACTCTAAGTGGAATCATACACAATTTGTCTTTTTGTGATTGAATTATTTTACTTAGCATAATGTCCTTAAGGTTCATCCATGTTGTCGTGTGTGTCAGAATTTCCTTTCTTTTATTTTTTTAATTTTATTTATTTATTTATTTTGAGACGGAGTCTTGCTCTGTCGCCCAGGCTGGAGTGCAGTGGCCGGATCTCAGCTCCCTGCAAGCTCCGCCTCCCAGGTTCACGCCATTCTCCTGCCTCAGCCTCCCGAGTAGCTGGGACTACAGGCGCCCACCACCTCGCCCGGCTAGTTTTTTGTATTTTTTAGTAGAGACGGGGTTTCACCGTGTTAGCCAGGATGGTCTCAATCTCCTGACCTCGTGATCCGCCCGTCTCGGCCTCCCAAAGTGCTGGGATTACAGGCTTGAGCCACCGCGCCCGGCCGTCCTTTCTTTTTAACCCATTTATGTCGGAGGTTGCAAATTTTTTTTTGGTGAAAAATCAGACCTTGGAGATGACCTTCAGCAGTATGATATAAATAACTCCCATGAGTTATTTCCAGTAACTCCAATGTTCCAATAATGGAACACTAGGCATAAATGGGATAAGGCTGAATAATATTCCATTGTATGTATACACCATATTTTGTTTACCCGTTTATCCATCAATGAACACTTGGCTTACTTCCATCTTTTGGCTATTGTGAAAAATGCTGCTATGAAAATGGGTATATAAATATCCCTTCAAGACCCTGCTTTCAACTCATTTGGGTTTATAGTTAGAAATGGTCTTGCTGGATCATGTGGTAATTTTATTTTTAACTTTTTGATAAACCACCAGCTTTCCATAATAGCTGCTCCATTTACATTGTCACCAGCAGAGCACAAGGGTTCTGTCTATTTCTCCGTATCCTCACCAACACGTGTTTTCTGCTCTTTTGATAGTAGTAAGAGTGTGAATTGATATCTCATTGTGGTTTTGACTTGCATTTCTCTAATGATTAATGATGTTGAGCACCTTTTCGTGTGCTTGTTGGCCATTTGTATGCTTTCTTTGGAGAAATGTAGATTCAAGCCCACTTAAAAAATTTGGGTTGTTTGTCTTCTCTTGTTGCATTCGGAGAGTTTTTTATATATTCTGGATACAAGACTCTTATCAGATATATGACTTGCAAATATTTTTCTCCCATTCTGTAGGTTGCCTTTTCATTCTGTTGACTGTATCCTCTCATGTACAGAAGTTTTAAATTTTGGTGTAGTCCCATTTGTGTATTTTTACTTTTGTTGATTGGGTTTTTTGTGTCATATCCAAGAAATCATTGCCAATTATTTGGATTTTTCAAATCATGAATGAAGTTTATGTGCATGTCCCATGTTTATTTTTTAATTGGACTGTTCATCTCCTTTTTAACGATTTGTGAAAGCTCTCTGCATATTGAGGAAGTCAGTCTTTTGTCGTACAAGGCGCACATACTTTTCTCCTTTTTTGTTGTCTTTTGACCTTGTGTTTGGCCTTTCCCCAGAAAAGCCGTTATGAGACCTATATCCACCTCCTGGCTGTGAAAATCAAAGTGGGCTCAGACGATCTGGAGCGGATTGAGGCCCGGCTGGCCACTCTGGAAGGGGATGACCCTTCTCTCCGGAAGACACACTCAAGTCCTGCCCTCAGCCAGGGCCATGTGACTGGCAGCAAAACCACAAAGGATGCCACTGGGCCTGATACTTAGCTGACATGGATGTGCAGACCCCAGGATGGGCAGATGTCCCCAGTGGGGTTGGTGAGCACAATTCCAGCCAGGGGCCACTCGGACCAAGCTCCAGTCAGTTGACGGGCAGCCAGAGGGGTGCAGAAAACCTGTGGGCCCAGGAGATGGAGATGCCGTTTGTGGCGTTGATCTCCTTGCGTCCTTGGGCATCTCTGGGCATCAGACCCTCTCCCCGGCCTTTGTTTTCCTCTCCACCATGGAGCCTCATTTTGTAGGCCAGTTGTGTGCATGCTCTAGACACCACCTCGCTGGAGAAGCTGGAAGGGCTGTTGTCTTCCCAGGTCTTTCTCTTCTCATCAAGCTCCTCTCCTCATCTTCTTGTGTGTGAGGGAAGGTCTTGACTCCAAGTCTCAGCTGGAACCCCACCCTTTCTCCTCTTCCTTCCTCTGAGTTGACCAGCAGCAGGTCTGCAGACCACCAGCACCATCCTCTCCTCCCTCCTCCCAGCAGCCTCCAGAACCATGCCCAGGTCTCCTGCCTCACATCACAATAATCTGGGACCCAGGCTTGTGCCCTTTCAGTGTCAAGTTGACTCCACTCACATGTGCGTCCACCTCTTTTCATCCATTGAGATCACACTGTCTCCTTTTTATACAGACACAAATGTACATCTATAAGAATAATATATACATAAGGAAACCCTGAAAGATGGTTTCGGAACTGAAATCAGTTAGGGGATGAAATCAGATAAAGGAAAAGCCTATTTTGGAGCTTCCCCTGTTAGGAAGGATGGCTGCACCTGGCCCCCTGGCATTCCTGACACCCTGGGAGGAAAGGGGGAGGCAGTGCTGGTCTCCCTTGCCCTGTTTTTCCCTCTTCCAGCTGACCTGTGACTTACACTGCTCTTACAGTTGAGACTTTTGGAAAAAATAGAACATGTATGCACCGCCCCATTTGTCCCATGGATATCCTGGGGTGTGAGTGGGATGGGACCACAGCCCTGTTTATATTTGGGTCTTTATGTTGGTGCTGCCAGGTCTCTGAGCTCCAGAGGTGGCCTCTTGGACAGATCTACTGCTATAGGAATAAAAGACACTCTGCCTCACAAATGGCCGCTTGTCAACAAGCCCAAAGATGCTTGTCGGAGGACAGTTATGGAAGCCATTAATTCTTGGTCGTGGGAAAAGGTGGAATGACAAGTTACTGATTGTTTTTCTGTTGCTATTTCTTTCATTTGTCTAGTGAATCAGAAAGGCTTAGCCAAGGCCGCATCTGGGAAGAGTGGAGAAATTTGCCACTTGACGATCACGGATTAGCTAGCACCTTTAAGCCCTGCATTTTTCCAACTGACAAGTGGGTGGGGGTGATGGCACATTCAGTGCGGCTATGAAGAGCGAATCCTCTCTATTGTTTAAATAGATTACTGTAGTTTGGCCAGCAATTTGGCATCAGTGGTAACATACTTAGTTAATAAAATAAGCCAGGCTTGCAACTAAGTATCTAACTTTACAGGCCCACTCACATTTGAGGCAAGGGGCTTTTGATTATGTGGAGAGATGTAGTGATTTAAATTCAGATTATTTAAGTTGGATCAGCTGAAGTGTGTTTTAGAACCAAACCATCTGGCCCCTTTGTTTTGCTCAGAGGAAGTAAATGTTCACTTAAATGAAATTGAAAACGCAATGTGGCACTACAAAAGAGCTCTCTGTACTTTCTCCATGCTGCCTCAGAAGTCCTGTGATTTTCGGGGTCAGTGTCCCACCCTTCACTTCCCGAGGGTGGGTGAGTGGAGAGCAGAGCCAGGAGCTCTGGCAGCTGTGGACAGATGTGCTTCCTGAGCACGGGTTGTGCCTCCCATCAGTAAAAAAATGTTTAGTTCACTTCCTTAATTGTATAATTATTTATTTGTAAATTATATACATGTACTACTGTACTAAAATATCATGTACATTATAAAACATACACAAAAATAGAAATTTAAAAAAGATGAGATGAAAATAAATCTAAGTCAAAGTTCTAATATTTATTCCTGCATTCGAATGGATCCTCGCCCCGCACAACTGCTGTCTCCAACATGCCCATTTTCTAGGACTGTCCAAATCCAGGACTGGTGACATACAATAAGTGGTTTGCGCCACCTGGTGGTCCTGGGAAGTGGCCTCGGGCTCAGGGACTTCTGGGGGCTGCCCCTTGAGGACGGTGTCTCTTGCGCCTTCATCCTCTCATTCAACGAGGGCCAACTGTGTGCTGCACACTGGGCGGGGTGATGGGAATATGGTGGTGGGAGGAAGTTTGACTGCCGGTCCTCGTGGGGCTCACAGTTTCGTGGGGAGAACAGGCAGTTACCATTACCACTTGGGTCTCTGGGAGGGGCTGGAAAGAGAAGCCAAAAAATGACCTGGAAGAGAAAAGAAAGAACTGGGAAAGTGGGGACGAAACCTCTGACTTGGGAAGCTGCCTGAATGTCATCCTATATGTTCCAGTGACGGGGCAGTGGTAGGGAAGTAGCTTGACAGGACTGCGACTCTTCCTGAAAGGCCACTGGTAAGGCTCCCCAAGGCAGAGGTTTGAGAGGCAGAGTGGAGAAGGGGCCTCTCTGGCCACATGTGTTCCTGGGTCCTAATCATAACTGTGAAATAAATGGGTGAATGACAGGTGAGGAAAGAACTCTGTTAGGTTCTGGCCTTGGACTCTCAGCACGTATGGCAGGTACTATAGGATTCAGAGCATATAATGAAGGTACCTGCTCATGCAAAGGTCAGTGAGTTCACCAAGAGGTCATTCAGAATCAGCTGAGGGCCACATAGAGATTAGTGTTCTCATTACGTAGCTTCTGACTCTAAAATTTAGAAGGCAACAGGAGCCCTCGGAAAGGTCACATGAGGACAATAAGCTGGATCAGACAAAGGTCAGTGGGTTCCCCAAGAGTTCATATGGAGTTAATTTGGGATCCTACAGAAGCCACAGGTCACATAGAAGAATAACTGGCTCTCAGAGAATTTTAAAGCCAACCACAAACCCAGAGACAGCAGCGGGGCCTGGATGAGATCAACAGAAGGGGGCTGGGAAGGGCCAGTGAGTTGCAGGTTTATGCAGGATTGAGTTCATTATTTCCCTTTTTAAAATTTTTTTGTAGCAGGTACTTTTCCCAGCGCCCCCATAATGAATACAATAACTTTAGTTTGTTCTTTATTTTTCTCCATCGCCTCCCTCTCATCTAGTTTCTGTCACTCTGGCTGTGTGATGCAAGGATGCAAGGCACAGGAGATTGTCATCACCACCATCAAATCAGCCATGTAATAGGCATCTATCACGTGCCAGCATCAGCACTGTACTTTATAATCTCCACAGCAACCTTTTGGAATAGGTATTTGCATCACCCATTTCCCAGCAAGGAAACTGGCCTAGAGACGTCACACGGCTAGGAGGCTCAGAGCTGGAATTTGAACTTATGCCCTGTTGATGCCGAAGCCCTCTCAACCCGCAGCCTCTCTGTCCCTCCTACCTGTAGGTCTCTGACTACACACATCCTAGGGGGATTCACACCCACACCCACCCACACCCACACAAACACACAGGCGTAGGCAAGTGTGCATGCCAACCACCTCAGCTGTTTGGGTGGAAGACGTCCGTGTGTCTGACTAGAACCGAATAGTTCCTGGTGCTGGACACTGGTTTACTAAATCAGTTGATGAGGGGAAAGGCTTTGAACCCTGGGCCTCCATCTGCCTTCTCCATACTGAAATCATGTACTTTCCCTCAGGGCTGCGGGTTTAGACAGGCCTGGCTCCGAGGGGGTATAAAGTTGGGGAAAGAGCAACACCCTGTGGGCTTATGCGCTGCAGCAGCTGTGGTCCTCCTGGCAGCTGAGGGTACCTGTCATGCCACTGTGCATGTCCAGACTTTGCCTGTGACGTGCCTCAGGGTCCAGGGGTCACCCTGCCTCGGCTGTGCTAGTACCAACCCCACAACCCATCCCTCCTCACCCACCTAGGCCGGCAACTGTTGTCTCAGTCCGGCCCATAGATCCGGGGCAAGAACTGGGCCAGAGTTCCACGCTGAGTTTGAAGCAGAGCAATTTGTGTCAGTCCCTTGGCCAGGTTCCCCAGCAGCTGGGGGGACACCTTGTAAATATTATTGGGAGTGGGAGGAAGGTTGGAGTCTGTCCTGGGAGCTGGGGCCGGAGAGACTGAAGAGAGGGTCACTTCCTTCCAGGGACTGCCCTGGCCCCCTCCAACCTCCAGGCCAGCATCATCCACATCCACCATGAGACTTCGTGCTCTGACTTCCCTCCTCATCTGGGGCTAGGCACACACAGTCAAACAGGAGTTATTTCTGATTTTATTTATAATATAAAAATGTTCAAGTGTCAACAGTCAGGTGTTCAGACATTTCAGGACAGGATTCCCATTTGTTTCTGTTTGGGATTTTTTTTTTAAACAATTACCTTTTTGACAAATTAGCAGTGGACCCAGTTTTTGGGGGTGGGAGGGCAGGACTGGAGACGAGTGGAAGTCACAGGTGGGTTGGGGGCTGGGAGGCAGCCTGTGAGAAGGAAATGGTGTTACTTTATTGCTAAAAGGGGAATACACTGTCGAGTGGCTCTTCTCGGTCCCAGCGTGACCATGCATCCAATCTAAAGAATCTGAAATGCAAAGGACATGCAGGTGTAAAATAGAAAAGACGACCTGTAAACGAAGGTGCTGCAGAGGACGGAGGGGCGTCCTGGAGGCTGTGGGGGACAGGAGCCGCCAACATTGGGCCCCTGGCAGAGCTGCCACCTCCCTGGGCCCAGGCTCTTGGGGAGACCTTTCTCTGCCCTCCTCCTCTAACAGCTGTGAGTAGCCAGGGCTTCCCCATTCGGGTAGCTGTGTCTTTATCTCCCCCTGGAAGTTACCCCAGCTCCAGCTCCAAGCCTAGGGTCCTGGCCCTCTCCTCCCAGGGGTCGGGAACTCCAGCTCTTGCCTGGGAGCAAAGCTACTTCTGTCCTCAGTTCTTCCTCAGGGCCAACCCCTCACGGCCCCCCACCCTCGCCCCCACCAGAACCCCGCAGCCTCTTCTCTCCCTGCTGTCACTCCCAGCACCCCGCAACCAAGACCTCTCCCCCGGAGCCCCAGATGAGCGTACAGCAAAAGGCACCACAAAATAGGTTTCTATTAAAGAGTCAAAAAATTGGCCCATCTCTCTTTTTTTTTTGTTGTTGTTTCTTTTTTTTTCCGAAGCTGTAAATCAGGATGTTACATATAAATAGTTTCCCTATAAAAACGTCTTTGCCGTTAGCTAGTATTATAAGACAATTTTTGCTAAAATGAAAATAAAACATTTTGTTATACTTTTTTCCTTTTATAGAAAATAAAAATATTTTTATTTATTTTTTCCTCCTTTCTCTCCAGTAGGCGGTCTCTGGTCTCCTTAAAGACAGTGGGACGGGCGAGGCGGAGGGGCGCGCAGCGGGGCCCTAGAGTGGCGCCGAGTCCTGCTTGGCCCGCGGGGGCGGCCCGCGGCTGTGTCTGCTGCTGGCCCGCGTGCTGTGGCTGTCTAGAGAGTAGTAAGTCCTACTGTCGGCCGCCGGGCACACTGGCGGCGAGTCCGAGCGCAGCGCGTCGTGCGCCGCGCGCAGGCCCAGGAAAGGCGTGCTCTCGGCCGCCAGCGCCCCGTCCGCGTCGTCCGCGTCGTCGTCCGACGCCGAGGCCGAGCCTCCCCCCGAGCCGCTGCTCAGCGACAGCGA